>NC_088363.1:1961643-2026643 GCF_034508935.2 Berghia stephanieae | reverse complement strand
CCATTTCTCAGTTTTATATATTTAAAAAATGCTGTTATCCATTTTTAAAACATGGATGTGGTGCCAGGCACCATTTGAACCAAAAGAGCCACGCCCCTGTTATATATATATATATATATATATATATATATATATATATGTATGTGTGTGTGTGTGTTTGTGTGTGTGTGTGTTTGTGTGTGTATGAAGAGGAAAGAGTATGTAACACCAGTACTTTTTATTTCCGAAATTTCCAGTTTTTCAAGTCCGTCAAAATTTGGTATCAATTCGTCCAGTCAAGTTAAAAGCGGCGCCATGCCACAATTAACCAACCGGAAGTTAGTTGGGGAGATGACCGCGACGCCCACTGGGAAAGGTACGGTGTACTCTTCCATGTTGAAGGCCTGTTCAACCAATCGAGAGAGGGCTGCCCGTGTCAACGATAGTGAGCGGCAAAGATTACAAAAGGTCCGTTTTAATTACACTATAAAAATACACTTTAGAAGAATTCGTTCCAATGTCTAAAAACTATTAAGGATATGGGCAGCTATGTGGTCTAGTGGTATGACACTCGATTTCGGATGGGAAATTCCTGGGTTCGTGCCTCGCTCGGCGTATAGTTGAGTCCTTGGAAAATACTCTATACTCACATTCTCTCACCGTACTCAGGTGTAAAATGGGTACCTGCCCGTTAACAGCGTTGTCTCTGTAGTATAAAAATTGTATTATCGCCGAACAGGCGCCATGTCTCGTTTTTCGTGTTACGCATGTTGCTGTTGGTCAGGGACCCTTTGTAAAGCGCTTTGAGTTGAGCACGCTTAGTGGGCAATTGCGCTATATAAAAAGCTCAATTTTAATAAGGATATACACCGTACCACAAATGACAGATATCGACATCATTGTAACGTTAACTTCAATCGAATTTTAAGCGTCGCCTAGTTGACCCCTTTAGACGTCAGATAGATTACACCCTGCTTTAGTTTTATCCAATATCATTTTAAACGTTCTTGAGTGACTCATTTGGAAACAAATTAATATTTCCAAGGGCGAGGAAAGGGATCATCGAAAATGCATTTATTTGATTCTTGTTCCCCTCCCCTCCCCTTCCCTCCTACTCAATTTCCGTCTCGTTATGCTCCTCATTAATCATTATTACCATTATCATCATTATCTTCTTATTATTCTACCTCATCATCATCATTACTATCATCATCATCATCATCATCATCATCATCATCATCATCATCATCATCATCATCATCATCATCATCATCATCATCATCTTGGTCTTGGTCTTCATATTTTTTCTATAACACTTTTTAAAAAGCAAATTATCAAAAAGAGGCTCGATATAATACAAATTATCCAGTCAGTCTCTTCTTCTTCCTCTTACATTTTTTTTCTTGAAACGTCAATGTGTTAAAAGAGTTTCACTTTTCAAACGAAGTGGCCGAGTGGTTAAGGTATTGCACTGTGACCCGGAAGGTCCTGAGTTCGTGCTCCGCTTAAGGCACTTTCGTTTTTTTTTTCCTTGGGCAAGATTAGTAACCCCCAATTTGTTTACTCGCACAACATGGGTGATTCCTGTTGACATCAGACATCTTGTTTGATGAATTATCTATATTTCTTCGTGGAATGCCTAGGCAATGTTATCTTATCTTGTCTTGGTGGAAGGGCATAATTTTTAAATACAATACAGCAATATGAATGCTCGAATCAATCTGGTTTTCAGGCCACCAACGTCATCGAGAAACACAATCGACACAACCAGTGGAGGTGTGACCAGGAGATAGAACAGGTCAGACAGTCTCTGATGAAGTTGGAAGCCTTCAAGAGGGTTCTCAGAGAGGAATATCCAGTCAAAAAGATCCTTGGCAAACCTACGTCTCGAGGAAAGAGCATCACCACCAAACAAAACCCAGCTTTTTCCAAAAATACAACAAGGTCAGGTGGTGATTCTTCTCTAAAGGATGGTAAAATGTCTGCCTCACTCGCTACGTCAAGCTCGGAAGAACATTGCAGAGAAGAAGAGGTTGAAGCAGGTAACAAGTTAGAACCTAACATTGAACGTGACAATATTGGGTCCACCAAACTCAAGAAACAAAATGAAAAAGAAGTTAAATTTCGTCCAGGATTAGAAAGCTTTCCGAAAGAAATTGTTCAAAACCAGAGACTTTACCCCGATGTCATCGATATAGTAAAGTCAGCGAATATTACTACATCCCACCCATCGATGCCCGATGGAACACCACGTCAGATAGATACAGACGAAAAGCTACTTCCCATTGATAAAAAGACACAACTTATTGACCGTGACAAGTCACATGACCAATCTCAAGCACGTGACACATTGCCCAACAGTCCTTTATCTTCTCCAAATTCAGAGACATTTGAACCCACGTCAGAATCAAAGAGGATGCTTGAACAAACCAGTACTGGTACTAGTACTAGCTACTCAAAATCAAAAATGGTTCGAATTCCAGTAAAGCCATTTCAAGCAACTGCTGAAACAAACTTAAATTCCGAAAAAACGACCAGCCCGGAACATCAATACGTCTCTTCTGGCGATACAGACGCCATTGGAGTACCGGAAGTGACACGAGAGCAGCTACAAAAGGAGGAACGAATACAGAGACTGAAAGCTGAGTGGCAGAAGATGATGGAGGGCAGGGTGTGTAACCGTGGCTTTGACATGAACACACTGCGTGTTGATATTGAGAGGAAACTCAAACGAATGGACATCGGTCGGCGACACAGAGAAATCCAGAAATGTCTGCTGGAAGAAAGTATGAAGACAAATAACAGGTAAATATAACATTATACCGATTGTATTTAATTTAATGTTCCCTCAACCTATTGTTTTGTTGTTTTTAAGGGTTTTACGGCGCCTGTAATTCATTTAGGTCACTTAAGCGCCAATAATAAGGAAGAAAATGGGTTAGTCAAAAGATTCTAGATTTACAATTAAAAGCACGCAAGAAAAAGTAAGACATTATTTTTTATATATTGTCGTATTCATTTGTGTATCTAATACTTTTAGTCCACAACTTCTCGTAAGTAAGCGGCCAGTTTGCCAGTGATGTCACCATCACCATAATGAATAAATTATACATCTTAGTCTTAGCTGTGTGTTATTGTGGTATGACACTCACTTTCGGATCGGAAGGTCCTGAGAAATTGTATTAACGCCGAATAGGCGTCATGTCTCGTTCTGCATGTTACGTATTGTTGTTGGTTAGAGACAGGCCATTTGTAAAGCACTTTGAGCACATTTAGTGGATATTGCTCTATAAACATTTTTTTTTAAAACGCTTAAAAACCCCAAAAACAACAACAAAAACTCACGCTAACCTTTTACGTTTTATTCCCTTGCCAGAATCATTTGTACAAATAAGGCCAAGTTTGACAGTGTCATGGAGACAACCAGGAAAAAGACACTTTAGTTGAAGAATTGCAGACTCCCAAAAAACTTTTACATCAGCTACAGAAACCCATTTATGGCTTTGTGTCTGTGAAAGTGGATAGATATAATTCAGAAAAAGAGTGGAGCGGGCACTTGTATCAATTATGATGAGAAAAATAGGGTATGGAGAAATGTCAGATGAAAACAGAGAATAAAATCTGACGGCGTCAGTGGGAGCCATCGTCAACTTTTAGCCTGACACTGACCCAAAAAAATGACGTCAAAAGACAAGTCTTTGGCCGCGAAAGAAAACAAATCGTGAGTTGTATTCAATAGTTCAACCAATGGAATCACGTGTTTCCTTGAGCTCTACTAACGACAACTCACTAGACGCTGCACAAACCTAAAACATGACGTCAAACTGCAAGTCCTTGTGGGTTGTAGTGTCAGGCTATAAGTCAACGATGGCAACGGTCAGTGCGTAGCCATCGTTATATGTTATAGCCTGATACTGAAATCCAAAAGGACTGGCAGAGAGAGATACAGAATACTATATACATGAATTTAATGAAAGAGAATAGGTCCAAATTGATGTTATGCGTTTGGGTAAAATACTCACAACAGCAGCCCACTTGATGAAAACCTATCAATAGATAGTTCGAAGATGACGTCACTCAAGCCTTTGATATTGTATTTTGCCATCCGCGTTTGTGAGTGATTCTCACTAAGCTGTATGAACCAGACTATTTAAGTTCATGGTTACACACAGTTTTGTGTGTTGGTCCGTTCTACTTCCGAATGGCAATGTTATGAGCTTCTTAGCCAAGCGCATACTATCTGTACGATGTATTGATAGGAGAAGTGGACAAAGTGAGTAGATGTCTTGAGATGTGTTGTAATCCGTGTTAAATTTCAAAGCATCAAAATAAAAAAAAAACACGATGTTCACTGCTGTGCTTTAACCGTGAAGGACATTTGTGACCCACCGTATCAAAGCGGTATTATGTCGGGATCCACTCGGTAAGGGAAATTGAATTCATAGCCACAAGTATCCAACTTGGGTTTAATTTCTGTACGTTATGGTGGAGTATAAAGACTATTTCTTGCATTGCAAAAACTTCTAAGCTCCAATTTCTCATCATTCTATCTCTAAATTCACTTTTTGGGGTCTGAATCATCCCGACATAATACCGTTTTGAGACGGAGGGTCACATTTTATGTGTGTATTTTGAGTGAATGACGTGTGTTTTGAATCCGCGCATTCTTTCCCCGATTCCTGTTTAAAATGGCGTCCAAAATCGTATTGTTTGTTTTGTTTTTTAGGGTTTTACGGCGCTTGAAATATCTACATTAAGGTCATAGCAGTGCCAATAAAAAGAAATTGGGATAGTAAAAAATTCTAGAATTACAATTAAAGCACCCAAGAAAAGGGAAGACAACGGGGAATTGGTTTAAATGGGAAACAGATGTAGATTCCAAGAGCCATATCTAAGAACTTAGTTTGAGATAACTAAATGTCTCATCCAGACACAAACACGAGTCTCCACTGAGAGGAATACTCGCAAATTGTTACAAATCATATATATGTAAAATAAAGTGCATAACAGAGAGATGATTTACAAGGGAAAAAAATATCATCTCCCAAAACTCTTAACTTTATATTTGACTGTTTCCCTCCCAGCCAGGTTATCCGGCCAGGGCCAGGACAAAACCACGTAATCTCATCCCAAGAGTAATATGGATTTCCCTGAACTGTCGTACTCCGGAAAACCCTATATTTGAAAGTTTGGCCAGAAAACTCGTCCTTCAAATATCGATCGATTTAAATAACCCTCATCTCGGCAAAAAAAAAAAAACTCCCAAACCTGGGACTTCGCACAGCAGTGTAGTCGACACACACACACACACACACACACACACACACACACACTTGCTCTTTCCTTTATTTATATATATGAGACACAAACAAACGAATATAAATTATTTATTGAAAAACATTTATTGTATTTCATAAATCATAAAACAAAAAGCAAATAATTTTTTAAAAATTAAAATGAAATTCAAAATGCATATCATAAATTAATTCACCAATGGCCATCGTATTTATTATGACGTCATACTACAATCAATACAGAGACACCCAGCAGGGAAGAGAAAGCAATTAATCGACCAGCTCAGAAACCCGTCATTCCAGTCAGTGGTTTTAAATAAACAATTTTTAAAAAAAAAAGAAAAGAAAAATATATTCCCTTCATTCATCCCCAATAAATTAGGACAGGAATAAACCAGGCGTCATCCGCAGTGTAGCGCCATAACTTGAGCTAAGACGAGGTGACTTGCTCAAGGTCACATTTCTTTTAGTAGGTAGAAAACAACGACCTGCATAGCATGAAAATCAGGGTGATATGGGATTATTTTGTGTGTCATTGGGAAAGCATTAGGGAACAAAATCAACCCAGGGGTAATATATTATAGGGTTCAATAGTCGTGACATCACTTCCCTCGTAACGACGCATAGTAACTGGTTCTACACGATCGGAAACAATGGCGGACGCCAATATCTCCATCACCACCCTTATGAAGTACTTCGACGAGCACAAAAGTGTATCAAGAGGAGAACATCATTATATCTGGCCATGGTCTGACTTTTACATATTCTGATCGCATGACGTTTGGAAAAGTTCATGCCAGCATGAATCATAAAAGAGTATCGACTTTCTTTGTTTAGAACCTACCGGTTGGTTGCTAGGCGGACGTGACGTCAGTCAAACTATTGAACCCTATTACATACAAAATGTAACTACAAATTTGCTGAAGTTGGAAGAAGAATCACCGTTTAATAATAATAATAATAATAATAATAATAATAATAATAATAATAATAATAATAATAATAATAATAATAATAACAATAATAATAATAATAATAATAATAATAATAATAATAATAATAATAATAATAATATCCATGTAAATTTATCATCACAAGTTTGCTATGACATGACCGAATGTTACTGCTATGACATGACTGTATGGTACTGAAGACAAACAACAACAAACCCATTGGTGAAACATGATTTGACAGATCATACCGATGTGGTACAAATAAAAACAGGCAGCTTGATAAACACCACCATATCATGAAACCATGACACCATATAATGAAACCATGGCATCACATCATGAAACCATGACACCATATAATGAAACCATGGCACCACATCATGACACCATATAATGAAACCATGACACCATATAATGAAGCCATGACACCATATAATGATACCATATATGAAACCATGACACCATAAAATGAAACCATGACACCATATAATGAAACCATGGCACCACATCCTGAAACCATGACACCACATCATGAAAACATGACACGTAATAATGAAACCATGACACCATGTATGCATCATACCATTCTCAAGTCCATCAGTTAAAACTGATCACGATGTTAATAAAGTCTATCATAAAACTCGGATGCTACTGTGGCTCAGATGTACGGCGTGTCGTCTTGTCACATAAGTCAAGCACTGTTCAGCGTAGTCAGAGGCCGGATGGGCAACAATGATCGAGGAAAATTCTTCTCCCCACACTGTGTCCTTCTTGGGTAAGGCAGTTAACACACATTACCCCCACCGACTCAGGTGTGAATGAGTACATCGCTAAAGGCAATGATGGATATTGTAAGAGTGTTAGTCCAAAAAATGGACTCCTAAGAGGCAACTGGTATTGTATGAAATGGAACTATAATTCCATATGGCCTGCTAGGGAGTAAATGAAACATTGTGAAGCACATGGAGCATGGTAAATACGTAGAAATGCTCTGCATAAATGAAATGTCCCATATTTATTTTTATTCATTTTATTTAAAACTAAAGAAGTACCGTATAGCAAATCTGAAAACAAGTTTGGTTCTTAAAATCTCATAATTCCAATTAATATTAAAAGATACTATATTTAAACTTCTTAAAAATCATAATAATAAATCTTAAAATTTGTAAAGTCAAAAATGTCCTACCTATTCCCTCCCCTATCCTCCCTCCATTGCCAGTTCAGCTTACCCCCTACCACGTGATTCCAACTCACCATGAAATAAGTCCGTAAAAACAAATTCCAGTTCAGAAAAATCACGTTTTTGTTTATCTCTGAACTAATTCAAAATGTTCAATTTCAGATAAATCACAAGTTTTTGTTCAAGTCTGAATCAAGTGAAAAAAAAAACAAACCTTAATGCATTATATACAATGAACATAATCGGACATTGAGATCTGAGGGAGAAAAAAAAAACATTCATTACTTTATTCGGCGATCACATTTTATTCTATTTCTATTCTTTTTCTTCTTTCTTTCTTTTTTTTTTAAAACATACTATCAAGTATAACAAAAACAATTTTTGTCCAATAATTTGTAAGAAATCTCTGAGATGTCTTAGTTATATTATTAAACGTTTTAAACTGGCATTTGATAAGAATGGATGACATAGATGATAAAGAGAGAAAGATAACATATGGAGGGTGTCTCTGACTCTATCCGTGTAAGTGCAAAAGAGGTGATTTTGAGATATTTATTTTTTTAAAAACGACGAAACAATGCAGCTTCTGCCATAACACCTTGTTTGTGTTTGTTTTTAAGGGCTTTACGCCACTTGCCACACATTTAGGTCATTTCAGCGCCAATAAAAAGGAAGAAAATGCGATTTTTTGACGAATTTTTGTTTTTAAGGGTTTTACGGCGCTTGCAACACATTTAGGTTATATCAGCGCCAGTAAAAAGGAAGAAAATGGGATAGTAAAAAGTTCTGGAATTACAGTGTAAGCACCCAAGAAAAAGTAAGACAAAAGGGTAACTGGGAACAAATAGGGATCAGATGTAGAATCCAAGAGCATACCACCAATGTACTTAGTTTTGAGATCACCTATAAGTCTCATCCGGACACAAGCACAAAATCCAACAAAGAGGAATACACTCAAATGCTTACATTATACATTAAAAATAAATATAATGATACATAACAGAGAGATGATTTACAAGGAAAAAAATATCTCCCAAAACAATAACTTTGCATTTGACTGTTTCCCTCCCAGCCAGGACTCAGAACAGGGCCAAGTAATCTCATTCCAAGACAAAGACAGAAAGCATGTTGGAAAATAGATATTAGGGGATAGAAGACACAGTATGTACCTCCCTGCCCACTATAGGAGGTCAGGATCCCCACCCAGGACGAATTTTGAATACAAATATTTGATCCCACATGGCACTTTCACAGTTAGAGTCGGACGCCCCCAATATGGAGGTGAAACGAGAAATGCAAGGACGAAATATGGAAAATGAAGAAAGTTGAACACAATATTTGTTTAGGATGTAATATGATAAATAGGAATCAGTCAACACATAATGATGGACCTAATAGCCACAAAATTTTGCAGTGTAGATGGAATATCAAAGTAAAATTTAAGCTTAAATGTTGGAATGCGTTTGTGAGGAATGTGTGCAGTGTGTAAAAACAAATCAAATTCTTCACATTGTCAATAGGTAGATCAAAAAATAAAAGCGTAAATAAATCAAAAGTATAAGGCAGAAATTTGACAATCGTCGTTGGGCAAACTTTGTCTCTGAGGATTTGGGACACTTTGAGGAGTCTTTTAACTGGGGTAACTTGGCCTTATGGGGTAACTTGGCCTATATGAATTTAGAGCATTTTGAGTTGTCCCAGTTTTGTTGTAGTTGTTTTCCCGGTTACATTACTTCCCTTTTCACCAAAGGAAATAATTATCACAAAACTAAATATATTCTAATTGGTCCAATATTAAAGAGGCAAAGTTTCCCATTAAGGCAAAGTCACCCCAGTTGACGGTATTGCAGTTTTTTTTCCTTTTTAAAGACTTGATTTCTTTTCCAATGACATAAACACCACAACAATAAATATAAACTTATCAATCCAAAATCAAAGAGGTAAATACAAAACCCAGAAAAACCTTGAGATATTATACAGCACAAAATCCACTAAATGTGCTCAAAGCCTTTTACAAGGAGTCCCAAGCAACCAGCAAAACTTGACATGTAGGACGAGAAATGACCAGTAAAGTGATATTATTTTTTCCCCCTTAGAGGCAAAGTTTCCCCTATTTGATGGGACAACTGTTGAATAAAAAAATATTTGGAAAGGCACAATCTTTTTTTTAAAAAAATAATCAGAGAAAAATGAAACAAGTGACTTACGAAACATTTGACTATCTCAAATCAAAGAAAGATGTCACAATGAGTAATTTGTGCTGACACCAAAATGAAGACAATAAAAAATTTCGATTAGAGACAAAACCAAATTCTTGTCCGACCATGTCATGTCGACCAATTCATGAATGAAAAGATTTTATTCAATTCTTCACTTTACTTTGACTTACAACGAGAGTGAAAAATTCCTCCAACATTTTTTTTTAAAAAGGTATAAAACAGATGGCAAAAAACCCAAGACAAGAATCAGTCTGGTTCAAGAACAAAGACACGAGCGTGTATAGAAGGGGACACAAGATATAGTGAGATAGAAGAGAAAGAGTTATCTACCTTGACCCACAATCATTTTTCATTTTTAATCAAACGGATAAAATTCTACCATGCAAAAAAAGACAAAAAGGTTTTTAAATCACATCAAAGATGGTTTTGTGTTATCGGATTTTCAATAAACTTGCAAGATATTATATTCTACCTTTACACGTCTTGTAAAATCATTTCAGTTTCATGCAATGTCTAGAAATAAATAGCAATAGGAGATGAAAAGGAAGATTCAAGTTATTCAACGAGGACAGATAATTGTTTCGAGTTTCCCCTTTATCAACAAAACACTCACCTCAACTACGAAATTCTCACATCTCTCATTCACCCTTAGTAAATAGTAAATAATGAATTTATATAGCGCCTAAACATCCACGTTAATCGTGCTCTGCGGTGCTTTAAATAATTAAAAAATAAATAAATAAATAAAAATGGCCCTTAGTGTTTCTTCCATCGTGTTTTGTAGGAAAAACCTGAAACATCCGCATTATCTATCTTTGTTAAATAAATAAATTGGAAGCTTCCCTTTCATTTCCTATTTTTATTTCTTACTTCAAGCTTAAAATAAGCAGCAACAATTTTATAACAAAGTCTAGAAATATCTCGCACAAGTGGGTGGTTGCATTTTGTTGTTCTCTGTATTGTTATCATATCAAAAAAAGATTGATAAAACGTGCATAATAAGAAAAATTGAAAACATAATCAGAAATAGGAAAATAAAGTGTTTTTAAAAAATGACGCAAGCGTATTATGGAAGTTGTTTTTACACATCACAAAAATTATAGGCTGCCTTCAAAAAAAGAAATAATAGAATCAAACATTTCATTTATGATAGATATAATAACAAAATTAAATAATGTAAGTGGATAATAAATTTTCCAACACGGTTTGAAGAATGGAATGTATATATTATGAAGAATCTGAAGAATTTGGACGGATGATATACAATGGTTTTGGGAGGGTGGTGACGATTAGATTTAGCGAGGTGAACACATTGTCCGACTTGACCCAAACACACCACAACAACACACAAAACACCACAACAACACACAACACACCACAACAATGCACAAAACTGTAACCCATTGTCTCAATACTGTATTATGTCGGGATGATTTAGATGCTAAAAATTGAGGATCCAAGAACTAAAAGTACTTACATCACTGTTTTATTATTTTTCATCAATTCAGGGATGAACTTTAACCTTAGTTCACTCACCAATTATTTTCCTGATAATCATAATCCATGTCCCCTATCTCCATATTTTAATTTTATATTTTGTATATTCTCTACAGCCCAATCAAAAATAACCTTCATATTCTAAAAACTAATTTCTTGTATCCTAAGTATTTTTACCACCAGGCTCTTCAATTGAGTTCCTAGTCAAAGATAGGGGTCACGACGTTGGTGTGTGTTGAACCCATGACCTTAAGAAGTCAGGGAGAGCGGTTCAAGATAGACATAGAGTTTGAAACCACTTTTTTCTAGAGTGGTGGATAACTCAGACAGTTCAGTAGAGCCAGGCACTCCCCGGCCAGGCGGGGTGGTCATAGTAAGATCATGGGTTCGAGCCCCCATTGCTGCCGCAAAATTTTTATTCTCTATTGTCTTCTGGCACTTTCAAGTCAAAGATAGAAGACTTGGGTTGAGTTTATGTGCTTCATCAACTCACTCAACGCTTACATCAACAATCTCGGTATTTGGATGTAGTTACTTTTACCCCATCATCATTATTTACACTTTTCTTAGACAAATATTATTAACGCTACTATTCTTAATCTTTGCATGGCAGTCGTATTTAAAACAAAACTATGTGTACATGACATTTTTTCTTTTGACCTGAGCAACTTAGTATAAATATTTTTTTCAATTTTGAAAAATACCAAAAATACTTAAGGAGAGGAGATAGCAAGGAGATAGACAACTAGAGTTACAAAAATTATAAATTCAAATTTCTGCAGATTTTAACATCAAAATCTATTTTTAGCACCTGAGACTTATCCCGACATAATATCACTTTGAGAAAATTGGTCACAATTATCCTAACTGTACGATCTCCATTTCATTATTTCAACGAGATCTCAAACTTGCAAACGTGTTGTGTTCTTGCCAGAATTCCATATCAATTCTTATGAATGCGTTACCTGTAAATGACATGGACAGCCTCGTTTTTTTGGGGTTTTTTAGGGTTTTACGGTGCTTGCAACACATTAGGTAAGGTCGTATCAGCGCCAGTAAAAAGGGAAAAAATGGGATAGTAAAAAGTTCTAGAATTACAATTAAAGCATCCAAGAATAAGGCAGACAAAGGGGAATTGGTTCAAAAGTGAACAGAGTTAGATTCCAAGAGCACACTATCAGTGTACTTAAATTGAGATCACCTAAAAGTCTCATCCAGACACAAGCACAGGTCCCCACTAAGAGGAATACACTAAAATGTTTACAAATCATATATAATACATAAATAAAACATAATAGAGTGCATAACGGAGAGATGATTTACAAGGAAAAAAAATATCATCTCACAAAACTAACTATACATTTGACTGTTTCCCTCCCAGCCAAGGTATCCGGCCAGGCCCAGGACAAAACCAAGTAATCTCATTCCAAGACAAAGACAGAAACTTTCTGAGATGAAAAGGAAGATTCAATTTATCCAACGAAGACAGATCATGTTTCGAGTTTCCCCTTTATCAACAAAACACTCACCTCAACTACGAAAGCATTTTGGAAAACAGACATAGGGGGATAGAAGACATAGTATGTACCTCCCTGCCCGCTATGGGAGGTCAGGAACCCCACCCAGTGGACAGCCTCGACAATTTGGAATGTATGTTAAATATTCTATAATACCTACAGATCACAGTTTACAGGATAAAAACGAATGGACGTGAACATTGTCCATATGGAACATGGGATAATAATTAATTTGATCTTACATATATTTACAGTGAGGAAAAAATGTACAGTTCTTCTACAATACATAACAGATAATGGTAGGTTGTATTTCAAGGTTACAATCACATAAAAAACATGATTTATTTGAATTTATAATTTTTTTCTAAGGTTAGATATTTTCATCTTTTCATCAAAATGAATTCTGATCTCATGAATGAAATAAAACCCCAGGATTGCCAACACAAAACTCCACAGACAGTTGATCAATTCCTTCAGTCATACACATTGCTTAAAGCCCAAAGGGCCACAGAAACCTCTAAACACAACAAGCTAACGGAAGGGTGAAAATGGAGAGGCTTTGTATGGGAACAAAACAGACAATGGACGTTTCGGGTACAAACCCTTCGTCAGCACAACAATATACAAATAAACGTGGAATACAAATAAAATATAATGAAAAATATTTTGCATTTTATTTTATTTGTATTCCACGTTTATTTGTGTATTGTTGTACTGACAAAGGGTTTGTACCCGAAACGTCCATTGTCTGTTTTGTTCCCATACGAAGCGTCTCCACCTTCACTCTTCCGTTAGTACTGTCATGATCACCGGCTTCAGGCAGCCCCTACCGTTTTCAACACAGCAAGCTACAGGGCACAAGATATCAGCCCCTCAAAACAGCAACCTTTGTGGCTAGGATAGAAATCAGACATTGAAAGAAAACGAAAACAAGAAAACACTCTATACTCTATTTGACAAAAATTCTGAATCTCTCGAAAATTATCTTTACTTTCCAGGTTCTTTAACAATTGACACCACTGGGTTAATCACATGCGAGATGCCTCATAAAATAAGTTATATCAAAGTTTTAAAGACACATAAAACAATAGCCACCTTATGGCCCCCATCACAGGCATTGTAGTCATATAAATTAAAAGAAACCACCATTCTGAATGAATATTGTCCCAAACAATGACAATGAGATCCTATAGAAATCGACTTTGGATTTACCAGATAAAGAATAAATAAGATTTTATTTTTTTCTTTGATAAAATGCATTTTGTACAATATGTTACATTACCGGTATGGCGGTCATGCACAGCATGGGAAATGTCACTGCTGAACAGTCGCATCATCGGACAGTACATCTGGACTGGACATGTAAAACATTTTGTTATGATGATATACAAGAAGGTAACAGTTAATTTGCTGGTTAAATGTGACAACAACAAAAGTTTGATTTATTGATGGCAGTCATGAGCAGTTGATAAAAAATATTCAATTATGTTGTCTACTCATGGTACATGACATGTGTGTGTTTGTGTGTCTGGCAGGTAGACACAATTTGTTGAATAAAATAAAATATGGTCAACAGTCTTCAAATTTGCAATAAAATGTAATCCACAACCCAAATCAATAAAATGACCAAATCCATAAAATAGTCATCATGTTTACATATAAAATGACCCAATCTATAAAATAGCCATCATGTTTACATATAAAATGACCCCATCCATGAAATAGTCATCATGTTTACATATAAAATGACCCCATCCATAAAATAGTCATCATGTTTACATATAAAATGACCCCATCCATAAAATAGCCATCATGTTTACATATGAAATGACCCAATCTATAAAATAGACATCATGTTTACATATAAAATGACCCCATCCATAAAATAGCCATCATGTTTACATATAAAATGACCCAATCTATAAAATAGCCATCGTGTTCACATATACAATGACCCAATCCATAAAACGACCATCATGTTTACATATATAATGACCCAATCCATAAAATGGTCATCGCGTTTACATACATAGAATTATTTGATTATCAGTCGGTTCAAAAACAAATAATACGGTTCTTGGATTCTGATTTAAACGTCTCCTTGTCTGCTTGTAGCTTGACAAAAACATGGGTTTTATCACATGCCAATCCTACTCAAAATCTCACAATTCATTTCCATGAACATTTTTTGAGAAAAGATATTCTACTTATATAAAAAGGAAAAAAATCTTACGGGCTCACTATGAAAAAAAAATAATAATAATAAAAAAGATAGAAACCAGAAGCTTACACTCTTCTGGATACAAAAATGCATAGTCGATAAAAATATCGAGTTTTAAAAAATCTAAACCTCTCTTCTTCTTATTGTTGAAATAGATATTTCAATGGTAGTCTGATAGTCTAAATAATCTTTTTAAAAATTGGAAAAAAAAAAACAACCCAAAGGCATCTATCTAAATCAAGCCCATATGATTTGCAATAAAGAAGGTTTGTTTGTTGTTTTGTTTGTTTGTTGCTTTAGGTCTCTTCCAACACAACTGAGGTTATATGAGAGACCGCTGAAACAAAAAAACAAGCAATCTAACAAAAATAGTACAAATGTAAATCAAAATCATAACCTAAAAATATCATAAGCTAAATTACAAATAACCAAGAACAAACAGGCAGAAGATTTACAGAAAAAAAAATATCCCCTGTCAAAATTACAATCACAAACCAAAGAAGCAGGATAGGCTAGTAAAGAGAAGAAGAAACGACATCACTATCGGATCGTACACCCATGCGAACATCATAGGTATATGATTCAAGGGTGATGCTCCCATCCAACCACCCGCCAATAAAGAAGGTAAGAAAGTCGCCAAATTGTCTTAAGAATGCAACAATCATTATAGACGGGCAGTAGATTTACTATTTTCTTTGAAAATGCAAACATAACAAGATGAAATATTGGAATGAATTCATCCGTAACAAAATCAAATCAGATGCAACATTCAACAAACAACCAGAGTGTTATAATAATTATAATGGCAATATCAACAAGATTTAGAGATTTTCATGTTTGAAATAAACAAACAAGAATAGCAACAACACAATCATTGCACTTGTCTATGTACAAAGTCAGTTATTGGAGATCAACATCACACGACATCCTTGCACATCAAAGGAAATTCTTGACACATTGTCGTTGATTTCACGTATTGTTGTAAATTTACATTTGGACAATTTAATGATATATAATATATATATATCATGGAAAACATTTTATATGTATTTCATAAAACAACTAGAAACAACTAGTGGTTTGGGGATAAATTATAATTTTAGCACATACGAGAGTATGCTGATATTGATATGATGGTATGTGAGACTTGTCATTTCCAACAATATGTGAAATCATCGATGACATTTGAAAATTACAACAACTTAATATCCTTGTGTAACTTTGAGCTTCATCACAATATTCTTCAACATCCAAAATAAATTTTACATCTGCAATTTCCTATTGATAATCAAAAGCTACAAATTAGATTTAATTGCTGCAAAATTAATAAAAGCTTGGAAAATTTCATTTTGGGCTTTAAATATGCACAACAAAGGAGACTACTTTTTAAAATTACAGCCTTTAAATTACTACCATATTCCCATACATTTGCCAAAATAATTTTTCTAAAATTTTGTATAGAGATGTGGAAAATGTCCTATGAATGCATTTCAAAATACAAACAAAAAATCTAAAAGAATGAAATAGGAATTTATGGCTTCTGCCAGATAGTATATTCCGTTTTGGAAAATATTTCCCAATACTTATTCTATAGAAAATAATTTATTGATAATAAGATGTTTCAAAACTCATTCTCTATTCGTGTAACAAATGAGTCATTGAGTTTATATGTAAAATGTTTTCATACTAACGTTTCTATTTTGTTGCTTCGACTATATCACTAACCGACCAATCACCAGATACTTTCTTTGTTTTTAGCATTATAGGACCCGACACATCCGCTCTCAGATAATTGAAAAATTACATCGAATGTAAATGCACTACAAATTGGAGTAAATGTTGGATGTTTGTATGAACATTGTGGAAAAGCTACAAAAATTAAAAACTTCCCCCCTTTAAAAAAATGTATTCCTCATATAGTGTCTCCATTGTTCTCTAACATTTATTTCAGCTCAAATTCTTACAACACTTTTCATCCAATGCAGCCTAGAAAATAAATATTACAGCTTTGACCAAAACGCCTTTTCAAAATCAAAGCAAAGAACTAGAACTTGACTCCAAGAGTTTTATCCCTTTGGTTCTGTGCAAGATGTAGAAATTCAATGTCGTCTGTGATCATAAATAGCAGTGATAAAATGGAATAGAAGCTTCAATATAATTTATGTAGGCAGAATATGTAAACGTTTTGGGTTTCACTTTTGTTAACAATGCATGATGAAAGGAAACATTCAAGACAAACTCTTCTTGAGTGATTCATATTTTCATGTTTAGTTGACAAACGGGAAAACCAAAAAGTCCGCATCATCTATTCCATTTTATCATTGTTATTTATTTCTTCAAACTCAAGGAACAACGTTTGCATAATATCCGTGGTTATTAAGAAAATTATCCAAGAAAATCCCTTGAGTGCATAAAAAGTAAATGAACTTTAAATAAAAAGAAACATGCGATGATTTGAGTTTCAACAAGTACTCAATCATTCATCCCCATCTATACATCATTTATATTATATGAATTGCTGCACAATCGCCCGACAAAATAAACCAAACAACCCATTTTTCCCCTCTTTCAACATCCCATCCTCCCCCTCTCCCCATCCTGTCAACATCCCTTCTTTTCCCCCTCTCCCCATCCTGGTTACAACAGCTTGTCCCACTCAAAGTCATCCTCAATCTCGTCCCCATGCAAAAAGTGTTGGCTGGGTGGTATCGGTCTCTGAAAGAAATTGAAAGAAGGTCAATCGTTTAATTCACTTTAAATAAATTCAAAGTGTTACATAAGTCAAAGTGATACTAAGCTGCTAGAAGCTGTAGACTGTAAAATAATATAAAGCTTGAAAAAAAACAAACAAAACAAAATACCAAACATGCAACATTTCAGATTCAAAACCCTTCGTCAGCCAAAAACAAAAAAAAACAATTAAAACATAAATACATTACTTAAAAAAACCTAGATAGATGGCCATAAACTTTCCATGTTTGGTATTTTATTCTTTTTTTTTTTTAAGCTGTTATATTCATTATTGTTCATTACTTTTTAAAGACTGTTTCATTCAGTCTTGTTCACAAATAATTTTCACACATTTTATAAAACAACTAGCACACACAATAGTATGTAAAACCAATCCTTCATTACTGTACAATTTGTCGATACTTTATTTTTTTGATGATATGATAGTTATGTGAAAGTAGACGCTTCTGATAATACTTGAAATCAATGACGATATTTGAAAATTAAGCTGGTCAAACTCACTTTCATTGTTCAGATGATAAAGATAAGTGATCGCATTTAAATTTTTAAAAAATTTTTTTAAAGATGAACTTACAGAATTTGAATCAGCTTCTAGGGAAACACCACCAGTTGTTGTTCCAAAACCACCTGGAAATAGAAATAGGAATATTAGCTTAGAAACTTTTCAAATAAGATTTATGGGTCATCATCGTCTCTTAAAATAAGAAAATAATTTCACACATTTCTCAACATTTACTTATTCTTAAAAATAATGTTTCAATAATTTGGTTTTTAGATAATTCTGAGTTGCTACACAGTAAATAAAACGGCACTTTTATTATAATTATAATTTTAAAAATTCTTTAAAATTTCTTTGCTTCCAGTGGAAACTACGAAATTTTGAATTTTCCAGTTGGCAGCTCTGATATACACTGCAACAATAAGTTGGAGACCTTGAGATAATCAGTCGCATGGTGAAAAGCTTCGAACTGGAGATATTGACAATTTTAATCAAGAGGTCAATTTTTATGGAAAAAGAGTTCTCATCAAAAATCATTAAATCAAACATTTTTCTACATATTGATGGGGAAATATTTGAATTGAATTCTACTCCTAAATATTTTATTGTAATTTTTTTATGAAGGTAATTATTATAATTAATTTCAACTCTTGTCAACTTTGGAAGCGATTTTCTCAAAATTAGGGTTTCACACCTTAGCCCATGCATATGACCTCAGCTTCAAATAAAGTTTAAAATGCTCAGGAGACATTGGGCTTTTAAAAAATGAAAAAGAAAACCCAGCAAAACAAAAATTTTCACCATGTGACTGATTACACATATTTTAAAAAACCACCACTCACCACTATCAGCTCCCCTGTTCTGGCTTTGTGACAAGGCTGCCTGGTTGAAGTAGTTATTGAGGGAGGAGGCAAGGTCCCCAAACTGGTCAGGGTTAAAAGACCAATTGGCAAGGTCGGACTGTTTCATGTTATCCAAAAGACCTGCAGCAAAGGATAAAATTGAACATTTGATAACACATGTTGTCTTTTTATTATGTGGGCAGTTTGCTTTTTATTTGTTTTTATTATTTTTATTATATATATATATATATATATATATATATATATATATATATATATATATATATATATATATAGAGAGAAGAGAGAGAGAGAGAGAGGAGTGAGAGAGAGAGAGAGGAGAGAGAGAGGAAGAGAAGAGAGAGAGAGAGAGAGAGAGAGAGAGAAGAGAAGAGAGAGAGAGAGAGAGAAGAGAAGAAGAGAGAAGAGAAGAGAGAGAGAGAGAGAGAGAAGAGAAGAGAGAGAGAGAGAGAGGAGAGGGGTGGAAATAAAGAATTGTGACCTGCTAAAAAAAGCACACGAAGAAAAAACAAAAAATAAAAAAAACTTCATTGCACAATAAACAAAAAACTCATGCAAAAACAACACAGCACTGATGATAATGAAGCAACAATGATTTGCACAGTCGATTCCATCATATAGCAAGTATAAAATATTCATAATGCTGAGACACAAAGCCTTACATTCATGAATTCACTTGCAAACGAACAGATCACTGATTGATAATATCACAACAATCTGATTTGACAGTGTCAATTCCCATCCTATATAAGCTACAGTTATAAAATATTGCATTATAAGTGCCTGAGACACAAAAGGCCTTAACATCTCATTGAATGTCCTGATCTTTGCAAACCGAACAGATCTCTGATTGATGATATCCACCAAACATCTCTTGATGTCAGTGTCAATTCCCATCCTATATAAGCTACAGTTATAAAATATTGCATTATAAGTGCCTGAGACACAAAAGGCCTTAACATCTCATTGAATGTCCTGATCTTTGCAAACCGAACAGATCTCTGATTGATAATATCCACCAACATCTCTTGATGTCAGTGTCAATTCCCATCCTATATAAGCTACAGTTATAAAATATTGCATTATAAGTGCCTGAGACACAAAAGGCCTTAACATCTCATTGAATGTCCTGATCTTTGCAAACCGAACAGATCTCTGATTGATAATATCCACCAACATCTCTTGATGTCAGTGTCAATTCCAATCCTATATGAGCTACAGTTATAAAATATTGCATTATTATAAGTGCCTCAAATACAAAAGTCCTTAGCATTTCATGGAATCTACTCAGTCGCAGACTTGCAGAACGAACAGATCTCTGATTGATAATATCCACCAACATCTCTTGATTGAACGTCAGACCATCTGATTAACGGTCAGATGTGCTACCATTACACACATCATTGTAAAACCATCTTTCATTTAAACTTGTGTGTAATGGTAGCCCGTCTGATCGGTAATCAGAAGGTCTGTGGTTCGATCCTGAGTCGAGGTCGACTGATTTTTTTGGGATGGTTTTTTTTTCTTGTATTTTTCTTTCTTGCTTTGTCTAGCACCTTTCATACACACTTGTTCAGTTCTTTAACTGTTTTGTCCCTGCCTTAGTCATGTCCAATGGGAAAAACATCATTATGAGGACAACTCAACATGTCAACAAATTTCTAAGGGGCTTCTAAAGACGACCAGCATTTTGTAACCAATCAAAGAACTAAATTTGGGTAATAATAATAATAATGCTGAAAACTTATATAGCGCTATAACTCAGAGACACCAGACTCTAAGCGCTTAAATTACAAATTACTTTGGCTGAAACATAATCATTTACACACACAAGAACATACACACACACACACAACACACTTTCATTCAATATATAAAAGCTGTATCATATAATCATTATTATCATAATGCGATCATATGTGGTCTAGTGGTATAACACTCGCTTTTGGATCAGAAGGTTCTGGGTTCAAGCCTCACTCGACACATAGTTGAGTCCTTGGAGAAGGCTCTTTACTCAAATTCTCTTACCGTATTCAGGTGTGAAATGAGTACCTGGCCGTCAACAGTGTTGTCTCTGTCGAGAAAAAAAAAATAGTAGCATCGCCTAACAGGCGTCATGTCTCGCTCTACACGTTATGTGTTGCTGTTGGTCAGGGACCCAAGGTAAAGCGCTTTGAGCATGTTTAGTGGATATTGTTCTGTATAAAAGCTCAAGAAAAAAAATATATCGCTTTTGCACATGCAAATTTTGGCCGTAATGGAAAATAGTTCCAGAAGCAGTAAGAAAGACAATTATGAATGAAATAAGCCATTACGAAATAGTGTGCAAGACGACATATAAAAAAGACATAAACCTAGAGGCAGGCTGATTTTTTGGGGGATGATTTTTTTTCTTTCTGCTTAATCTGAAACTGTTTCATACCAATCTTTTCAGACTTTTATCTTGAACCGATGATACATTTAAAATAGTGAAAATGAAACATTTTTGTATAATTTTTTTTTTTAACATACACACAGACACACATCGGACAATATACATATATATAGAAGTTTTTGACAATTCTTCGTTAAACATTGAAAATCTTTTATCCCGTTTCAAATTGTGTAGTAACAACAGATTAACAGACTGGTAGTAAATGAAATCCATTCCATACAACCATATAACGAAAATAGGCACAATGATATTTCATAAAACAATGTGTAGTTTACTAACACAGTGGCATGCTTTAATATTTGGGAAATTAATTTTCTTGTTTGTTTGTTTTTAAGGGTTTTACGGCGCTTGCAACACATAAAGGTCATATCAGCGTCAGTAAAAAGGAAGAAAATGGGATAGTAAAAAGTTCTAGAATTACAATTAAAATACTCAAGAAAAGGTAAGACAAAGGGGAATTGGTTCAAATAGGGAACAGATGTAGATTCCAAGAGCACATTATCAGTGTACTTAGTTTGAGATCACCTAAAAGTCTCATCCAGACACAAACACAGAAGATCCCCAATAAGAGGAATACACTCAAATGTTTACAAATAATATATATATAATATGTAACCCAAACATAATACAGTGCATACCAGAGAGATGATTTACAAGGAAAAAAATATCATCTCCCAAAACTAACCATACATTTGACTGTTTCCCTCCAACTAGGGTATCAGGCAGGGGCCTGGACAAAACCAAGTAATCTCATTCCAAGACAAAGACAGAAAGCAAGTTGGAGAACAGATATAAGGGGATAGAAGACACAGTAAGTGCCTCCCTGCCCACTATGGGAGGCAAGAACCCCACCCAGAAATTAATTTTCTTATGGATATGTAGATATTACATGTACCAATAACATTAAAGACATCAAATTGCATTATCACAGTATGAGGTCTTCTTTATAACAATAATTTTAACGTTATTGGACAACAAAAACAAAAACAAAACAAAAAAATCAAGCTAAAAAATACCACCAAAAATACAAAGAATATTTCTGATATTCAATCAACATACACAAGTCTGATTCTATCACTAACTAGATCTTAAAAAGTTTTTTTTAAATCAAGTAAATCTAAAACTAAAGACATCAAAGCAACGACAAACAAAAACTTATTCCTTTTGATTTTGAGAACTATATTTTTAATAATTAAAAATTTTTTTTTAAAAAGTAGTCCTTCAGAGGCATTAGGCTCATAGAGCCAGAATTTATCCCGGTTTCTTTAGCAGGAAATGGACAATAGAAACAACTGCTTTGCTATCCTTTGAATAAAACACAAAGGACGAATTCATCATGTTTAGCTGATAAAGGGTAAACCCAAAAAGTTCATAGTATCTGACTTCGTCTAATAAATTGAAGCTTACAATTCAACATTTATCGTTATCTTCTAAAGCACTTCGAGCACGTTTAGTGGATATTGTATAGTGGATATATAAAAGCTCAAGTTTTGTTTTTTTTTAATTACAACGTTAAACTTTTGATAAAAATTCTCAAATTCAGTTGTTATTTTTAATGAAAAAGTTAAATTCACCTTGATAGAAATTTACTTAAAATTTTATTGTATACAGATAAAATGATAATAATGGGGAAAAAAGTACAACAAAAGGCTAGGAGAGAAAATATGGGGAGGTTCTAATTGTAGAAATTCCAAAACTGACCTTGTCGCATATCGCTGGATTTGCTGGCTTCCATTATACCTGAATGGCCACCAAAAATTTCAGAGATTTTTAAAATTTCTTTTTCCTTTTTAAACTTAACGTTGAAGTGAGATGGAGATTTTATATTGTGTATGCTCTTTCAGAAGAAGAGAGGAGTTGATTGGTTGAAAAGTGCAGTAATAAAATAGTACAAATGAATTTGATAAATTATTTTTTCATAGGATAATATATTTAGACTTTAAGATTCATATCTTTCTTAAACTATTGAAATGTTAAAAGAAAATTTTAAAATCTAAGTAAAAGTCATATTAAGACTTTAAAGAAGAAACCTTTTCATAAGAAAAGTGAACGTTACTGGAAGCGAGAAGTGATCTTGCTATTGCAAAAGCTTGAAAGAGATTTAGTTGAAATGTGTGAGCAGAATTTTATATTATTAACATTTTAAAATGTGAAGAAAACAAAACTATTTCAAACCAATATTAGTGAAAAAAAAAACAAAAACAAACCCCGTTATCTTAAGTGAGAGACTAAAAACACTACAAAGTATACAAAAATCTCCGTTTCATGCAGATACAAAGCATTCCGAACAAGACTCTACACAAGCATTCACACACGAGGCATGCCTAAACTATGAAATTGATTTTCTGGGATTTTAACCATTATGTATCTCAGTTTTACAATGGTGTAAACAAGAATGACATGAATCAGAATGTTATAGTCAGATGTGAGCAACTTTCTCAAATGTTGAAAACCAGTGAAAATTTCATTCAAGATCACATGATACACCCCAATCATCTCAACCATATGATGATGTAAATGATACACCCTAAACATCCCAAATCAAATGACGTAAATGATACACCCTAAACATTCCAAATCAAATGATGACGTAAATGATACACCCTAAACATCCAAAATCAAATGAAAATGTAAATGATACACCCTAAACATCCCAAATCAAATGATGACGTAAATGATACACCCTAAACATCCCAAATCAAATGAAAATGTAAATGATACACCCTAAACATCCCAAATCAAATGATAAAGTAAAGAATACACCCAAAAGATCCCAAATCAAATGATAATGTAAACGATACACCTTAAACATCCCATTTCAAATGAAGTAAATGATAAACCCTAAACACCCCAAATCAAATAATAATGTAAATTATACACTCTACACATCCCAAACCAAATGATGATGTAAATGATACACCATAAACATCCCAACAAAATGATGATGTAAACAATACACCCCAATCATAGCAACCAAATGAAAATGTAAACAATACACCCCAATCATAGCAACCAAATGAAAATGTAAACAATACACTCCAATCATAGCAACCAAATGAAAATGTAAACAATACACTCCAAGCATCCCAAACCAAATGATGTAATCGATACCAACCTTGGAATTGAGTCATATCGATACTCTGCCAGTCGTTGTTCCCAGCCTTCATACTCTCCTTCAATGTATCCAGGCTTTGGAGCCAATCAGATGAAGACAAGTTGAGGTTGGGGATTCCTGTATTACGACACAAGAAAAATGGTCACAGTCAATTGTGAATGGTAATCTCTGTATCTAATAAGAATGTGTAAGTCCTCTTGATGAATGACAATTTTAATTAATATTATATAGCTCATATATATACATACCAACTGGTCCTTCTCCAAAAATAATTCCATTTTCTATTGAAATATAACTTCAATTTCTTGGATCAAAATGACTAATGTTGCAAGCCTCAAAACCACCAAGTTAAAATAGACGGTACAAAAAATACTATACTTTCTTGCCACCATGTAGGCACGTTGAAAAAAAAAATTGACATAATAAAAACGTAGGCCACAAACAATTAATTCTATGCATTGACATCACATATCTTGTCTTACAAGACGTCAACAAGTTGAGTATGTATTCAGTGGAATTTCACTTTGATTCCAAATAAAGAACAATAGGAAATTGAATGGAAACTTCAATTTAATAAATGAAAACATAATGTGGACATTTCAGGTTTCCCCTTTATCAAGACATTTCTCTTTAGTGGTTCATTCATTGTGTTTTGTTGATAAAAAGGTCGTCTTTAGTGTTTCAATCATCGCTCGTGTTTTGTTGATAAAAAGGTTATCTTTAGTGTTTCATTCATCATGTTTTGTTGATAAAAAAGGGTCGTTAGTGTTTCACTCATCGTGTTGTTGATAAAAAGGGCATCTTTAGTGTTTCATTCATCGTGTTTTGTTGATAAAAAGAGGAAACTCAAAATGTCCGCATTATAAGAATTAAAATAAAATAAAATTCCACTTATTCATCCCCAAGGGGAAATTTGTCTTTAGGGACTATTCCATGGCAAGACTGAAATGACCCAGGCATTGGCCGCAGTGCAGCACCAAAAAGTAATCTAGGGCAAGGTGACTTGCTCAAGGACACACAGCACAGCGGGTATTCGAACTTGGTACCTTTCGGATATGAAGCAAAGACCGTACCGCTGAGCCACACTGTCCCATTATCTGTTTTCTTTTACTAAATTGAAGCTTCCATTCCATTTCCTATTCATATTTCAGCAACTTTTTCATTTCTTTGACCCCTAAATGATAACCTACCACATTGATTTTCTCTCTATAAAGATGCTTAAACCAACTGCAGCATCTCGGGCGACTTAGAGCCACTTCTAATAAATATCATATTTAGGCTTTTTTTTGGGGGGGGAGGGGGGGGGGGGGCTTTTTTTGAGAAAGCTTTTGTTTGTTTACTTCTATGTCATTGTATTTGCTTTGCTCAATTCATTTCAGAAATTCATTATTCTAAGGCAATAGCCAATGTAAATTTCCAGAAGTGGAGAAATAAAATTCATCTTATCTTATCTTGCTGTTGATAATTCTTTTAAAAAGGAGCAAAGGAATCAAAACTTTCTCACTTTCTCCAATCGAATGAAAGTAGTTATACATATGTGTAACTTAAATCAATCTCTTTCATTATAAAACAAAAAGACAAGACCTACAAAGACTTACCATGTACAAAAACATTTTCTAAAAATACTATGCCGCTACTAACAGCGCTACTTTACATGAACAGAAATATGTTAAAAGTGAGGACAAAATAAAAAATATATATATATATTTAAGTATCAAAACATTAGAGCAGAACAACCAAAATTGCCTGGTAAGAAATTTATAAATTGAAGAGAATGGTAATACATGAATATATGACCTTTTGCCCATGCATTTAGTGAGATTAACAACATTATAAGCCAAATCTGGGACTGGGACCAATACAAAAATTATTATTCCAAATTTACACTATTATTGTAAACCACATAGTACAAAAAAAATAAATAACGACAACTATTTAATTAAGTCATATATATTTAAAGGTGCCAAGGACAAAATTCTCCAACAACAACTTGACAACATTTATTATTGTCAATACGAAATCATTCCTTCTTCAAAACAGTAACTGAAAGTGTATGTCATGCCTGGAAAAATGGCATAAAAGAAAAACTTAAAATTGAAAAAGGAAAAAAAAAAAGAAATAAAAACAAAGAATTATAAAAGTCAAAAATTAATTTATTTTAAAAAATCCTGATCAACATTTTGTTCTTTAAATTATTTTTGTTTTTACAAAAAGTAAAAGAAAGGGAACTGACGATCATAAAAAAGGATTAAACAAACTCCTAACTTTAGTTTCTTGGTCTATTTGGGGGAGATATTGTCTCCATTTAAATATTATCACCACTAATTATAATTACAAAAACTGTCACAAACCGATTGAATCATCACAATAAGTCATTTATACTTCTTTTCTTGCACAGGTTAGGAAATGGTAAAGAACTGAACAAGTGTGTATGAAAGGTGCCAGAAAAGCAAGAAAGAAAAATTCAAGAAAATACAAGTCGAGATCGCCTGATTTTTTGGGGTGGTCTTTTTTTCTTGTATTTTTCTTTCTTGCTTTGTCTGGCACCTTTCATACACACTTGTTCAGCTCTTTATCTTGCACCGGTACCTGCTCTTTGATTTCTTAATTTGATATTAGGAAATGGTCCACGACAAAATTGAGATTTAATCTTAATTTAACTCAAGCCAAAACAAATAGATTAAAATAATCTGACAGATGATACAGTTTGGTTTCTAGGCCCACTGAGGAATTGTGTACAATGGTGAAAAAAAAATTACAAAGCTGTTACGATTCATTGAAAAATAAAGAAAAAGGGGGAAATCAAGCAGGTACAACACGCCAAGGTAGAAAATATTTTAAAAGATTACTACATTGTAAACCCACAGGAATATGAAGTCAAGTTAAGGTATTCAGCAATGGTTTTAACCTACCCTTGGTATTACAATCTCCTAATGATGGGTTTCCGCTTAATAAACTGTTTAAATTTCCTAATAAAAAATATGAGAAAAAAAAAAAGAGAATAATAATAATAATAATAATAATAAAATTTATTTATATTGCACCCACTCCTCTATACAATAAAGCTCTAGGCGCATAACAATAACTTCAATCCATGAATGAAGAATCCCAGAATGAAGAAATCTTTGTTAAATATAACTAAGCTGTAGCCAGTAGACCCTAATATTTCTAATAAACCTTTGAAAAGAAACTAAACACGAATTCCTCTGTATGTTTAATGACTGTGAAGTCAATTCCTTCCAGTCTATGCCACGCCAAACCTGATTGTATTGAGCTACAACTCACAACTCTCTCAATCCCAACTGCTGGTAACCTGGCACTTTTAAATGTCCAGGAAATCTTGTAAATTCCTCCCAATGATGACAAAGAAACAGTTTCAAAATTCTTAGTTTTGTCAAACATTGAGGAACGAATTTTCCTACGCAGACTTCGGACAATGGGTCACATATGTACATTCTCCATCAAAATGGAGTCTGTTGAATTTACCACTGCAGTTGTGCAGAGTAACATTTGGTGGGAACATATGAAGTTTTTGGGGTGTTTTTTAAAATTTCTAATTGGTTGCATTTTCCTCCTGAATAGAGGGTTGTCAATTCAGGGGGCACAAATTTACTGAACTTTCAAGCAAATACATTTACCGACCCCTATATGAACACTGGACTCTAGTAAAAATAAATTGTGAACTTCGTTTTCAATAAATGGCATGATATTATATTTAAGGAAAACAATAGGTAAAGTGTGATTTTTCTATAATACTTGTATCCTGGTGCTGACAGGACAGAGGTTCCTTATCTAAACGACTCACCTTCCATAAGGTTGAGCATTTGGGTTTCACTCGCCCAGTGATTGGAAAATGTACGGAGGGTTTTTTTTTAAGTTACTGAATTTCGTAAATATACGGAAAAATAGGCAACCTTGTGAATAATGGAAAATTTTGGCTCACCGTTTGAACTTTCAAAAATGGTTCTGTACAAATTATACATCTGTCTGTCATCCATTGGAACTTGGTCCTCGAGGAAAGAACTGTGTGGAGGTGGAGTCTGAAGAAATGATTCAAAACTAATTACTGGAAAAGGTTGAATAACAAATAAATATGATTCATATTAGCAGGGAAGAAAATATTTTCTAATAAACTCAAAATTACAGAAAACAAAGAATTTTCATCATTCTTTCACTTTCTTAAGATTGTATACACAAATTCATTGTTGCACATTGGATCATGAAAAAATCTGCAACATATTTGTAGACTAAATGTCGAATGTAAACAAACTCATCAAACTTTTTTTTTTAAATATATGGAATTCTTGATCTTGGAATTTGAAACCCATTTTTAATTTTGCAGGGTTGGTGGATTGAAGGTTTGATTTTTAAATTTTTATGTAATCGTTTGTTTTTATTGTTGTTGTTTTAAACAAACAGGTTGTAACTGAAAAAAAATGTAAACCAGAAGAATGGAGATGAGAAAATGTCCTCAATCTTCAAAGAAGAGACAAAATAATATCATAATAAAATGATGATGATGATAATATTATTATTATTATTATTATTATTATTACTATTATTAGAAGAAGAAGAAGAAGAAGAAGAAGAAGAAGAAGAAGAAGAAGAAGAAGAAGAAGAAGAAGAAGAAGAAGAAGAAGAAGAAGAAGAAGAAGAAGAAGAAGAAGAAGAAAAGAATATGGTCTTACACGATTGACTCGTGATGTTGACGTGGAATCTTGGTCTGATTTGTGAGGCCTGCTTCCTTCAAACAGGGTGGGATTATTAGAACCTGTGATATTTGTGTTGTTGTTGTTGATGATGATATTGTTATTGTTGTTGTTGTTGACTGTAGCCGTGCTGGTACTGACAATCTGTTGTGGGGGCTGGTGGGAAGATATGGGACTCAAACCCATGACAGGAGAGCTGTATGGTGATGCCTGCAGGAAGGAAAGATAGAGAGAGATGAAAAATTATTAGTCCACGATGATTATCACTTTTGTTATGGACTTCAGGATGATCTCATGTTAAGACAGATATTTATGGAAAAAAGTTAAAGACCTTCATTTTTACCTTCATCTCATATGTCCACTTAATGTAGAGATACAAACCTTAAGAATCAGATATGTGTAATTTGGGAGGAAAAAATGTGTCATTAATAGTAATATATAGCATTTCTACAGTGCAAAACCATGACGATGGCATGCTCTTGTGCTTTATATTGGAAATTATACTATGACATGGAATTTTCCTATTTTTAAAAAAATGGGCATTCTGACGCAGTCCCCATTTCATGAGTAAAATTGAAGACCATTCAGTGTTAAAACGCAGTATTAATACAAGGACAATGGTGGCTTGGCAAAAATACACCATTTTCGAATCGCATTAGCACCATTTATATTTTTAAAATTTGTTTGATTTTAAGGGTCTTATGGCGCTTCCAACACATTTAGGTTATATCAGCGCCGATTTTTAAATTTGTAATTTTCGTAATAGTTGGCATATCTGTTAATGTGAAATCTGCAGAGAAGGAAAAGTAGAAGTTATCCCCCCAAAAAAATGATACACTTTCATACACACCTGACCATTGGAGTTCTCGGCTTTGACTTGTAATGACTGCATACTGACCATACCTGTCAGAGCTGGGTTTGTCTGTGGAATGGGACTAAGGCCTGCTTCTGGACTGTACGGGGAGTGCTGTAATTACAAACATGGACACATGACATGATGATGACAAGCCTTGGTTTTATATCTTGAAACATTTAATATTTGTATCAATTCAAGAACCTATATAGCTATATTGTTATTTACATGAACTCTATATTTGGTCTAACACAAATATACTAGTAGAAACAAGCACTTGTGCAAAGGACAAACAACTAAGTACAGTATTTGTTCTCGGGAGAAGCCAAAATGCGTGCTGGAATCAGAGTTTGCTAAAGTCTCTGATGCTCATGGGAAGTAACGACTTATTATATAGATAAAATTAAATCACCCAGCTCTGCAGCATCGTATTGCAGAGCGTGCTAGAATCCAACGAGCACTGTAAAGTTTGACCAGTCATGTTATCAAGGTTAGAGATACACACAAGAGTGGAGGTGTACAAGGCTCTTATCTTAAACTAAGCAACCTGTGCATGCATTTCCATTAAAATTATAAGGTGGTCTACACTTGACATTTCAAGACATTATATTACACAATAGTTTTATATCTAAAATAACTTACTGAGCCTGACTTTATACCGTTTCTGTAACGTTAAACAGACAGTGGAACTCTGTTTTTAAAAACTACACCAGATTAATAGAAGATGGACTTTGTATAACAACTCAAATTGTGGCAGGGATGCCAACCTCAAGAATCGGAGATGTGTAATTTGGGAGGAAAAATAAAGTGTAATCCAGCACATCTGTGTTTCATGAGTAAAACTGAACACTGTTCACATTGCATTCACTGTTTAAATACTCTCAACCTATTAGTACAAGGAAAGCGGAAACTTTCCAAAAATATGCTATCTTCAAAGATTTTTGTAATTTTTGTATTGGCATGCTTATTCCGTAAAAAATTTGTTATTTTTGTAATAGCTGACATCTCTAATAAAGTAGAGTATCAACTAAAAACCTCATTTATTCTTCTTTAGCTTTAAAACAAACAAAACAACGAACATTGTTCAGTTCTCTGTCACTAATAAAAAATACAAACCCTGTCATTTGGTCTTTTCTTTTTGTGACGTGTAGGGGGTAATGGATCATCAGGGGGTGGTGTTTGTATGGCCCAGTAGGAACCCTGTGATGAAATTTGTAAAAATCGTAATGAAACACATTAATACATATCTAACTAATAAACAAGTCTTATAAAGTAGTGATAGAGTAAAATAGAGAAAGAAAATTGACGATGGTAATCAGGTTCTAACATTAGTGTCAGTGCATGACATCACAAAATCAGTCGGAAGGTGAAAATTTTGCATTTTTTGAAAGAATATGCTCCCCGGAGCATTTTAATCTTTAACTTTATTTGAAGTAAATCAGGTGATTTTTTATGAAGTTATGTTCAGATGTAGGAGAAAGGTATCCAGCAATTTCTCAAATACTTTTTCAACTTGACTAGCTGTAAAAAATATTTAGAAGTGAAATTAAGCTTTGCTATTTCCTGAAGATGGACAAAAAGAGTTGATTTAATAATTTATGACAAGAACTCATTTTTGAAAAAAATTGACCTTCTAACTAAACTTGGCAATATCTCAGTTCAAACCTTTTCACCATCCGACTGATAATGTCATTCACTGTAACATTTATCAAATACAAATCGGACATTCCACTCGCCGAAAAATGAGACCAGTGTACAAAATTGTATCATGTCATGGGTATCACAAAATGATAATGAAATGAATAATAACGACATGATGATGGTGGTGGTTGTGGAGATGATGATGACGGTAATAATAGTAAGAAGAAGAAGAAGAAGAAGAAGAAGAAGAAGAAGAAGAAGAAGAAGAAGAAGAAGAAGAAGTAAAACAAAACAAAAACTTGAGCTTTTATGCAGCGCAATATCCACTAAACTTGATCAAAGAGAGTTACAAAAAGAAGATAAGAAGAGGAGGAGGAGTTATATTTATTTTCATTTCACACCTTTTTTGTTTCAAGACAATTTAGTCAGTTTATTTCAGTAGTTGCATCTATAAAAGGACTACTTACTATTGTAAACAGAGACATCAACATTTTGATGTCTCAAAATGATTGTGCATTTTAAAAGATGAAAACTGGCAAAAGTTTCCCATTGTCAATGCAATGGTACAAGAGACAGGATATTGTCAACTGGTCTCTTGTCTAGAAAATTGATCCCCTGATTTGGGTCATGTGAATATGAACTACCATGCACTAGCAAAGATATTGATCTATAAAGTAAATTAGACCAAAATAGGATCTAGACAAAAATAAGTTTACATCGTGTATATTACCTTTCCAGGGTCATCCTTGGAGCGAGGTACTTTTTGAAAGCATTTGTTTAATGATAAATTATGTCTGATTGAATTCTGAAAAAGAAGAGGGAAAAAAATAATTTAGAAATTTTACAAAGGAATCTGACATGAGATATCTCTGTCGTCTATCTGGAATTTAGTAATATATTTATGACTGTATTGTTTTTTGTTGTTGGCTGAAGGAGGTTTTGAGTCCGAAAAAGTTCTCTGTTTGGTATTTTGTTCTTTTTTGAAGCTGTTATATTCATTTTTAAAAATTACATTTTACAGTCCACAGCTTCTAGCAGCCTAGTATCTATTTACTCAGGGTATAGTTCGAAGGAATTATACACACAAAGGGATGGTAAAGTAAAAGATTATCAGTTGAACCAGAGTTCAAGGCCAAAAGGTGTCAGCCATGTTGTCCCATAGAATAACATGTGAATAGCATATTATATTGATACTGTTTTACTCGTCCTATTCATTACTATCTTTTTCATTACTATCTTTACAACAACAAAAAAAAAAACAACTTATGGTTATCAATAATTTCAGGGAATATCTGATATTTTACAGATGACGAACGACTTTGCAACTCAATTCATTGGCATCAGACATACACTCAAGCTGAGCTGGATTGATTCCATCTATAAAAATCGACAAATTGTGACCATTTATATAGCACATTTCTACAAATTGACTATGCTCAATGTGCTTCACAATGTCACATTTATTCTGCCACCAGGCCATATGGAACCATATTTCCATTTCGTACAGTACTAGACGCCAGTTAGGCATCCTTTTGTACTAACACTCCTACAATAGGCCCTACCCATCACAGCAATCATAGAGCTAAGTACTCATTCACACCAGAGTTGAGTGGGGCAATGTGTATAAAAGACCCAAGGACACAATGTCAGGACCAGAGTTTTCTTCAATCATGGTCACCCATTCAGCCACTGACCATGCTTAACATCATTTGACTTTTGTGACCAGACGAATCTATCTGTTGAGCCACTGATGAGGAACACACATATTGGAACTTTTTTTCTGGCCAGCGGTAAATAGGAACATGTGTTTAATATCTGCAATAAACTTTTCACCTTCTCAGTGGTGGTATGCAATTGTTGTATTTCATTTCATGTTGTGGAAATTAAAATTCAAACTCAAACTCCAAGGGACTATTAATTTCCACTTGATACAAGATGCTCCATTTTCACTTTTCCTTATTAATGAATTAATGCAAAGCTCAACTTTTGATTTGTATCCAAATATTATGGTTTTTATATTTTAAGAATATGTAACAGAAAACATCAACAACAAAAAATATCTGCTGAAAACATTGACAAATATAAGTTTTTTGATTCATGCAAAATTCACGCATCAATGACCATGAGTAGTTTTGATTACACAATTAAACAGGATGCACACGCTACGAATACGAACATTGTAATTAAATTCGCCTCTCAACTCATCGAACTTGTTACTCTTTGCATGCCCCTTAAGTGATAATTTCATATCATGATGGCCGTGTCGTGATGTTCCATTCTGCTGTAAACCTACTTTTGTTTTTAAATAAAAATGTTCAGCTGCCTTCATCTTCAACGTCAACAATTGAACAAGAAAAACTTGTTACACACTTTCTAGCATTCTAGTAGCATAATTTCTTTCACCGAGACATACCTTCCAACCATTTCCTATTTCCTTGTAATAAGGAAAGTTGTCGCAAATCCAGGAATAAATTTCACTTAACGTCATTCGCTTTTTACTGGTGCTGTTTATTGCATGCATGATGAGATTAGCATAACTGTACGGAGGTTTTCCATCTCTCTGTGAATTTTGACCAGTATGATCATAGTTTCCAGGATCGTCAAAGGCTGTTCTATCTCCTATTTGGTTACCTCCTCTGTTTAAAGCATCTTGTGCTCCATTCATCCCACCCCCTGCCATTGGTCCACCGACACGAAGTCGGTGGAGCCAGTCCATTTTCGTCAAACTTGATCCCAGATCAGCCATTTTGTTGCTTTGACAAGCTCAGAAATGTTGTGCGGATTAATTCAGCTCATTATCAGAGTTGTTCAGTTTCCGCTTTTCATATAATATTTCCAAATATTTTTATTTTGTATCAAACATTACAATATTGTAATTTAAGGTCGAAAGAATGGACTTTGTGTAAATAACTAGGATTTTACATAGATATATTTCAACTTTTATAACAAACTATTTTTAGATGCGGAATAGTGCAACCGAGTTACCGTTTGTTAGACTGCTTGTTGCCCAGCAGCAACAAGCTAACCCTTGACCTTTCTAAAAAAAGATATTTCTCAGATTTCGCGCGTTCTTCCACGTGCTAGATTGTTTACTGATGAAATGGGCGTGACCTCAGATTCCTTACTCAGCATCTTTTATTTCTATCTTTTTAACGACAGTTGCAATTATTTTATACACTTATACAAATCGATTTAAAAGTGCTTTAAAGTAGAATATAGCTGAAAGCAAAAGAAGCAAAATATAGCGGATCAGCATAATTCTATTGAAATCATAGTGACCTTTACTAACCCAGTTCACGATGTCAATGCAAAAAAGAATGTCATCTCCACATATTGTGATGGAAATCCCATCAAACCAGCACAAGACCTATATTCTCATTATAACATTGGGGGCAGCGTGGCAGTGTTATGGTCTTTGCTTCGAATCCAAGAGGTGCCGAGCTCGATTTCCCTACTGCACTCTGTGGCGCATTCTTTAGCCCTAACTCTAACGCACTTTGCGCGTTGCACTGCGGCTAACACCTGGGATCCTCTAGGAAATTACACAGTAATGATAAATAAAGAAAATGTTTATTTCTTATCATTTGTTTTTATTTTTGAATCAATCTCGTAATTTCGTTCGGTTACCCGATGGCTATGTGGTCTTGTGGTATGACACTCGCTTTCGGATCGAAAGGTCATGGGTTCGAGCCTCGCGCTCGGCGCATAGTTGAGTCCTTGGAAAAGGCTCTGTACTCACTTTCTCTCACCGTACTCAGGTGTAAAATGAGTACCTGGCCGTTAACAGCGTTGTCTTTGTCCGAAAAATTGTAATATCGCCTAACAGGCGGCATGTCCCGTCCTACATGTTAAATAATGCTGTTGACCAGGGACCCCTTGTAAAGCGCTTTGAACACATTTAGTGGATATCGCGCTATATAAAGCTCAATTTTATTTATTTATTTTATTTATCGCAAATATTGTGCATGTTAAATGTATCCAAAGTGACAGAACAATAATAACAAGAAAATAAGTGAGTTGGAACGTGACAGAAGGCAACAGAGAATAAAAACTACGTGGCGGTAATGGGGGCTCGAACCCGCGACCTTACTGATACGACAACTCCGCCTGGCCGGGGAGATCGTGACTCTACCGTATGAGCTATCCACGACCCCAAAAAGTCGCTTGAAATTCTAGTCTATCGCTGCGAAGTAAGTTGGCCAGTATTTAAGCTAAATAGCCAATATTCTCAACACAAACATGTAGATAACATAGAAACGATTGAGACATTGAGTATGCTCCGGTATTTTGACAGTACAATGACGACGACGACGATGATGGTGGTGATGGGAGTGGTATTGAAAGCATCTTTGTTTATTTTTTATTATTTTTCGTTTTTGTTGGGTCTTGTTTGGGTTTTTTATTGTTTTTGTTTTTGGTCTTGATTTGTTTTTGTTTTGTTTTTATTTTTATTTTGCGGCCCTGGGACACGTTTAGGTTATTTCAGCGCCAGAAGAAGGAAGATGGTAGAGTAGTCAATAAAAGTAGACCAAGCTAACAAACAAATAAGACCCCAAAATATAATAATGAGACAAAGGAAATTAATTCCACAGAAATCAGAAGACGATCCGAGAGCTATACAAACCTAGTTGGTCTGACAATATGACATGTTCTCAACAAAAAAGAATTCACTCGCACGATTAAGGGATAAATGTTTTAATTATAAACATGACTACAATGTAAGAGAAAACTTACAAAGGGAAAAAATGTCTCACAAAATGATAAATCCTTCTGTTTCTTCTCAGTAAAATACTCTAGGCAAGGCTCACGTGAACCCAAATGGGCTCAGTCAAGAACAAGGATATAATAATAATAGAACTCTTATATAGTACACACACACACACATACACACACACACACACACACACACATAAATATATATATATATATATATATATATATATATATATATATATATATATATATATATATACAGGGTGTCCCAGAAGTTGCGCACCATGTAGATTTATATATAAAACAAATATGAATATCAATGAATATCAATTTTATTAATCAAAATCACAATAGATGCTCACATTGTTCACCTTCAGCCTGAATACGTGCATCGATTCTCTTTATAAAACTATCTTTTACTCTAATGAGGGTTTCAGTGGTGATTTTTTGACATTCAGTTATTATCGCATCTTTCAAATCATCAAGAGTGCGTGGACGATTCTGGTAAACCACAGATTTAAGATGTCCCCAAAGGAAATAGTCAAGAGGTGATAGATCTGGTGATCGGGGTGGCCACTCCACGGGACCTCTTTGCCCAATCCATCTTTCTGGAAAATTTTGATTCAGGTAGTCACGCACACAAATAGCAAAGTGTGGTGGAGCTCCATCTTGCTGAAATATGAGGTTTTGTCGTCTAATTACAGGAATATTTTCTAGGTATTCAAACAGGAAGGTTTGTAAAAGCTCTAAATAAGTTTCTCCGGTGACATTGCTTGTATTGAAAAAAATAAGGACCAACGATTTCATCCTCCCATATTCCAGCCCAGACCATTATCTTAGGGTTGGTCTGATGATGACCCTCCTCATGCCAGGTGGGATTTATTTCTGACCAATAGCGCATACAGTGGTATGGTTCAATTGTTTTTCTCGCTCGGGATGAGTGCGGTTGAATTCTTCAGCTACCGAGCGGTATGTAGCCCCATCTCTTCCAAACATAAAAATCAATTTAACTCTTTCTTGCATTGTTAATTTGTCGCCCATATCGAATAAAATCTGAAACTAAAAAAAATAATAGATATATATATGGTGCGCGACATATATATTTATATATGTGTGTGGGTATGTGGATGTGTTTGTGTATATGTGCATGTGCATATTTTTTTTTTTTTTTTTTTTTTGTTTGTTGCTTTAGGTCTCTTCCAACACAATTGAGGTTATATGAGAGACCGCTGAAACAAAAAAACAAGCAATCCAACAAAAATAGTACAAATGTAAATCAAAATCATAACCTAAAGATATCATAAGCTAAATTATAAATAACCAAGAACAAACAGGCAGAAGATTTACAGAAAAAAAAATATCCCCTGTCAAAAATACAATCACAAACCAAAGAAGCAGGATAGGCTAGTAAAGAGAAGAAGAAACGACATCACTATCGGATCGTACACCCTTGCGAACATCATAGGTATATGATTCAAGGGTGATGCTCCCATCCAACGACATCACTATCGGATCGTACACCCATGCGAACATCATAGGTATATGATTCAAGGGTGATGCTCCCATCCAACGACACATTCACTAATCGGATCGTACACCCTTGCGAACATCATAGGTATATGATTCAAGGGTGATGCTCCCATCCAACCACCCGCCATGTGCATATTTATTCATTCGTTTACTTCATTGTGAAGCGCTGTTGAGCGTTGTAAATGGATAATGGCCCTAATATAAATTTCCCATTACATTGCATTACATCAAATTACAAGGCTAGAGACCAACACGTTGTTTACTTTGTTTTGTATCTTTTACAAAGTTGACTCCTCAATATTAAATAAATAAATAAATAAAAATAAAATAAAATTCCCTTTATTCATCCCATAGGGGAAATTTGTCTCCAGGATCTATTCCAGGGGAAGACTGGAATAACCCAGGCGTCAGTCGCAGTGCACCACCACAAATTGAGCTAGAGCGAGGTGACTCGTTCAAGGCCAACACAGCGCAGCGGCGGGTGATCGAATTCGCTACCTTTCATACCGCTGTGCCACGATGCCCCCGAAATCATAATGATAATAACTGAAAGAAAGGCGGATTATCTTCCACTTCATTCTCAATGAATCCTTGATTTAGCTCAGGATACAAAGCTACCCGATTTGATGATGTTTTATGTTTTAAAGGGTTTTACGGCGTCTGAGACTCCTTTAGGTCATTTCAGCGCCAGAAAAAAGAAAGAAAATGGGATAGTAAAAATAAATCTAGATTTACAATTAAAATCACATGAGAAAAGTAAGACAAAGGGGAATGGTACAGATAAGGAGCAGGTGTAGATACCAAGAGCATAACATCAATATACTTAGTTTGTGATCACCTATAAGTCTCATCCGGATAAAAGATCCGGATCTCACTCAGAGGAGCACTCTCAAATGCTTACATTATACAATCAGAACAAGAAATAGAATAATACATCACAGTGAGATGATTTACAACGAAAAAAAATAATGTCTCCCAAAACTTCAACTATATTTGACTCTTTCCCTCCCAGCCAAAGACCCCGTCCAAGTAGTTTGTTTTTGTTTTTAAGGGTTTTACGGCGCTTGCAATACATTTAGGTCATATCAGCGCCAATAAAAAGGAAGAAAATGGGATAGTAAAAAGTTATAGAATTACAATTAAAGCACTCAAGAAAAAGTAAGACAAAGGGGAACTGAGAACAAATAGGGATCAGATGTAGATTCCAAGAGCATACCACCAATGTACTTAGTTTGAGATCACCTATAAGTCTCATCCAGACACAAGCACAAAATCCAACAAAGAGGAACACACTCAAATGCTTACATTATACATTGAAAATAACAAATATAATAATACATAACAGAGAGAGATGATTTACGAGGAAAAAAATATCATCTCCCAAAACAATAACTATGCATTTGACTGTTTCCCTCCCAGCCAAGGACCCCGTCCAGATAAAGAACAAAACCAAGTAGTCTCATCTCATTCTAATAAAAAGATGGAAAACAAATATAGACGAATAGAAGACACAGTAAGTGACTTTCCTGCCCATTATGGGAGGCCAAGAACTCCCACCCAGAGATTTGATTATGAGAGAATATAAAAGAAATGGAAAAAGTGAAACATGAAAAATGAATGTAAACGAAATGAAGACAATCGAGACAAAAAAATGTTTGTTAAAAAATTAGAATATTTTTTTTTATTTCAATGTTCATGTTTGTGTAGAAGTAATGTAGCTAGAGATGAGAAAAAGTGTATTAAGTCACGGTAAACCGATAAGAATATAATTTAAAAATTCAAATAAAAAAGTTAGTGATAAATTTATTTTTTTTTTCTTTTAACATAAATCAAGTGAATGATTTGGTATAGATCGTGCTTACATAGTCATAAAATTCAGATCCGATACAAATTAAATCTTTGGTTTGGGTAGTCAAAATTCAAAAGATATTTTGAAACAGATAAGAAAAATAAAAAAGGTAGGTTGGATTGTGTTAAAAAAAAAGAAATGGGAGAATAAAATTAGAAGACAGTAACATCAAATTGGGGGTTGGGGGGGGGGAGGTAACTGTCTTGGCGGATTTGCAGCATTTTGAGTATCAGCCTGTTGAAGTTATTTTCCTTGTTAAAAGACAAGATCACTTGTTTTGTTTTGTTTTTAAGGGTTTTACGGCACTTGCAACACATTAAGGTCATATCAGCGCCAGTAAAAAGGAAGAAAACGGGATAGTAAAAAGTTCTAGAATTACAATTAAAGCACAAAAGAAAAGGCAACACAAAGGGGAATAGGTTCAAATAGGGAACAGATATAGATTCCAAGAGCACACAGTCAAAGTACTTAGTTTGAGATCACCTAAAAGTCGTATCCAGACACAAGCACATGTACCAACTAAGAGGAATACACTCAAATGTTTACCAATCATATAATATAATATGCAAACTAAACATAATACAATGCATAACAGAGAGATGATTTACAAGGAAAAAAATATCATCTCCCAAAAGAATAACTATATATTCGACTGTTTCCCTCCCAGCCAAGGAACTTCGGCAAGGATCAGGACAAAACTAAGTAATCTCATACCAAGACAATGACAGGAAACAATTGGAAAATGGGTATGGGGAGATAGAAGACACAGCATGTACCTCCCTGCCCACTATGGGAGGTCGGGATCCCCACCCAGGACAAGATCACTTAATTAAGTGTGGCAATCCAAAAACAATCAGCTTGAGATAGAACTTTACATAATATATTTAATCACGGCTTAAATACCCTGTGAAAACATTTGAACAAGTAAATTAGAACAATAATTTACAAAAAAAAAAACAAAAACAAAAAACAAAGTAAATAAAAATAATCAAATGAATATGAATAAAACACAACATTCGTTCACCACATGTAGCACTCTTCATCAATGGCACTTTTGACAGCACTATTTATTCGTTGTCAAATTTTACCTCACTCATACATTTTGGAGTATTTCATGGATATATCTTAACTCCACAACATAAACAACATGAATGAAAATTGAACAAATTTGTTCTGTGCCCGGTCATGTGAACATAAGAGAATTAATACAAAGAAAAAACTGGCCAAAAGAACAACTTGAGTAAATAATAAATTTGGATGTGACTTAACAAGGAATGTCAACATTAAAATGGAGAGAAAAAATGGCACAAAAGTTACAACTACAGTGCTGTCCGCTTAAGATAAACTGTGTTAAGATAAATTCTCGCTTAAAATAAACGCTGAGGCTGGTCCCAGTTTTTCTGCTCTAAATCATTAGTAAATTAAAACAGTCAAGATAAGCTCCGTCCCTGAGCTAATACGGATAAGATGAACTTATCAATCTAGATTTGCACGACTGGTTGGGTTGGACAGAGAGTCTCTCAATTATCCCTCGCACCCCCCCCCCCCTCTTACCCATCCCCTCTATGCCCATCTTTTAGTCTCCTTGTCGTGCAATACATTCAATTGCGCAATCAAGAAACAACACAGCTATGTACGAATGTGTAGTGTGTGCAAAGATTCACCAGTGAATGTACATCCATAGGTATGTTGGTCCTCTGGATTCACTAAAATACAAAAGCTGTCACCACATGACGCAAGCACGCATGTGAACATGAGTTTGTGCTAGAGCCCCCATATGGTTTGTGACTCTGTCTATCCTCCATGCTCTTCCCTGCACACACCCCCCCCCCCCCAGCACCCAAATATCAGAACGAGACTGTCACTCATCGCGCAATTAACCTAGACTAGTTGACAAATTATGATAGCGTCTTAACTTTCCTAACTATTTTTTTTCATTATCACTCTGCCTGTCTGAGCCTGTGGATCACCGTATGCAAGTAGCATTGTGAAAGATAGCTCTAACGACCAATGATAGAATAAAATAAGTCACTCTTAGTTTAGCCAAGCTTCACAGGAAACTGGGCCGTTTTTCTGGGGATACAATGCAGTCATTAAAGGGGGACAACAAATAAATAAAACAAACGTTTGTATTGCTGAAAAGTTGTTACCCTTGAGTTTTTTTTTGGATAAAATGAACCTCGGATAAGATTAACCTTCTTTCTGGTCCCTGGGAGTTTATCTTAAGTGAACTGCAGTGTATTAAAAAATTATGAAAAACAAGTCAATTCTTCAATATAGAACCTTCTCACATAGGAATGTGAGGTTAAATGAAACATACTTTCTAAATGGACCGTTACATTTTTGGGGGTCACTTTTAGCTGGTTTCAATTCATCACATTGAACAGATATTCTTACACAACATTCGACTGTCGTATTACAAATTATACAATTAGCTTTTTGACATGTCGTTCTCACCAACATATCATAAACACAAGAAAAAATTATTCTATGAAAAACAAGAGAATTTGGAATTAGCTGTAATGATGATTTAGGTTGTCAAAAATACAAATAAACATATACCATTACCATGTAAAATATATACCATAATTAACATCAACTTGGTGAAGAGAAATAGAAAAAAGGGCTTCAATTTAATTCACAAACACTGGATACTAATGTGAGCTGTGCTGATGGCGTTGATAACCCAAAAACAAATTTAAAAAAAAATAAAAAAGATAATACAATAGAAATACATTCATATTTGAAGTGTAATCATATAGGTTTTGTTTAACGTAATTTAAATTTTAAAATTAAGTCTTTATATTTATCTATTAAATGCTATTGATAATATGTTAGAGTGAATTTTTACGTATATTGCATGATATGTCTCCTGTGTGCCTAGAGCTATATGGTATGCGAAAGGCGAGTTATAAATAAATTGAATTATTATTCTTATTCTTCTTCTTCTTATTATTATTATTACTATCCTCTCCTTAATTTTATGTTTTTATTTTCGTCTGATTTGTTGACAAGGCAAAACCTGAAACGTAAATATTATTTGCCTTTGTGAATTAAATTGATATTTCTCTTTCATTTTTTCAATATTATTTACATCCTTGAGCTTCAGAGGCAACAATTTCACTAAAACCAACTTACCAATTCGTTTCGTTGTAAGATATGACTTCTAATTTTGATTTTCTCAATATACCTCCTCCCCCTCTTTGGGTGTGAGAGTTGTTCTATCACTCTGATTGATTAACTCTAGGCACAGAAATGATTGGCCAGCTTTCGTTATCAAAGTGCCTTGAGTCTCTAAGCAAAGGATTGTGCGGCATATAAATGTTTATATTATTTTGATTATCCAAAATTACATATATTATAAAAATCTTGTCATGGCAACTCATTTGTTTTGTTTGTTTGTTTTTAAGGGTTTTACGGCGCTTGCAACATATTAAGGTCATTTCAGCGCCAGTAAAAAGGAAGAAAATGAGATAGTAAAAAGTTCTAGAATTACAATTAAAGCAGAAAAGAAAAGGTAAGACAAAGGGGAATTGGTTCAAATAGGGAACAGATGTAGATTCCAAGAGCACACCATCAAAGTACTTAGTTTGAGATCACCTAAAAGTCTCATCCAGACACAAGCACAGGTCCCAACTAAGAGGAATACACTCAAATGTTTACCAATCATATAATATAATATGTAAACTAAACATAATACAATGCATAACAGCGAGATGATTTACACGGAAAAAAATATCATCTCTCAAAACTATAACTATACATTCGACTGTTTCCCTCCCAGCCAAGGAACTCCGGTAAGGATCAGGACAAAACCAAGTAATCTCATTCCAAGACAATGACAGGAAACAATTTGAAAACAGGTATGGGGGGGATAGAAGACACAGCATGTACCTCCTTGCCCACAATGGGAGGTCAGGATCCCCACCCAGTCAACTCATTTGTGAAAAAGAATGCCTTAAATAATTAAATAGATAAGTAAGAAAATAGTAAATAAAATGAATATACAAGGCAGCTGCAATCACAAGGTAAAGACAAAAGATGAGAGTTGATCAATTATCAAATGGAAGGAATTTTTTAATACAGGGAATAAGGCATCTTTAAATATAAAATGTGTGTCTTCTTCTTCCATTAAGGCCAAAGCTTCAGGCTGAAGATTGTATGGCCGATTTTTCAGTAACAGGGTTTTAGAGGGAAGCGGGGAGAGATTTTTTGAAGTCATCAGTCAAAAGGGCTTGTTTACAATTAGTTGGTAGGGAGTGTGTGTTCATTAAGAAATAACCAAGACATAATTAGCAACAATTATCATTAAATTTTTGCCCCAATCTCTATTTCACAGTTACCAAGAGTTTAAAAATTTATCAAGTTATAACACAACAAATTCACAAATTGCATCAAAATTCATTATATACCAGAGAAAGTTGTCAGTGCTAATTCACTTAACTCATTCAAGAACAGACTGGATGGCTATTGGAAAAACCAAGAAATCTACTATGATTACAAGGCTAGCATCACATTCTGTCTTCACGGTAATCTGCAACCGGGAGAAACAAAGATGAGTCCAGCGAAGAGGATCATTGAGAACCTGTGCTGGAAATCATCTCTAAGTATCTCTAAGTAAGTATCTAAGTAAGTATAAAAAGTCCCGAGTTTTTTTTTTCATTTTGAAACTGAAAATGAGAGACATCGTTTCATTTTACATCAACAATGTTATGCTTTAATTTAAAGTGACCGTATCTGTATTTTACACTTCTAATAAAAATTTGTCTGAGAAACACCCAGAGATGAAAATCATAAAATAGAAATGCACATCAACAGTAATATTATGTGTGATTGAGGCAGTTGGTTTATTTGAAAAGGTCGAAGAAGAGAGATAGTATCATTTGTGAAAAATGTTCTACTACCATTAAATCACTGTTCAATTAGGTGCATTTATTTGTTACATTGATGGAAAAATTAAGTTTAAATTGAAACTAGCCTATGGCCTTGATCAGGCGTCTACTTATTTGCAGGTCTGATAACCCAAACTGTGATAAAATAGTCTCATGGTTGTAATGGAAATATTCTCAAACCAATGCAAAATGTTGTCCATTACAACAATGTTAATTCAGGTTCATTATTGCATTCGGTTATCAGACCTGCAAATATGGTATATAGAGATATGTTTTGTTTTATATCCCTGTAAAGCGTTTAGAGCCTGTGAGAACGGGGTGAAGTGCTATATATGTGCCATTTATTATTATTATAATACAAATATACAATAATGTGTCAATAAGTGAGTATTGGTGTGTAGTGTATGCGCTATCATTAATCGTTGTCTACATGCAGTTGGTACCAAACAGCACAAGAGGGGCAGTTGAGGAATATGTCCTTATATTAATTTGCATTAGAAAAAGAGAGATATCAATAGGATTGAAGTAAAAAAAAAAGTGGGGGGGGGGGGGGGGGGGGGGGGGGAGTGCACTTTTTAGCATTTAATAGGGGGAAAATACAGATACAAGTCGATTTTGGAAACACTTATGGTCTTTTGGTGGCAAAATATTTCAAACAAAGAGCAGACTTGGCATCAGGAACGACGATAAATCCAAATGAAAGCGGAGCTAACACGATATCTCCTTTCCAAGGCTTTGGGTTGAACGATGGCAAAGATGACCCCTGCATCTTGAGAACTTCTCCATTGAGTTTGACAAACCTTTGGGAACAATGACAAAAAAAATAAATAAAATAAGATAAACAAATAAATAAATATTTAACAGAAACCAGTTTTATTTTTGTTTTGGAACTGAACAGCGTGCATCACTTCAACAGAATAATTAGATAATAAAAAATCAAAAGAAAAAAACAAGACAAGTCAAGATAAAAAATTATGGATCTATTGTATTCTCTTTTTGCTTGCTCCACTTACAATCTTCAGCTCCAGACATCACGGTTTGGACCATGGAGCTGGAATTTGTTTTGTTGTTGTTTCTAAGGGTTTTACGGCCTTGCGACACATTCAGGTCATATCAGCGCCAGTAAAAAGAAGAAAATGGAATAGTAAAAATGTTCTAGATTTTACAATCAAAGCACCCAAGAAAACGTAAGCAAGACAAAGGGGATTTAGTTCAGATAGGGAACAAATGTAGATACCAAGAGCATACCATCAATGTACATAATTTGAGATCGCCTTAAAGTCTCATCCAGACACCAGCACTGGATTCTACTAAGAGGAATACACTCAAATGTTTACGGAATATATATCCAAAACAGAACACATAACAGACAGATGATTTACAAGGAAAAAAAATGTCATCTCCCAAAACCATAACTATATATTTGACTGCTTCCCTCCCAGTCAAGGACTCCAGCCACGGCTAGGACAAACTAAGTAATCCCTTTCCAAGACAATGACAGAAAGCAACTCGGAATACAGATATAAGGGGATAGAAGACAGCGCATGACTTCCTGTCCACCATGGGAGGTCAAAGACCCCACCCAGGAGTTGGAGTTTATTCCACTTTCAGTAGCATCATTAGCACAGTAACAATTGCTTATTACCCTATGGGTAGAATGCTAGTCTTACACTTACACAAATTGCTTCCCCCCCCCCCCCCCCCCCCCCCCCCAGATCCGCTGGACTCAGCAAAACTCCTTGCCTCAAGGCATACAATTGAAGTGAATGGATCAACTGTCTGCTCCATCACAATGACACAATTATACAATGGAAGCGGCATCATTAAGACAACTATAGCAGCTATAGCATGTGATTTTTAATTTAATACTTATAATCCAAGCCAGATTTAGATTTTGTATTGCATTGAACCCCACACTTTGTATCGCTGCAGACTGATAAATGTTTGATCATTTTACAGCAGCCAGCAAAGTTTTTAGATTATAGATAATTTGGATTTAATTCTATCTTAACATGACATTAAAACAAAATTCTGCAGTTACATTAAAAATAAAATCTCAACTAACTAAGTAACTAAGATGTAGCTTGAAAAATAAAAGCAAAATAGATATTTTTAAGAATCGTTAAAATCAGAACAGAAATAATCAAATGTTTCTGCGTAGCCCAATACCACAGGTCCACTAATGGGCTGGTTCTAGTCCAGTGCTGGGGTTTTTTATCACTGTTATATTGTAAAAATGGTTGTCATGTAAGTCAATACGATTCAATAGTCTGATGTCACGCCACCCGGCAACGGCGGCCATCTTGGTTCTAAACAAAGGAAATCATTACTTTCTATTTTTCATGCTGGCTAGAACTTTTCATATGCCTTGTGATCAGAATGTGTAAAAGTCAAAACATGATCAAATTTATGGGTTTTTTTCCCCTCTGGAAAACCTTTATGATCGCCGGAGAAATATTTCATACGGGCGTCTGCCATTGTTCCAATAGTTTAGAGCCAGTGTTACTAAGTTACCATGCGTCATTAGGAAGGAAGTGACATTACAACTGTTGAAGAGTATCATTCCCTTCATTCTTGTATCTGGAGGATTTACCAATTAACCATTAATTCACTCACTTTGACTTTAGACCAGCAGAGTCCCCTGGTGTCAGAATGTAAAGGTCAAAGTGCAATGTAGAAAACTGAATCAAGCTGACAGTCAATGACTCATTCTTGGTGTTTAGGTAAGCTAGAGTTATTGCTCCTGTCTTGTACATTCTGAAAAAAATAAGGATAACAAATAAAATTATGTGCGTCTTGTAAAAAAAAAAAAAATTATATAAAATTAAAAAATTAAGCTTTATATAGCGCAATATCCACTAAATGTGCTCAAAGCGCTTTACAAGGGGTCCCTGGTCAACAGCAACATTTAACATGTAGGATGGGACATGCCGCCTGTTTGGTGATATTACAATTTTTCGGAAAGAGACAACGCTGTTAAAGGCCAGGTACTAATTTTACACCTAAGTACGGTGAGAGAATGTGAGTAAAGAGCCTTTTCCAAGGACTCAACCATGCGCCGAGCTCAAGGCTCGAACCCAGCCACACGTCGAAAGAAATTGCTGAGAGTTGTGGTGTTCCAGACTAAAAACAGTACATAAAGAAGAACCTCAATTACATTACATATAAAAATTAATATAATAAAAATAAACTGCCTTTATTCAAGCTCATAGGAAATTTTTCTTTAACGTCAATGTCACGAACTGAGATCATCCAACAATAGGGGCTGAGTGTCGTGTTTAACCCTGTCCTTACCACCTACAGGAAAATCGTCACATTCGTTACGATACAACCAACATTTTTCTGGTTCAAATTCATATTGTACATCATAAAATTTTAATCAAATGAACAGTGTATTATAGAGCATGTTTTATTCAAGAAATTATGTATCCGAAGAACTTTACTGCTATTGTTTTTGAGTGATAAAATATTTTTTTTGTGTTAGTTGGGTGTGACGATTTGGGGAAAAATCCTGAAAATGGCTGGTAAGGAGAGAGTTAATGAAAATAACAAGAGGATATCAGGGATGATAGAACTGGATACAGTATCTACATTGATCAAGTTAGTCTCATCTGACAATCACATTATAACTATTACCCATCTTACACTCTATTGAATACAATCAGCTTTTGTACACCTATCCTCTTCCCATCCCCTGTTGCATTCCTATGTTAACCACCTCTATCTTGTATTATACAGCTACCTACCTAAGTCATTTACAGTCAGTCTACAGATTAAAGACGAAGCCATGTGTTAGTGTCCCCTGCATGTATCAACCCACAGTTTATATACAAAATATATAAACAATCCACTTGGTTACTTTGGTTGTAAGTGTAGCCCTATCCACTAAGCCATTAATGGTAGCACATCTGACCAGTAATCAGAAGGTCTGAGGTTCAATCCCCAGTCGAAGACTGATTTTTTGGGATGAATTTTTTTTCTTGTATTCTTCTCTCTTGATTTGTCTGGCACTGTTTCATACACATTTGTTCAGTTCTTTATCTTACACCAGTGCCTGCTTCTTAATTTGATATTGTCACAGGTATAAAGAGAAAGGCATTTAAGAGTTCTTTTTAAGACTGGAATTATGATATTTCATCAATCACAATGCAATAAATTACCCAGAAATCCTTGTGCAGTGTGCATACATCCTCAGTTCTGGCGTACTTGGCTCAACAGTCACATTGAAAACAGGCCCTTCAATCAAACGCTTGTGTAGAACAGACAGGAAATAGTCCTGGTAAAGAGAACATAATGCATTAATTTTTGTTTGGCCAGAACCTATTAAAATAGTTTAATTTATGTATACAGTTAAAAATAATAATAATAAATAATAAAAATTGAGCTTTTATATAGCATGATATCCACTAAACTTGCTAAAAGCACTTTACAGGGGGTCCCTGACCAACAGCAACACGTAACATGTAGAAAGGGATATGACGCATGTTAGGCGAAATTGAATTTTTTTTCCGACAGAGACAACACTGTTAACGGCCAGGTACTCATTTTACACCTGAATACGGTGAGAGAATGTGAGTAAAGAGCCTTTTCCAAGTACTCAACTATGCACCAAGTGAGGCTCGAACCCAGGACCTTCCGATCTGAAAGCGAGTGTCCTACCACTTGACCACATAGCCGCACGAACCTATTAAAAGGTTTAATCAATGTATACAGTTAAAGATATAGATAAAAACTTTGTGTTTATATTGTCATGATTCATAACTAATAAGGAACAAAAGTGTGATGTCAAAAAACTGGTTCCAATCTCATTGGAAGTGTAAAGCCACTCTTCCGGAGGAATTCTGTAGTCGATCTTTTGGTTTCAGAGTGATAGCATCTATTTTTCTAGTTCTAGTCTAGAAAGATCATCCACCCCCACTCTTTTATGTCCTGTAATCCTAATAATCTGCCTATACAGCCTGCTACTAAAATAGTTATGCCACTTTATCATTCAATATGTAACCTATTCATTACTAGTCATTTGAAGGGCTGGTTACATACATACTTCCAAGGATTTTGGAACTGGAAAAGTAGAAGGTGTGATGTCACGAATTTTCTGCCCTAGGATAAATTTCAGCTACTTAGGACTCTTGTCTTTGACAGATTTTTTTTTTTTTTTGAGCTTTTATATAGCGCAATATCCACTTAACGTGCTCAAAGCGCTTTACAAGGGGTTCCTGGTCAACAGCAACATTTAACATGTAGGACGAGACATGACGCCTGTTAGGCGATATTACAATTTTTCGGACAAAGACAACGCTGTTAACGGCCAGGTACTCATTTTACACCTGAGTACGGTGAGAGAATGTGAGTAAAGAGTCTTTTCTAAGGACTCAACTATGCGTCGAGCGAGGCTCGAACCCAGGACCTTCCGATCTGAAAATGAGTGTCATACCACTAGACCACATAGCCGCAGATTACTTAAGTCTACATCAAAACAATTAGAACTAATACATTTCATTTTATTACTCCCACCTCCATCCCACAGAAATAGAAAGCTTGAGCTTTTATATAGAGCAATATCTACTAAACGTGCTGAAAGTGATTTACAAGAGATCCCTGGCCAACAGCAACACTAAACATGTAGGACATAACTTGCTGCCTGTTAGGAAATATTATAATTTTTTGGGACAGAGACAACGCTGTTAACAGCCAGATATTCATTTTACACCTGAGTATAGAGAGAGAATGTGAGTAAAGAGCTTTCTCCAAGGACTCAACTATGCACCGAGCGAGGCTCGAATCCAGAACCTTCCGATCTGAAAGCGAGTGTCATACCACTAGACCACATAGTCCCACAAATACTTGTACGTTAAAATGAGTGGCATTCACAATAACTTTTGTGAGTCCTGAATTTAAACAAACACATTTTATTTCTAGAATCCAACTTACAGGATAGGGGTCAAGTGTAGGAGATAAAAGTGCATAGGAGCCACCGTAGAATGTTTGACGAAACACTCTCGTCAGTCCATGCTTAGCTGCCAATCCAAGTTTATCCAGCCACCTGAAACAAAGAGGAAGAGATTGTTTTTGTTTGTTTTTAAGGGTTTTACAGCACTTGCAACATATTTAGGTCATATCAGCGCCAGTGAACAGAAATTACAAGTACAATTAAGAGGACTTGAGAAAAAAAAAGTAAAACAAGGGGATTTGTTCAAATAGGGAAAAGATGAAGATTCCAAGAGCACACTATCAGTGTACTTAGTTTGAGATCACCTACAAGTCTCACCCATACACCAGCACAAGGTCCCACTAAGAGGAAGACACTCAAATGTTTACAAAACATATGTTTAAAAAATATCAGTACATAATAGAGAGATGATTTACAAGGAAAAAAATATCTCCCAAAACTATAACTATACATTCGATTCTTTCCCTCCAGCCAAGGACTCCTGCCAGGGTCAGGACAAAACTAAGTAATCTCATTCCAAGACAAAGACAGAAAGCAATTGGAAAACAGATACAGGGGAATAGAAGACATGGCAAGTACCTCCCTGCCCACCCAGAAGCAGGAAGTGATCATTCAAAAATACTCTGAGTATGGAATTGTCCTTGGCTTTAATGTTGGGCTATCCATCGGAACAGAAGTCAACTCACTCAAGGTCAAACTCTTTAATGAACTCTGAATTTTAAAACAAGAACAGCTGCCTGACTAATTGCTTTCAACCAATATAATACACAGCCGAGGAGCCAGTATCAAATAGAACAAGATGATTAGTTAATACAATGTGAGGGTGTAATAAGTCTAACGACACACTCGCGAAAATCCCCAATGAACTTTCTTCTTTATTTCCGTTGGGTGTATTTTCTTTTTTTTTTTTTCTTTTTTTGTTTGTTGCTTTAGGTCTCTTCCAACACAATTGAGGTTATATGAGAGACCGCTGAAACAAAAAAACAAGCAATCTAACAAAAATAGTACAAATGTAAATCAAAATCATAATCTAAAGATATCATAAGCTAAATTATAAATAACCAAGAACAAACAGGCAGAAGATTTACAGAAAAAAAAATATCCCCTGTCAAAAATACAATCACAAACCAAAGAAGCAGGATAGGTTAGTAAAGAGAAGAAGAAACGACATCACTATCGGATCGTAAACCCATGCGAACATCATAGGTATATGATTCAAGGGTGATGCTCCCATCCAACCACCCGCGGTGTATTTTCCATCAACAAATCAGAACTGGTGTCTCAGAGTCGACACCCGAAAAAGCAAAACAAGTGGATGTGTGGGCAACTCTGAGAAAGATCAGAATAACTCCAACTGTGGCCATTCCAACTCCTGCCAACTTTTGCATATATTCATTTTTGACATGAAATCTTTTCTCAAAATATGTCAAGAGATCAGAATGTATAATAAATTGTAATAATAATAATAATAATAATAATAATAATAATAATAATAATAATAATAATAATAATAATAATAATAACAATGATGATAATAATAATAATAATAATAATAATAATAATAATAATAATAATAATGATAATAATAATAATAATAATAATAATAATAATAATAATAATAATAATAATAACATTAATAGTAATAACAATTTAAAAAAAAAATAATCATCACCATCATAATAATAATGATAATGATAATAATAATAATAATAATAATAATAATAATAATAATAATAATAATAATAATAATAATAATAATAATAATAATAATAATAATAATAATAATAATAATAATAATAATGCACATTTTAAAACTACAACTTATCTCATAAGCTCTATACGCATTACAATGATATAAGAGCAACAAAGGTAATAAACACAAGTATAAAGACTTATAAATCCAGTTCCATCCACACACACACACATATGCACACAGACATCCACACACACATGCACACATGCGAGCGCACACACACACACACATAGAGAACAATCTGTCACTTACAGAAACCCAGCAACGTAAGCATTTGACAGTCCAGGAGCTCCCCCACCATAACACGACGATGTCTCTGTCAATCGAATGGGGAATCCTTTAGCGAGCTGTTGCCCCCAATATATTTCATGTTTCAAATGGTCCATCACAGAAATATTGTAGAAATCTTCAACCTTTGCAAGCCTTCCATTTAAGTAGTACCTTAAATCAAAATTGTGTTTCATTATTGAGCTTTGCATACCTTTATAAACAAAGTAAATGAAATGTTTCTTCACCTTACAAATCCAGGGTTGCTAATTTAGGAGGCAAAAATTTACTGAGCTTTTACACAAACACATTGATCGACCCCTTTCTGAGCACTGAACTCCAGTAAAACATATCAAAATAAGAAATTAAGGAGCAGGCATCAGTGTAAGAGGTTGCTAATTTCCAGTATATTTTCGGAATTCAGTATGTTAGAACACCTCAATATAATTTTCCTATCACCTTCTGAATGGGAAAAGTCAGTACATAATGTCTTTTTAAAGATCTGAACAAGTGTGTATGAAAGATGCCAAAGCAAGCAAGAAAAATACAAGAAAAAAAAACATCCCAAAAAAATCACTCAGCCTCGACTGGGGATCGAATCTCAGACCTTCTGATTACTGGTCAGACATGCTACCATTACATGTCTGAATCAGAAAGTCTGAGGTTCGATCCTCAGTTGAGGTTGAGTGATTTTTTGGGATGGTTTATCTTCTTGTATTTTTCTTGCTTGCTTTGTCTGGCACCTTTCATAAACACTTGCTCAGATCTTTAAAAAGACATTATGTACCGACTTATTCCAGTCAGAAGGTGATAGAAAAATCATATTGAGGTGCTCTAACACACTGAATTCCGTAAATATACTGAAAACTGGCAACCTTGTCAAATAATCAGCTTTGTGGTCTTGTGGGAAGACACTTGCCTTTAGATCACAAGTTCTGGGTTTGAGGTCCGCTCTGAGTGCACATAGTATGAGTCCTTGGAAAAGGAGCTTTACTTACATTCTATCACTGTACTCAGGTGTAAAATGTGTACCTGGCCATTAGTCTCTGTCGAAAAAAATTGCAATATCCCCTAACAGGTGACATGTCTCGTCCTGTCTGTTGAGAGTTGCCATTGGCTGGGGACCCTTTGAAAGCGCTTTGAGCACATTTAGTGGATATTGTGGCTTAAATGCTCAAAATGGTCGGAAAAAAATTGTTATAATGTCTAACAGGTGCCATGTCTCGTACTATGTGTTACGTGTTGATGTTGGTCAGGGACCCTTTGTAAAGCACTTCGAGCACATTTAATGGATATTGCGCTATAAAAAAAGCTCAACTTTTTGGGTTTTTCTTTTAATTTGTCAAGGTGAACCTGATGCTTAAAACTAAATCTATAAACTTTGAGTTTAAATAATTGACAAGTGAATTTTTATTTTTACACTTCAAAATCATTATGCAGTGAAATCCTGATAAAGCCAACACCTCCGAACCAGAAATATTATTAGTTGACTTTAAGTAAAGGTTGTCTTTATCCATTATCAATAAAACACATCTAGATAGGAAAAAAAATAAAAATATTTTATACTAATTACTTACTGATGTAAGGAAATCTCCTGTATGACGTCTTTACCACCTGCATCAATAAAGCTGAGGAGGGGGGGTATAAAGATAATTGTTCAAATGGTAATCAAAATGTCACGCACACTAAATAAAGGAAATTGAGTAAAGACTGATCTAGACCACGTTTCATTAACTCTACTTTCTACACTATATTTATATTTTACAATAGGACTCTCCATGTATCAAACACTATATCTGTATTAGCATGGCATCTTTTAAATTGCAAGAATGAACTTATAAATTACATAAAGAAAGGCAAAATTATATGAAGTCAGTTAAGAAACCATTGCATTGCAATGGTTAAAATAAGGAAACTTTCACGGTTTGGACATCTGGTCAGACATAACAGCTTGTGCAAGACAGTTATGCAAAGCACAGTGGAAGGAAAGTCAATGGAGAAGAGGAAGACGAAGGAATCTGTGGCAGGACAACATCAAGGAATGGACAGGATTGGCGTTATACAAGTGGACAGAGAAGGCCAGTGACCAAGATCTGTAGCACCAGATTGTGAAGGCTGAATCCTGCGAGTCCTGCAATCATCCAGTCGTGGGTATTATCCAGTGAGTGAGTGAATAGAGTTTGTCTTATTGATATAAGTTGGGTGGGGGAGTGGGGAGAAGGTTCACTTAATGAATGGGAGAGTACATGAAGGATAAAAGAATGAATGAGGAACTTGTAAAGTGACTCCAAGTTCAATGATGGATACCAGCACCCAATTAGGTGAATGCGTTTATCGCAGATTTTGTCTCTTCGTTGTGCCCAATACAGTGAACAATACACTATAAACAGGACAGATCACATGTAAACACTATTTCGAGGGGGGCTAGATGGTTTCTACGAGTGAACAAAACTCACATAAGCCACAACAATGAGATACACAAGTCCGAGTTGAATGGTCTTTGTAATTATTCTTCGTCCATCAATCAAGGGACTGAATTTGGTAGATAAAGCATTCACACAATAAATGATTTTTACATATAAAATGGACAACCTGAAACACAAACAAACCTAAATTGATGTGAAAATATCAAACCAAAACCAATAAATCCATACTCACTCCTGTAGATATTGGCGTGACGAAGAGTGTCGGGACAGATCAGTTACGTCAGGGCCATACAATTTGTTGGTCATGTATTGAGGGTATTGATATAAAACATTTCTGAGGATTTTGAAATCCTTGACTAAAGTAGCCGCCGGAATACTGAAGTTGAAGTTGTAATGAAATGAATTTGGTTCTGTTTTAAAGACAAGAAAAAGAAAAAAGAAAATATAGAAAATAAAGAATGTGATAAGCTAAACTTCGATTATTTGATTATATGTTGACGTTAAAAAGAAATAAAAATGTGACAAAATGCCAATATAAAACCAAATTATCATTTTTTAAAATGGAACAAGCATAAAGCCTATCTAATTCAATTTTACTGGAGTCAAATGAGGTAATGGCTGTTGTGTCTTAGCCAAGAATACAATGATGAGAGCAGAGTTTGCCTTCATTATTACCTATTTGGTAACTGACCATACTTAATATTTCTTGAACTTTTTACAAGCTTTGACGCAACACCGACTTGATTACCAGAACTTAAAAATCGAGTAGGAAGAGAATAAAACAAGAATAAAAATGATTTTTCTTTCAATCAACAAACCATTGCCCAGCTGGAAAGCATGCAAGTCGTAACCTCTCCTTGCCGAATACTTGAGTAATTCATCAGCATTGTTGGGATCCCACAAGTCTTTATTCCATTTGAACAAGTTGAAATCAAACATTACAGACCAACCAACCCCAGTAAAAAAATTAATCATTTGACCCCATAGATGACCTGGGAAAAAAAAGGAAAGAAAGAAAATAACTAAATATATTATAGACAAGATAAAAGAACCACAAACAAAAATAATAATTCTAATATTACAAGCAAAAAGAAAGAAAAAAAGGGAAAAAGAAACTGGAAATTAACTTATAGACCAATAAATAGATTTGAAAAATATTTCAGTAAATTGAATGTGCAATGATTTTGTTTTTGTGTGTTTGTTTATGTGATTTGACATTACTTGGTTACCATTTCCTATATGTCTTACTTCACTATCTTGAGCATGGATATTTGAAAGTAACTATAATTGTTTGTTTAATATGCATTTTGTCATCAAGAGTAAATTATCCTATATCTCTTTAACTAACTAACTAACTAATACACACACACTCTCTCTCTCTCTCTCTCTCTCTCTCTCTCTCTCTCTCTCTCTCTCTCTCTCTCTCTCTCTCTCTCTCTCCCTCTTTCTCTCTCAAATGATTTTACTAAAAGTAGGAGAAAAGAAAAATGAATAATGAAGACTTATCTAAAGAGATCTATTACAAATTGCAATGATATTATATTAATAAATTGCAACCGTAACATCATGTGATTCCTGATTAATTAATTTCAATTGATTAGTATCCAAATTTTAATTATGTGTCAAAATTCAAACAGTTTTCTTAAATATCTTTATATTGGATTTCAATTTGAAAAGAATCATTATTGTTGTATATTTTTCTCATAGATAGATTACAGTAATTTTGAATTTGAAAAATGCAAATCTAATAAAGTGCCTGATTAAAAATAGCTATCACTGTTTTACTTTTTACTTATTCAATAGTATTTAACAAAACCAAAGATATTATAAGGTTTGACTTCAAACAACCTTATTGTCATATGCAACATACTTGAGAATTTATATGACAGCGCAATATTCTCAAAACATGCTCAAAGTGCTTTACAAGGGTCCCAAGACAACAGTAATACTTAACATATCGGACGAAACATGATGCATGTAAGGTCATATAACAAAATATCTTTTACACCTGAATACAGTAAGAGGACTCAACTTTGCGTTGCTCAAATTGGGACTAAAATATAGGACGTGTCAGTCCGAAAGCAATTGAGATTCAGAACATTACGAAACAGCATACTTCCGCTAAAAAATGGCTCTGTGGAAATAAAACAACTTATTGTGTATAAATTAATCTGATTTGATTTAGATTGCTATAAAACATTTAAACTCACCTGTCATTGTAAAGTTTGTAAAAACTTTATTCACATCTTTTCCACCTCGATGAAATGCCCCATAATCCAGAATGGAGTCAATGACTTCAGAAGTTAAAATGTCCTGATCAGGAGAAGATTGAGTTTCCTTGCCATCAGGATTGAAGGTGAGGAAGTCTGCTGCAGTTCCACCCAGGCGGAAGTCACATGGAGTCAGAGCTTTGGCTAAAGTCTGCAATTTTGGGGATCTGAAAGAAAATATGATGGTGATGATAATAGTTAGAAAATAATATATTTCAACAATGATGATGATAATAATAATAATAATAATAATAATAATAATAATAATAATGAAGAAGAAGAAGAAAAAGAAGAAGAAAAAGAACAGAAAAGAAGAAACAAAAATAATAATAAATAATAATAATAATAATAATAATAATAATATAATAATAATAATAATAATAATAATATTATTATTATTATTATTATTATTATATTATTATTATTATTATTATAAAATTATTAATAACAATAATGATAAAACTTTTAATAATAATGAATAGTGATGAACATTTCTTTTGTATCACATTCCACTCGTGAACAGAGGGCTCTATGTGCATTACAGATTCAATTTCTTTAAATCATCCCCAGTTCACTCTGCTTAATCTCACATCGTTTAATCGCACACTCCGCTTATACACTACACATTCCCGAAAAATGGAAATTTTTCTATATAATCTCTCCGCCTAATTGCACACCTTCTCCTCTTAATCGCTACACCTTGATTGGAGAAAAATATCTAAAAAATACAACAAAAAAAAGGGTAAGGAAAATGTGTTTCTCATTGAACCATTTCCGCACATTAATATTATATAAGCTTTCCTACTGTCTCTAGGACCCCGACTAGGTCAGACGCGCAATGCTGGTTAACTGACAACAAAGGAATACCAGACATGATGGGCTAATTGACTCAGCACAGCACTTGCTGACTGCATTACAAGGTGTGAAATGTGATCGCAGTCCACCCAATGCTGTGTGTTTGTTTACATTGTCTGACCACTCGATTGCAATTCTCTACCTGTGCATTGTTCTCCTCTAGGCCATGGACAATAAGAAAGGATAAAGAGAGGACTCGCATCTCATCTTTTGATTGATCTATACAGTCCATGACCACATTGATACACTCAAAAGGCAACTGAACTGGCATCAACTCAAGGCACGTCTTTTACCCCATCAGAAGGCTGGCTTTCGAGATGGAAAGGTTGACAGAATGTTGTGTTTAGAAAAGAATATGATGAAAAACACTATACTGATGTTTTCTACCAGCCAATTGAGTGATTAAGTTTTGAACAACTTCTTCAGCAGTACAACTCTAATGACATTGACAATGCACACGAGACGGTGCTTTACTACAATCAACGCTTCACGATTAATATTCTTACACAAAATAATGTCACATTTAGTTGTTGATTAAACATGAATGAGAAAAGAAAATTTAAAAAGCCAACAAAAACTAATAAATAAATAAATAAATATAAGAAAATAAATAGAAACAAAAAAAACCCCTTCTAATGAGTCTAATATCTTGAACATGACAGCCCCAAGCCCGTAGAATACTCAGAGGGTAAGGTTCTACATGAGTGGTACATGAAAGCTGGTGCTTAGATGCTATTTTTAGATTCTCCACTTAATCGCACACTCCGTTTAATCGACACACTAACACGAACTCCTGAGGGTGTGTGATTAAGCGGAGTTCCACTGTATCTATAAAATAAATATCATAGTGTTTTTCTGCACTTCTGTTGATGGTGAATCTAAACAGGTTGTTTTTCTGCACCTCTGTTGCACAAGCACAATCCACAGTTTTTGTTATCATCGCTGTGGTGATTCTGTATTTGGTCATCACAAAAATAAGGTCACAAAAGTCATATTATGACATGTGTATGTCTCTGTTTCTAAAATTGATATGAAACAAGCATTGATGACATGTGAGCAAACTTGAAACCATAAAATAGAAGTAAGTAGCATTAAAGATAAAATAATTTTCTTCCAGAACGACATGATTAAATATCATGTTTAGCCAAGTGGCTCTGTAGCCTAATGGTTAAACTTTTCGACTATAGCCTTAAAGGCACTCGGTTCGATTCCCATCCCAGTGTATTCATTATTATTATTATTAGATATATTTTTCAATTTTTAAAATTTCAAAAAATATTTTTTATATATTTTATTGACAAAACATTGGTATTCATTATCATTGTTATCATATTTTATAAAACTAATACTTTATCATCATCATCACAATTTGTTTACTACATTTGTTGGGGTTTTTATTTTTTAAATTTTTTTTGGTGGGGGGGGGGGTGTATTTTTAAATACCTTTTTGTCATTTTTTAATATTTTAATTTTTTAAAAATCATTTTATATTTGGGTTCATTATGATCAATATCTATTTGTGAACCATGGTTTTTTTTTTTTTTTTTGTTTTTCCTTTGTTCCGTTTTTAATAGTTATTTAATTACTACCTAAAATTATTACATTTACACTGCCAACAGCGGTGTAGAAAACGGTTGACAACGGGGTGCAACAAAAACGCCACCTTTTTAAAAAGTAGTGTGAAAAGGTGATTTCTTTTTCTTTTCTTTTTTTTAATAATAATAAATAAGAGAGCTGATGCTGTTACCCAAATTCAAATCCACGAAATTTGTATCTGACCAACCCGGAGTCGATTGCAATGCTCAAAAATTTGGGATCACTGACAGAAAGGAATGAGGTCAAATTAACATGGATCTTGGCCTTCACAGCTTTTTCTTTTAGCGGCGACAGTGATGCCTCTGTTTGAAGTAATGAAAGTCCAAAACTCACAAACAAGTATAAAACTAAACGGTATAAAAAATGCATTTTTCCACAGTATATTGGCATTTCAAGCCAAGTAACTGTAGACTGTAGTTTGAAAAGATATTTGTAGACCGTCGATTGAAAGGATATCCTTAGCCTCAGCCTTTGTTTTGTTTACTCGTAGACTGTGACCGTGACACACCCCCTTTTTCAACGCTCTTTTCAATTAAAGTTAGGCTAATGTAAAAATTACACAGATGGCCAGAGACGCAGGGTAGTTAACTCTGACACAACTTCTTTTGTAATGTTTTCTTTTCGCTCACTGTCGAAGAGGTCAAAATGCCTGGGATCGTACAATCTTTTAGGAATGCTCAGGCAATAATTAAAAAGAATGGGGGAATCATTGGAGCCCTTTACAATATTTACAAGTGAGAGAACTAATATTATGCCTCAATGACTACCTGCATCGTATTTTGTCCTATGTTCAATGTCCATGTTTTCTTGCTGTGTAACCTTGATTCAATTTGAACCCCTCTGTCATCTGAACTCACTGGGGTTTGAGTTTGTTGACTTTGAGTACTTTGAGGATATTTTAGTCGTTATAAATAGTAAAAGCTCTGGGGTTTTTTTAATGACGTGTCAAAAAGTTATCTACAATCTTAGCAAAAGATCTGAACAAGTGTGTATAAAAGGTCCCAGACAAACCAAGAAAGAAAAAACACAAGAAGTTTGAATTTGAAGTTTGAAGTCTAAATCTTCTACTTCTAGTTCTAGGCTTCTAGACGTCTAGATGAGATAAAACTAATAAAACCATCCCAAATAATCAGTATTATCCACCACGACTGGAGATCGAACCTCAGACCTTGTGATTATCGGTCAGACCTGCTGCCATCACATTAAGCAGCTGGAATTAATATTATTAATTAATACTTTGTTTTAAACTATGAAGTGACCATCGTCCCTAATGCTCGGGAAAATAAACTTGATCTCTATTATATTTCTCCTAACGATATCTGTTCTCAAGATTTTTTTGTTATTTGTGAGAGTATCTGTGTGAATGGTGAATGTTTTTATGCATTTTTCGGGGTTTTCTTTTGCCAGTGCTTGGGCGCTCTGTCTTTTATTCTCAACTTTCTATAAATAGACATCTATCTTGAGTTTGTGCATTTTGACTTTCACTTTCAACCTCTGTTCCCATCTTGAGACTTTGGCATAGTTATTTAGGTTTAATCTGAGCTCTCTTTGATAGTGCAAAAGTGAACGCGCCATGGAGTATTCGCGATAACACAACTTTTTGATAAAATCCGTCTTTGTCAACAATCTGCCTAAAAATGCTAGCTTTATGATTCGTGAGAATTCCCAGTCCACTCTGTTTGAGTTTTTACTTTTGCATCGACCTCGCGTCCGTAACCCATCAGTTACTGGAGGCTAGCCGACCAATAGGAAAGTTCAAGTTTATTTTCCTGAGCGTTCAGAGAAATAGAGCCTGCCTTTTTTTAAATCTCAAGAGTGAAAGTTAAATTGTTGGGTGAAACATTGTAATTGTAATTTGTAATCTTATAATAATCGAAATCAACATTCTTAACTCTTATGAAATTCGATGAGTATATTTTAACATTGTTTTATTCACAGGATCGATGACTTCAAATTTGGGAAGCTTGTTGGGGAAGACAAATTTGGAAATAAATATTACCAGAACAATTACTACTTCATGGGTGAGTTTACGAATTGAAACTGTTACTGTTAGGAATTAGACGGTAGTTGGCTTTGGTTATCCCATAATTTTTCAAAACTCACTTTGTTCACTATCTCTAATTAAGTTTTTTTAAAGTATCCAGATTCTCTTTAAGCTGGCAAAGTCAGTGTTTTATATCAACCCTTTAAGTGTTAACAAATAGGAATTTTCTCAAAACGTTTTTATATAATGGGGGATGGCCTTTACTGCATTCTTAAAATTGAGCCTTAGGAGATAATTTTTTAAATTATATTATTTTATAAAACAAGTTTCATGAGCCTTCCCAGGTAAAGTTTGGGTCATAGTCTTACCGTTTTCTATTTTATTATAGAGCAATAAATAAAGATATGATTGCTGTTACCGCTGCTCTCTTTATGAAATCAGTATTGTCTATTTTTAGTAGGTACCAGGTAGGTAATTGCTGGATTCAAGTTAAAATTCAATATTTCTTTTAATTGCTGATGTTGCTTTAAAAAAAGTAAACCATTTGTGCAACATATTAGTAGTTATAAATTTTGAAGTCTATCACTTTGTAAATGCAATGAGATAAACGTTTTAAAAGTATGTATGTGTACAAATTCAGCAAGTAAATTTGAAAATTTGTTGTTTGGACTTGGATTTAGAATCATATTTAGATGTATTGGTTATATTTAGATGTGAGGCTAATTATTAACTTTACTGTGGTCTATTGTATTTATCAATTTCAGGTCGAAGTCGTTGGGTCGAGTTCACAGATAATGTAGGCATGGACTATGATGCTTCACAAGTCCCCCCAGAATGGTGAGAATTTTTTTGTTTTATTTTGTTGGATCTTAAGCAAAGGCATCTTGTTATTTGTGACCAAATGATATTATGTTCGGATTTCTGCATGCATCACATTACTTCACACTATTCCTGGGTGGCAGAATTTTTAAAAATATAATATAATATGTGTCCTTAACTGCACACTTTGCTTTGACCATCTTCTACTTTTCCCATCCAATACTTTTACAACTAGTGTAACTCAATTACAATGGAAAAGCACTTTCACACATATAAGTTATCGGGGACATTCAACAGTGACCTATCATTATTACAAAAGTTAATAAATGTTATTACATAGTGAATCTTCGTCTTCTTCCAGGCCATGGGAGGTGTCATAATCATAACATTAGTGAGTGTTTACACATGGAAAATTTTTGTCTTAATGCCCAGCTAAAAAATAATAGTGTACTCAAAATGTGGGTTAATATCCTGGTTCATTTTTAATTTGACACAGGTGTGCAAAAAAATAATCATAGGCAATACTATTTCTATCAAAACTACCTACAATTATACATTTTTGTAAATATAATTTCACAACAAACAAGGTGAAAGTATCATTCTTTCGTTTCATTCAAATATAAAAGTCATTTAGCTCATGGATTTGCCATGAACTTTTTCCCAACAGCATGAAATAAAATTAGTCAAAAGTTTCAAAAATCATAAAACATTTGAAACATATCTTATATTTTACAAAGAAAATGTGAAAAATAAACAGCACTGTTTATGTTTTTAACAGCACAAATGAAAGCAATGCAGTGCATGTTGTTCATTTATTACTATATTAGGGAGAAGTATGAGTAGAATAATAAAAATATAATAGATTTTTGGGAGGAGAAAAGTCATGAGATATCGGTAGAATATAACAATAAAGCGACATTAACAAAGTTTGACACCTTGGCAAGTGGAGAGTATAAATTTCATTGGCCAGAAATATTTATGCGATGTAACCAGACTCAATAAAGACGCTGGGTTCAATAGCCACGATCCATTGTGGCTCTGAGCAGTCTACTGTGAAAGAGGGTTTATAAGATAAAAATATTCCTAATTCTGATCATTTTGACTTTAAACTCATTTTTCTTTATCATGTGTATTCTAAGATATTACCAGATTGATGTGGTCGGTCATTATTTGGTTTTCATTAAAAATTGCATACTTTTCCGTATATAAATGCAAGTCCACATCATGTGCATCATACTCTTATTATTTTAAAAAAATAGACATGTAGCCTTAATTCACTATATCAAAATTAGCTACTGTAATAGATTCATTGCTCTAGAGTTAGGGACTTACATGCACCAAGGAGACAATAGTGACTGCTTTCGTTTTTTGTTTTTTTAATTGTATAATAAGTGAATTTTTAAAAATCAGTTTGTTTTGGGATTAGAACAAAGTAACAAAGACAAGAAAAACTAAGAGTAGAGAGATGGACACTTCATTCAATGTCATTGTCAACAGCTAATAAAGGGGAAGGCACTCATGTTTGTCACATGTGTCAAGTGTGTCTTAACATATTTGTTCGTCAAACGTGTTCTGCAGATATTGACATTTAATTTTTTTATTATTATTATTATTATATTATTATTATTATTATTATTATTATTATTTATTATTATTATTATTATTATTATTATTATTATTTTTATCATCATCATAATCATTTTGTAAATAATTATTATTGCTATTTCTGTTAGTATTACAATTATTGAAAATGAATTCTCACACAGGCACAGATGGCTCCAGTACATCTCTGAGGAATTACCAACTGAGGCCAAGCTCCCACACCGTAAATGGATGGCTGAGCACACACCCAACTACAGTGGAACAAGCAAGGAATACGTTCCCTATACCACGACAAGACCTAAAATTGAGTCATGGGTTCCTCCCAAAAAATGAACTGTGATTTTTTTGCCTGACTTCTGTTTTTGTTTATATATCTAGGAACGATTATACGTTTGACTGTAATGAGACAAATGGTATTGTGTTATTTACAATGATAATGATAGTTTTGTGTCTCTACACATGTGTGCGTTGATAATGTATTTCGCAAAATAAATATGACTTAGTTATAATGTCTCTTTTGTAGATGGGATAATAGTTAAGCTGAGGAAGTAATTGCTTGTGCATATAGATGTGACAGTGTGTGTGTGTGTATGTGTGTGTGTGTGTGTGTATGTGTTCGTGTGGGTCGGGGTGGATGTGTAAATCATTGTTAAACCTGAACAGACTAGTAAAATTACTCTTGTTTTAAGTTTAAATGTGTTTATGGATTATTGAAAATTAAATTTGTGACTACCTAAATGAACGCATTTGAGTTCTCTATGTTAATGTT
>NC_088363.1:1946643-1956643 GCF_034508935.2 Berghia stephanieae | reverse complement strand
AAATGGCCTAATGTTGCTGATGATTCGTAGGATGAACATTGTTTCTTTTCGTTTCTATTTCTAACACACGGTTTTCGAAAGTCAGATGGCTGGCTGTCCAATATTATGATATTATGCCGATATTTTTAGCGTTGTCCGAAAGGGGAATTGCACTATCATCAATTGTTAGGCTGTGTTTTTCACTTAGACTTTTGTTTGATTTCTTTTGTCCACAAATAAAAAGGACTTCGGTCTTATCACCGTTCAATTTCAATTTATTCTGAGTCATCCGTGTCTTTATATCTTTGATGCAGTCTTAATATTTTGCAATATTGAATTCGATACTCAAATTTGATAATGCAGATATGGACACGTGGTCACGATGACAAAGCTGACACGCATCCAGCAGAACTCGAAAAAGAGGCTCTGACGAAACCTGCCTTTTAAATAAAAAAAAATAAAAAGATTTCGGCTGAAAATTTTTACCCTTATTCATATTGCGAGTATCGATGGCCTTCAATAACTCCCAACTTGTCAAAAATGATGAACACCAGACTTGAATGGGATTTTGGTGGGTCATGGACTGTACGATATGACTGAAATGTCTGAATAGAAATTACAACAACAAAAAAAAAACTAACAAAACAACAAAGACAAAAAACAAACCCCAATCCCCCCGCCCCCCCCCCAAAAAACCCAACAAAAAACAAAAAAACAACAACCCCAAAACAAACCAACAAACAACTAACTGGTCCATATTATAAAATAAGTGTTTCGATTATCTAGCAGAAAATGTGTCAATTTGGCGGGATTAGCATCCACTAAAAGTGCCCGGATAATGTTTCAAAATGTCATTCCACCAGTGATTTACCAAGTTTTTCATTATTTGTGAATTAAAACTACATCACATCGTTTTAATCACTAAAAGTTTTGCTAAATAACTATGCAGATATGATTGTCTTACAATTTCTACATTAATTCATTTAACGCATTTTTAATTTTCGGTTTTGTTTGTCAGAATAAAAACTTTTTTGTATAATATGTTTTTCTACTGGAATTTTGTAATTAATATAATTTTTTCTCATGACACCAACAAGCCAAAATTTAATATTAAAAAGTATTTCGGACTTAGTACCGATGTATTCGAATGCGCATCATAACATAATGTGTGCGGTATAAAATCCGGCACTGGTACCATTAGGTTGATATTACATAAATAGAACTATAGCTAAGCGGTCACCAATTTCATCTAAATTCACAACAACAAAAAAACATTAAAAAACAAAAAAACAAAAAAAAAAAAACAAAACAAAAACAACAACAACCCCATTTAATTTCAAGTTTCAAGTCATTGATTCCGTTATGGGGTGATGATTGTCCTCGAATTTCTGTTACTTAATCACTTCGAATTATAATGAGCGATAGACGAAGAGAGTCACGTCCCTTAGCACTTTGCGAATAAGACCAAAAATAAAACTAAAACGCTTGGAGACATTCCTTTTCGATTCTTTAATTTTTAAAATTTATTTTATCTAAGGAGTCTACCCGTGTAAAGTTTCTAATGGATGACGAAAGGTATTTTTTCGCATTGTTTTAAAACTTTTATTCTATGATTCCCACTCGTTTAAATTGCATAATTTAACATCGAGTCTTGAGAGTGAGTGAGAGTGACGATGAAAATGTGAAAATTGAAAATGAAAGTCTGATCCCAAGCGTCGGTAAGGGTTTCGGAAGCCGATGTACAATCTTTATTAATTTTGTTATAACTGTATGATTTGGTCACACCACTTGCTCACGTTTTTACTATCAATGTAGCTAAAAACTGTTCTTGTCCGGGAATGTCGTCGTCGTAGAAGTAGAGTCAAAGAAGAAAAAAACGCTGTGATTATCCCCAGACACCTGTCTGGGGATAATAAAAATTTGTTATCCCCAGACACCTGTCTGGGGATAACGAATTTTCATTATCCCCAGCCGCATATTTGAAACTCCGCTCTTTTAAACAATTATCCACATTCCAGAATATGGAATGTTTCCAGATGCACATAGAAATAAGGAAAGTTAATAAAATATCTATAAAAACATAAAATTAACATAGTGTTTTTATGCACCTCCGTTGACGGTGTATCTTAACGGATCGTTTTTATACACCTCCGTCACGCATGCGCATTCCACCCAATTTCATTAGCGATATTGTGTTTCTGTATTTGGACATGGCGAAAGTTATATTGTGACATCTGTAGGATGTCTTTGTTAATAAATTTATATAAAAATATTAATAACTTAAAAAATCGAAATATAAAACCAGAAAATAGAAGTTGCATTGAAGGTAAAATAATGTTTTAGAAAGACCTTGTTAAATGTGATGAACAGTCAGGTGGCTCCGTAGCGCAGTGGACAAGCTGTCAGACTCCAACTTTGAAAGTACCGGGTTCGATTCCCAATGTTGACTTTCTTTTTTTTTTTTTGGATTTTCTTTGTTTTTGTTTGCTTTTTTTTTTCTTTCTTTTATTTTTTCAAAAACTTTTTATCATGTTTTTAAAAAAAAACTTCGATTTTAATTATCTAAAATTATTTATTTATTTGAGATCAGTATGTGTGTGCCATGTTTCTTTTTACTTTTGATTTTTAAAATTATTGTTATTATTCTTTAATTTATTATCATTGTACATCGGTAATCACTAAGCAGCGTGCTAAACTACAATCTAAAACTATTTAAACCTCATGGACGTATGCAGCAACAACTTTACCATCACCGCCAACGGAGGTGCATAAAAACGGTGCGTTTTTGTACACCTCCAATGGAGGTGTATAAAAACGGTGCGTTTTTGTACACCTCCAACGGAGGTGTATAAAAACGCCACCTAAAATTAACCAACATTAAAATCAGTTGTTACTACATATACACAATATGCGTCGACTTCGAAGTAGGTGTCATGGCCGAATGGTTTAGTCGTCTGCCCTGGAAGTTTGACCATAATCGACGTTGTGGGTTCGAATCCTGGTAACGTCACTTTTTTTTTTTTTTTTTTTTTAAATTCCGTCTTCTTTTTACAGAACGTTGAAAGGGATAAATGTCCCATCCATCCTCCCCCCACCTCTTTTTTATTATTAAACTCTCTCTCTCTCTCTCTCTCTTGTTTTTTTCTAGTTTCTAGCAAATATATTCGTCCCCACTCCGATCTCAAATAGTGTCTAAAAAGAATAAATAATTATAAAGCAAACAAACAGAAATATTCAGAGAGCGACCAAATGGTCAGATAGAGGAGAAAAAAAAAACAATAATTGTGTTAAAAATAAAAACAATAATTGTTTTAAAAATAAAAACAATTTAAGAAATTCATGCTCAGAAACGGAACATTTACATAAAGGTTTAGCAAACAAAAAACTCTAAGGTTTAGGTCAAAATATAAAAAAAAAAAAAAAGAAAAAGAGAGATTTCCCTCGGAGCAGGGAATAGTGTTAACAATAATAATAATAATAATAATAATAATAATAATAATAATAATAATAATAACAATAACAATAATAATAATAATAATAATAATAATAATAATAATAATAATAATAGTAAAATAATAATAATAATAATAATAATAATAATAGTATGATAATAAGAGTATTAATAATAAAAATAATACTATTATTGATAATAATATAATAATGATTATGATGGTAATAGTAATAATAATAACAAATATTACAATAATTATTATTATTATTATTATTATTATTATTATTATTATTATTATTATTATTATTATTATTATTATCATTGACCAAAACAAAAAAACAAAAACAATAGATCTAGAGCAAATTAAATAATGAAATAATATTATCGGAGAAATAAAAAATTCAACTGATTAAAAAAAAAACTCTTGCTCGGAACTCGGAACAAAAGTGAAAACAATAAAAATCAATTGGGAAGAAAGAAAGAAAAGTAAAAAAAAAAAAAAAAAATGAGTAGGAAGGGGGGGGGGGGGGGGGGGGGGGGGGGGGGTCGCGACTGGGTCGAATCTGTGCAGCTAAAAGGAGTAAAATGAAAGGTGGCCTTACCCACTGAGCTGCCTATCCACACCGCTATCGGAATATTTTAAATTCATATATGAGCTAAACATATTTCCACCATTTTTGCTTCCTTGTTTTGGTAGTTATTTTCATCTCTAATTCGAATAAAAATATGTTGTTGGATCTAGTTCTGTGGACGTGTGATACTAAATTGTATTGTCTTGTGCGAAGCAGACAGGAAAATAACAGGCGTGGGTTTTGGGGCGAACAACACCATGGCCTAGGAATTCGTCCGCGACATAAAAATTATTCCCGGTCGTCCCCAAAATTGTGGCCAGAATGAGCAAATTATAGAAACAAGAGATGATCAATAAAGTTAACAGGTAGGTTGGTAATGAAAATTTAAATGGTTGGTGGACTATGAACAGATTTGATGATTAACAACTTTCTTCCTGGTTGAAAATAAAAAGTCGAATTGCCAGTTTGACGTTTTCAGATCAAAGTAACAAAAGAAATTTCATTGATCCATTTGCTTTAAAATATTTTTTTTAAAAAGAGCTGGATTTGACATTTGATCACTATTTACTTTCATCTTGTGTTAAATATCACTTGATATATTAACTGTTTTGGGACACAACCACTAGTATTTTTTCCAGAATATTTGGTATTTTTCACGCCTAGTTTGGCATTTTGCATAAAATCTTTCTGCCCACTTGCTACATGCGTCTGGGGATAGTATCCTCAGACAGGTGTCTGGGGATAACAAAAATTGGTTATCCCCAGACACCTGTCTGGGGATAACGAATTTTTATTATCCCCAGACAGGCGTCTGGGAATAATGACAGCCAGAAAAAAATGACAATATTTAATTTTAATATGTGACATGTGGCTATCGCCCCATGCATCATGAACTTAGCTCTAATGCTCATTTTGTGGTGTTGCACTGTGGCTGATGCCTGGGTTATCTCTTGTCTTTTCTTGAGATAAACCTTGCCTTAGATTAGAAAAGTTTCCCTGGAGATGAATACAATTAAAAAGGAATTTTATTATTATTAATTATTATTATTATTATTATTATTATTATTATTATTATTATTATTATTATTATTATTATTATTATTATTATTATTACCTATTATTATCTATTATTATTATTATTATTATTATTATTATTATTATTATTATTATTATTATTATTATTATTATTATTATTATTATTATTATTATTACGAATTGTTTTGTTCTCTCTTTTCAGTGTGTGTCGTAATGTTAGATCGGCAAACTGAACACTACAGAAAAGAAATAAAAAATCAAGATGAGTGTAGGTTGGATGAGACAGGCACAGTTTCGACCTCAGGGTCGTCTGGACAACCATTGGCTTAAATACGACATACAGGTTTGTATAGCTCTATTAGGATCTTATTAACTCCAAACTTTTAAAAATCGTACCTTCGTCAAGGTTATCAACTAGTTCACATAAGATAAACATGGCTCTCAATTTTCCGCAGATCTGCTGAAGTCTATGATTTCTGAAATTTTGAGTGATTCATAGCTGATTTGTGAATATGGGCTTCAGGCGTTCACAGCCCCTGGAGTCTTAATCCCCAGATTTCTCAACAGCAGCAGTGAGACGTAGATATCCAACCCTCTACTTCTATCCTATCAAACAATCAAATTTAAGTTATCTTTCCAGATTTAGACGAAAGATTCAATCCTAAGCATGAGATTGACCCTGACACAATGCAGTGGAGTCGGCTTAAGATAAACTTTTTTGTTTTAGTTCCAAGGAGTTTATCTTAAGCTCACTCCACTGTATTATGTCCGGGTCAATCTCATGCTTAAATTTAAACGTTTTGAAAAGTTACTATAGTTTTAAAAAAACCCAAAAGCTTGAAGTTTGTAATTCCAATCGTTTTAACTTTAACTCAGTTTGCTTCATCTGGTTTCCCCCATTAAATGCCTGATTGTCGTGGTTGGACAAATTTGTTTTTGATTTAAAAGATATATTAAAAAGTAGAAACACTCAACAGAGAACCTAACATGTTTCAGATAGCCGACATATATATATATATTATAATAAATTTTTTCTCTGCGGATTTGTGAAAGTTGCGGTGATGGGACTATAGGGCCTTTTATAAAAATATGACCTAAAGACTTGAAGATGATTGGTTGATGTTGACGAAATCTTGTTTTATAAATTATCTTCATGGCTTGTTGAGGCAATGGTTTCTTGTGATGCCTCATGAAAGGACAAAATTGTTTTAATGTCAATAACATCTGAATCGGGTATGCATGAATTTTTAAAACTAAATTATGTGTAAAAATTGGAAATGAAAAAAATGGTAGGAGACATTGCGACCATTATTATTATCATAATAATAATAATAATAATAATGATAATAATAATAATATTAGTTATTGTTATTCTCTCTAGTCATGTATGACAAAAGATGGCTTGAGTCGACTGTGGAATCAGTTAGTCAAAGACAAGGAGTTGTCTGTGGAAGATATTCACATCAATAGCGCTGGGGCGTTGGCAAAGAAGGGTGAGTACAGTTTAATAAAAATGTTTAATGTAGTCTGAATGTGTTGCTTTGAAGTAAAGCTATTGCCTAGGACTCACATTACGACCTGAATTAAATCTGCAGTTTTGAGCTGGTACAAAGCATTGCTGTGTTGTGTTTGGAAGTGATTTGCTAGATTGATCTCTTAGATGTCAGATAGTGCTTTTTGATAACAAAGCATCCTATCTATCTAAAGGGTAATAAGCAATTGTTTCTGTCTCAAAGCGCTTTATTAAGGGTCTTTGACCAATAGCAACACGTAACATTTAGAACGAGACATGACACTTGTTAAGCGATATTCCAATATTTTTTTCTCGATAGAGGCAAGGCTGCTAACAGCCAGGTTCTCATTTTATACCTGAGTACGGTGAGAGAATGTGAGTCAAGAGCCTTTTCCAAGAACTCAACTATGGGCGAAGCGAGGCTCGAACCCAGGACCGTCAGATCTGAAGGCTAATGGAGGGGGAGGGGAGGTGAGGGGGGGGGGGGGGTGAATGCTGTAAAAATAATGGGGCTTAAAGGCAATCATTCAAAATTTTTCTCCCTTTTCAGTTTTTGGCATCATCAGCACGGATTTACTGTTAGTCTAAAGAGTAATTCAATTGTGCATTTGTTGTCACTTTGGATTTGATGTAGCAATGCTTTGTCACCCGTTTTCTTTTGCCTCATCATTGTGTCTTGGTGATGTGAGTTCCTCATAGCCATTAGCTGTAAACTTGCTCTGTCAACTTTCATCACCAAAGCACACCAAGGAGAACATGTCATACAACTTGGTATATACTCCAAAATGGTTGAGTGTTTTAATTTTCCGTATAAGTGACTCTTTGCTCTGTCTGACACTATATCATACACACCTTTTCCCCGATTTTCCTTACACTAGTGCCTTTCCCCAATAAGTCCTGGGTGGGGTGGGCAGGGAGACACTTACTGTGTCTTCTATCCCCCTATATCTGTTTTCCAACATGCTTTCTGTCTTTGTCTTGGAATGAGATTACTTGGTTTTTTCCTGGCCCTGGCTGGATACCCTGGCTGAGAGGGAAACAGTCAAATGTATAGTTAGTGTTTTGGAAGATGATATTTTTTGTCTTGTAAATCATCTCTCTCTTATGCACTGTGTTATGTTTTGTTTACATATCATATATAATTTGGATAAATTTAAGTGTATTCCTCTTAGTGGGGACATGTGCTTGCGTCTGGATGAGACTTTTAGGTGATCTCAAACTAAGTACTTTGATATTGTGTTCTTGGAGTCTACATCTGTTTCCTATTTGAACCAATTCCCCTTTGTCTCACCTTTTCTTGGGTGCCTTAATTGTAATTCTAGAACTGTTTACTATCCCATTTTCTTCCTATATACTGGCGCTGATATGACCTTAATGTGTTCCAAGCGCCATAAAACCCTTAAAAACAAAAACAAACTAGTAGTCATTTTGAAAAGATCTTCCTTGAATCGTTTAAATTATTTCTGCTCTTTTACTTCCACCTATTGCATTCATTGTGATCTATTGGTTGGTTTTGTTGCAGCATGATTATTATTATTTTTTTCAATTGTGCTTAACCCTCTTCTTACCACCCATAGGAAAATCGTCACATTCGTTACGATACAACCAACATTTTTCTTATTCAAATTTCTCTTGTACATCATGAATTTTAAAAAAAATCAACAGTGTGTTGTAGAAAGAGCACGCTTTACTAAGGAATTGTGTATGGCAAGAACTTACTGCTATTGTGTTTGAGTGATAAAAAAATCTATTTTTGTGTTAGTTGGGTGTGGTGTTTTGGGGAAAATCCTGAAAATGGCTGGTAAGGAGAGGGTTAAACAAGAAACTAGGGAGCAAGCACTGGTAAAAGATAAAGGTCTTAACAAGTGTGTATGGAATGGTGCCAGACAAAGTGACAAAGAGTAGTACAAGAATAAAAACCATCCCAAAAAATCGATCCCCAGTCGAGGTAGACTGATTTTTTGCCATGTTTTTTTTTTTTTTCTTTCTTATTGTATTTTTCTTTCTTTCTTCGTCTGGCACCTTTCTTACACACGTATTCAGATCTTGTACAAGAATATCATTTGCTAGCCTATCGACGTTTGAACTTTTTCGTTTTTATTTTTGTTGTTTATTTTATTTGATTAGAAAGGATGGCTAGCTGTCCTATATTTGGATAAGTTTCCTTTTTTAAAGAAAAGTAAAGGTGACAGAAAGATTATGCCTATTCTCGTTTTAAAATAATGGCCCAGGCCAATCCAAATCGACTGTATGTAATCATAATTACTTTGTAGTGTACTACATGCTTTTGCGTTTTGACTTTTGAAATATTTGGGTTTATTTGAACTACAGTATACAAGGTTCCTCCTTATCCCCCCCCCCCCCCCCCCCCCCCATTATCTTCCTCATCATCATCACCCTCTGTCTCCTTCGTTTGATTAATTCTTCCCTATTCATTGCCCGATACGCTCTTTGATCCCAAACACCCAGTAAAAGTGAGAGAGAGGAATCTGTTTCTGAGTTCTATTTTTGTTCTTGCGTTCTGCAAGGCTTGCTGTCTAACTGGTGGATATTATAACACACGCATGTGGGCTGTTTCAAAACTTATTTGATCAGATTTTCTCACTTTTTCAAAAGAGTCCAAACCAAGTTTTGTTTTGCATGCAATGTCAGATTTTCATGTAAACCTTTTTAACTAAAAAAAAAAAAGAATGATCTTTGAGTGAAAGCTGTCAAATAAATTATTTGTCTGGTAAATTTATTGAACCCTTTTATAAAAAATAATATAGGATAACCACTTATTGTCCTTAAACGTCGACCAATTTTACGAAAGTGAGACCAGAGGATGTGGCAGACAGACAATGATGAACTTTAAGTCTCTCTAATTTATTATCTTGTTTGTTGTATACCAGAGATGCTAGAGCCGTTACGAATTTCTAAGGGAATTACATATTTTTGGCAAGCCACCATTTTCATCTGTGATTGGTGTTCGATTTTATTCATGAAATGGGGACTGTGCTGGATTACACTTTTTTAGTTTTAGAATTACACCTGTTAGGCGATGTTACAATTGGACAGAGACAATGCTGTTAACGGCCAGGTACTCATTGTACACCTGAGTACAGTGAGATAATGTTAGTGAAGAGCCTTTTCCAAGGACTCAACTATGCACCGAGCGAGGCTCGAACCCAGGACCTTCCGATCCGAAAGCGAGTGTCATACCACTAGACCACATAGCCCCACTGCAATTTGGTTTTGATAATTTGGATTGTTGACAAATACAAATGCAGGTATTGGCTGCAATTTGGTTTTGAGAAACAAGATAAAGATGCAGCACAGCTTGTCATTATGTTCTATTTTGGCTGTAGTCTACCTGATGAATGCTTGCAAGGTTGCCAATTTTCCGTATATTTATGGAATTCCTTATATTATAAACCCTCGGTATATTTTCCAATCAACTGCTAATTGGGA
>NC_088363.1:1936643-1941643 GCF_034508935.2 Berghia stephanieae | reverse complement strand
GCCGTCGATAAAATTCAAACCGCCACCTGTTTTCAATGCTGGTTTAATCGATATTCTGTTAAGTTTTATCGATATTCTCTCGTCTCGTCTTCATTCTGATCTGTGACGTCGTGGAACATGCAGGAGGCGAGGGGTGATTTCTTATCATTCCAATATTATTATGAACATTTTTAACGTGGATTTTTAACATCAAACGGCCGCAAATGGTGGATGCTTTTTTTGATGTTAAGTTTTACATGCTGCTCGTGTTCTGTTTGGGTGCAAATGATTGGAATTTGGACTCTTGGAGAAATACCAGAAAAAAATGGAGTTTACATTCCACACTTCTCTCTCTCTCTCTCTCTCTCTCTCTCTCTCTCTCTCTCTCTCTCTCTCTCTCTCTCTTTATCGTTTATTTATCTCTCTCTGTGTGTCTATCTCCCTCACTCTCACACCCCCACTCCTTCTTCTTCTTCTTCTTCTTCTTCTTCTTCTTCTTCTTCTTCTTCTTCTTCTTCTTCTTCTTCTTCTTCTTCTTCTTCTTCTTCTTCTTCTTCTTCTTCTTCTTCTTCTTCTTCATCTTATTCTTCTCTTTCTTCATCCTCTTCCTCCCCCTTCTCCATCATCATTTTCTTTCTTCTCTTTCTCCTCCTCCTGCCTCGTCTACTTCTTCCATCCTCTTCTTCCAACCGTCTCTTTTCCTCTCACCAATATAAACCATCCAAACCAAAAATTACCCACCCTGATAATCCAGCAGTGTGGGTCAAGATAACGTTTTGGTCCATTTGTTTACTTTCCCTAGTGGCCAATGTATACACGACCATCGTCGCAGGGAAAGAAGCAGTTCCTGTATCCTCTACTTCTACTAATATCAATAATAATATCAATCCATCTACAGGGCTGGGTGGGGTTCCTGACCTCCCATAGTGGGCAGGGAGGTAGATACTGTGTCTTCTATCCCCCAAAATCTGTTTTCCAGCTTGCTTTCTTTCTTTGTCTTGGAATGAGATTACTTGATTTTGTCCTGGCCCTGGCTGGGAGGGAAACAGTCAAGTGTATGGTTAGTTTTGGGAGATGATATATTTTTTCCCTTGTAAATCATCTCCCTGTTATGCACTGTATTTTTTTCCTTTTATATAATATGTATGATTTGTAAACAATTGAGTGTTCCTCTTGGCGGAGGGCCTGTGCTCGTGTCTGAATGAGATATTTAGGGATCTCAAACTAAGTGCACTGAAAGTGTGCTCTTAAAATCTATATCTGTTCCCTATTTGAATCAATTCCCCCTTGTCTCTCTTATTCTTTGACGCTTTAATTGTAATTCTAGAACTTTTGAAGGTGTGTCACAAATGTCATGTTTTGATTGGTCAGAAATCTGGTTAATTTGCTTGTCCAAAAAGCATATAATCCTGGAACATGCAAGGGTCATTTCCATACATATAGATAGTATGCGTTGGCTAAGAAACTCACAACATTGCCATCCGGAAGTATAACAGGCCAACACACAAAACTATGTGTAACCTTGAACGTTTATAGTCTGGTTAATACAATTTAGTGAGAATGAATTCCTCATAAACATGGATGGCAACAAAAAAAAAAAAAAAAAAAAAAAAAAAACAGTAACAAAGACCCGAGTGACGTCATCTTCATACTATCTATACAGTCGAATTCTTACTTCACCGATCGCTAAACTTTCCATAGGTTAAAAGAAATAGACAAAAACAAAGAACAAGACGAATTTCATTGATGGTGGGAAGATAAGACAATGTTTCAATGATGGATCTAACCAGAAATAGACACGGTGTACGTAAAATGGATTACCTACATACTATATTATTATTACTAAACGCATTACTAAACGTATAGGGGAGGGGCTAGGGAGGTAGATGGAGCAAAGCTGCCTACTTGAAATTTTCAGAAATTCGTAGTTTCCCAGGGGAAAAAAAAAGAAGAAAATTCACCATAAAAATAGATTTGTTAATTATAATTTGCCCTCAACGTGATCAAAAAATTCTAAATATAGGTTGTCTGGATGGACACTCTCCTTTTCAATAAGATTTATTGAGTCAATGGACACAATTGAAGCTCTGCAGCCGGAGCCAAAAATTCGTAACTCTACGAATTTTTCGTAGTACTTGGCAGGTTTGCAAATTATGTTATCCATTTCTATTTGAATTCCAGCTTTTCTTTGTCTTAGTTTGTTTTTAAAATTTTTTTAATTTGTTATTTTTGTTTTTGTTTTTCTTCCAATCCCGGCTTTTCGTTTCCTCTCACTTTCCATTCACGCTCCAGATAACAAAAGTCATTATCGGTATTATGATCCATTTGAGTAATGACGTGGTTTGTTAATTGGTGGTGGTGAAGATGATTGTGGTGAAGATGATGATAATCATAATAATGATGAATTTTGATGGAGCTGTTCATTGAATTTTGATGGGGTTGTTCATTGATGATGGTGAAAATGGTTGTGACGATGATGATAATTTTGTTAATGATGATGATGGTGATAATAATGATATTATGATGATGATAATAATATAATAATAGTAATAATAATAATAATAATAATAATAATAATAATAATAATAATGATAATAATAATAATAATATGATGATGATGATGATGATGATGATGATGATGATGATGATAATAATAATAATAATAATGATAATAATAATAATAATAATAATAATAATAATAATAATAATAATAATAATAATAATAATAATAATAATAATAATAATAATGGTGAGGTTGATAAAAACCTCAGACTGAGTATCGCTTCATTATTCACGCTCCAGATAACAAAAGTCATTATCGGTATTATGATCCATTTGAGTAATGACGTGGTTTGTTAATTGGTGGTGGTGAAGATGATTGTGGTGAAGATGATGATAATCATAATAATGATGAATTTTGATGGAGCTGTTCATTGAATTTTGATGGGGTTGTTCATTGATGATGGTGAAAATGGTTGTGACGATGATGATAATTTTGTTAATGATGATGATGGTGATAATAATGATATTATGATGATGATAATAATATAATAATAGTAATAATAATAATAATAATAATAATAATAATAATAATAATAATAATAATAATAATAATGATAATAATAATAATAATGATGATGATGATGATGATGATGATGATGATGATGATGATAATAATAATAATAATAATAATAATAATAATAATAATAATAATAATAATAATAATAATAATAATAATAATAATAATAATAATAATAATAATAATAATGGTGAGGTTGATAAAAACCTCAGACTGAGTATCGCTTCATTCTTCCAAATATTTCGTGTTTCATGCTCACCTGTCCGCACCAACGTTTAAAAAAATCTCTCTCCAACCCCCCCCCCCCCTCCCTCTCCCACAACCCACTTTCTAATGTTTTTCCACCTCATGCACACACACACACGTACATACGTACGTACTACTACTTAGATTCAGCACTCACTGACTATGACGGTCTTTACGGGGCTGTGAGCACCTCTATCTACCGGCATTTTGAACGCGTCGGTTTCACGGTTTGTCGCGGTGTACATGATGAAATCAGTGAAGGCCGCTGTGGTGATGGTGGTGGTTGGTGGAAGATCGTATCGTAGTAGTCTAGTGAGGTTAGTTGAGGCCGGGATGAGACGATGTGATGGTCCACCGGGTGTTGGTTGTCGCTGGGGTTTCGGTGCGGAGACAAGTTTAAGTTGACCACTTCAACGGGAATGATCTTTATTATTCAGGTTTTCGTCCTACCGAGTCATCATCGATCACATGATTTGTTGCTGTCCAGTGATTGGATATTTCGTAATACATGTAAATGCGCTGCTTTCTTTATGAAAGTTTGTAAACATACTCATGGGTAAAGCCGTACATTGTTAACTTATAGTCTGACACTGACCAAAGAAAAAAAAAATGACGTCAAAAGACAAATCTTTGGTACCAAAGAACACAAATCAAATCGTGAGTTATGTTCAATAGTTCAACCAATGGGACTTGAACTATTTTAACGACAACTCACTAAACGCTGCAAGAACCTAAAAAATGACGTCAAACTATAAGTCCTAGTGGGTTCTAGAGTCAGGCTGGCTATAAGTTAACGACGGCTACCGTCAAGCTGAATGAAATGACCTATTATTGTTATGTTGGCTAATTTCGGAAACTGTGAACGCTTTTTAAAAAATCATGTAGGTCAGTTTGAGTTTGAGCACATTTTGCCGTGTGACCAATGACTCGATTACATAGAAAAAATAATAATAATAATATATAGATCGTCCCCATATTCTTGGAAAGAGGAAGGGAGTGAGGCGAAGCGAACAGACAGACGAACGTGCACTCACTAAGCAAGGAGTGATGCGGTGATGACGATGCTAGTGATTGTGTTCTGTGCAGTAGTAGTGATAGTGTTGTGATGTGATAGGATATGACTCATTGCCGCTTGATGGATTCATGATTTGTTGTGTGTTCCAATTGGATAATATAGTGTCTCTGAGGAGTTATTTTTGAAACAGCTGATGGTACGTTTGCTTGTTTGCATTTCATATGCATCACAGTTTTCTTTTCTTTTTTTTTTTCTTCTTTCTGTAATTATTGGGAACTTGTATACGAGTGTATGTGTTCTTTTATTATTATTATATTATTATTATTATTATTATTATTATTATTATTATTATTATTATTATTATTATTATTATTATTATTATTATTATTATTATTATTATTATTTTATATTATTATTATTATTATTATTATTATTATTATTATTATTATTATTATTATTATTTGTTGTTGTTGTTTTTCTTCTTTTCTTCTTCTTCTTCTTCTTCTTCTTCTTCTTCTTCTTTCTTCTTCTCTTCTTCTTCTTCTTCTTCTTCTTCTTCTTCTTCTTCTTCTTCTTCTTTCTTCTTCTTCTCTTCTTCTTCTTCTTCTCTTCTTCTTTCTTTCTTCTTCTTCTCTTCTCTTCTTCTTACTTCTTCTTCTACTTCTTCTTCTACTTCTTCTT
>NC_088363.1:1926643-1931643 GCF_034508935.2 Berghia stephanieae | reverse complement strand
GTTGGTATGGGGCTCCTTTTAAAATCTTAGGTTACAATTAGTGCCTGTTGTACTAAAAAAATATTTTAAAATTGCCTTTATTCATCCATGAGGACAAATTTGTCTTTACGGTCTATTGCAAGAGAAGACTGGAATAGCTCAGGCGTTAGCCGCAGTGCAGCGCCTCAAAAGTGAGCTAAGGCTAGGTGACTTGCTCAAGGCCACACGGCACGGCGGGTTGTCGAGTCGAACTGGATATGAAGTGAGTAGAAAAGTGCCAGAAGACAATAGAGAATAAAAAAATTTTTCTGGGTACCTTTCGGGTACGAAGCGAAGACCACACGGCTGAGCCACGCTGTCCCAAACGCTTAATTCTGTGTTGTTTCTTTCCCGCTCTCTTCCTCTCTCTCCCGCTCTCACTCTCTTTCTCTCTCTCTCTCTCTCTCTCTCTCTCTCTCTCTCTCTCTCTATCTATCTATCTATCTATCTATCGTTGCCAGCCCTGGTTACCTTTATGCAATTCCTATCTATACTTCTGAGATGTTTCTAACAACAACAAAAAATACACGTATTTAAAATTTTGGCCAGGAAGCTCGTCCTTCAATTATCGGTCGGTTAGGATGACACCAATCTTGGCAAAATAATCTTAATTCTGGGCCTTCGCGAGATCCTAGGTTTGAGAGTTTTTGTTTTCTTTTCAAAGATAGAGTTATTTTAATCTCAAATCAATTGAACTCCCGGAGTCTAAATCTGACTCCAAGGACTAATTCCCCCCCCCCCCCCCCGCAGTCCCCTCCTGCCTCCACCCCCCCCCCCCTATATTTATTACTTATACCCAAAAAATGAAGTGAGGTTAGTAGGAAAGTACCAGAAGACAATAGAGGGTAAAAATTTCGCGGCGGCGATGGGGGCTCAAACCCCCGACCTTACTGGTACAACTCCTGGGGAAATCGTGACTCTGCCGTACGTTAACCACCACCATTCCCCCCCCCCCAAAAAAAAAAAAAAGGGGGGGGGGGGTTTCCAACTCTATGTCTATCTTGAACCGCCTTACTTATAGTTCGAAGATGACGTCACTCAGGTCTTTGTTATTGTTTTTTTGCCATCCGCGTTTATGAGTAATGCTGACTGAACTGTATTAACCCGACTATAAACGTTCATGGATACACACAGTTTTGTGTGTTGGTCCGTTATACTTCTGGATGGCAATGTTATGAGCTTCTTAGCCACGCGCATACTATCTATACCCAGTAGTACACGTAATTAAGTGAACGGGTGCCATGCCAGAACAAAGCTAGATTAATGAGTGGATTTTTGGCTTCTGTGTATTTGATCGGGGATCCTTTCCATTTTGTGACGTCATGGACCTATCACTGCTGGTACTGTCGTGCTCTGGAAAAACACGTATTAAAAATTTTGGCTAGAAGATTCGTCCTTCAATTATCGATGGGTTAAGATGACACCGATCTTGTCTTGGCAACATAATCTCAATTCTGGGACTTCACGAGGTTCCAGGTTTGAGAGTTTTTCGCCAATATGAGCGCCATTTTAACCGTTCGATATTATGACCTGTATTCATTAGAAATTCTATGTACATTTTAAAAATTTCATATTGGCAATTGCCTATAATAAACCTTTTGAAATTGAAATTGATATTTGAATGACGAGTTTTCTGGCCAAAATTTTAAATGCTAGTCTTTTCAGAGTCCATCCAGCAGAGCAGTATATTCTACAGCCATTCTCTGACAAAACATAGTTCTGTCGTATCCGATTTAAATGACCATCATCTTGGCAAAAACACTCAAACTTGGGACCTACAAATTGGTGCACATTGGCCAAAGTGATGATGATGATGATGATGATGATGATGATGATGATGATGATGATGAAAATAAAAATAACAGCAACAAAAACAATTGATGATAATGATTATAACGATGATATTAATGGCGATGATGACGATTACAATAACTATAACATACTCTTTTATCGCGCTAAATCTTGAAACCTGAATGCACTTAAACCGAAAAAAAATGAAATAAATAAATAAGTGTTTTGTTTACTGATGATGGCTGTTGGCGGCCTGGTAGTCTGTGGCCTGGCGGCCCCTCCTTAGCAATTTATTATGTGATTTAAAATAGGTTCTTGGAGTCAAGCAATAAACAGACTCCTTCACATCTGGTCCGTGATAATGGTTTTAGTGATCTGGATACTCTCTCTCTCTCTCTCTCTCTCTCTCTCCCTCTCTCTCTCTCTCTCTCTCTCTCTCTTTCTCGTATAACATTCTCATCGTCTTCCTCTCCTCTCCTTGTTTTTTCTTTTCTTCTTTCTTACTATCCCTCTCATTTTCTCTCTTATCTATCCATCCATCCATCCATCCATCCATCCATCCATCCATCCATCCATCCATCCATCCATCCATCCATCCATCCATCCATCCATCCATCTATCTATCTATCTATCTATCTATCTATCTATCTATCTATCTATCTATCTATCTATCTATCTATCTATCTATCTATCTATCTATCTGTCTATCTGTCTATCTATACAAGACACAATTTTCAATGATCTTATTATATATATAAGGTAAGATTCTAATGCTTTTATTGTATCTCTTTATCTATCAATGCCGCAGTTTTTGGCTCACCTTAGCTTGTTCTTGTGGCCAACGATTTTCCTTTGGATACTCACGTATTGATTGGCTCGAGAAAATGTCGATCTTTGCACGTGCAAAATGCCTCAATCAAATGATATGCGTTTAAGTAGAATACACGCTTGTTCTGTCTGTCCGGTTAATCGTCCAAACTGAGATATATCAATGTGTAATCTTAAACGTGTATTGTCTGTGAGAGAGAATTTGGTAATAGAAATAATCGCCCAATTATGACGACATCCTTATTCATTCTATAGAATATGGACATTGCAACTTATGTTCCCTTGTGCGGCTATGTGCTCTAGTGGTATGACACTCGCTTTCGGATCGGAGGGTCCTGGGTTCGAGCCTCGCTCGGCGCATAGTTGAGTCCTTGGAAAAGGTTCTTTACTCACATTCTGTCACCGTGCTCATGTGTAAAATGAGTACCTGGCCGTTAACAGCGTTGTAGATGTCGGTAAAAAATTGCAATATCGCCTATTAGGTGTCATGTCTCGTCCTACATGTTAAGTGTTGCTGTTGGCCGGGGACCCCTCGTCAAGCGCTTTGAGCACGTTAAGTGGATATTGCGCTATATAAGAAGCCCAACTTCCCTTGATACACTAACCAACCAATGAATATGCCTCTGCACTGAGGTCTATGCCATTTATTTTTGGCATTTCACCTACGCCACTGACGTGGTGATGATGTGTGACTTTGTACGTTTGTAAATGGATGTCACGTGAGTCACGTGAGACATGCCTGAATGGTATGCCTGACTTGGCACTCGTCATTGTCTGGACTGTACGGTACTGGAATCTAGGCATGGACATGGACATGGACATTTTATTGAGCCATTGCCGTCAATCACTGCCATTCCACAATGCCAGGAAATGTACTGGGTTTCCTCAAATCGCCTCTTAACAGGACATTGCAGAACTGCATCAAATATGTGCAGATGGAAACTTGCCTGCCAGAAATGTCTGGCAGTTCCAGAGACCAGCGATCACATCGTCCTCCACCGTCCAGTAACTAAACTTGAAGGTGGCTACGAAACAGTTCTTAAGGCAGAGAAAGACTTCCGAAGCTGGGTTGACGAAATGAATATGGAGGTGTAGCCATCCGCTCCTACAATTGCCATATTATATCATTTATAGGCAGGCTTCTATTTTACTCTAACCCTATAAATGTGTAATTTGAATCCTATTAAGATGAGTGCTGAAAGCGATTTACAAGCCAATAGCGACACTTCACGTCTACTATGCGATACTACACTGACGTGGTGATGATGCGTGACTTTTATACGTTTGTAAATGTATGTCATGATAGTCATGCAAGACATTCCTGAATGGTATGCCTGACTTGGCACTCGTCATTGTCTGGACTGTACGGTGCTGGAATCTAGGCATGTACATGGACATGGACATTTTATTGAGCCATTGCCGCCAATCGCTGCCATATTGTATCATAGGCAGGATCCCATCTTACTCTAACCCTATATATAGATAGAATGAAGTTGACGTTACAGAATGCATTGGCCACGGTTTTCGAGGTGTTCATCTTCAGGTACCACTTGTCAAAGTAGGATTTGAGTCTGGTGACGTCCTCGCTGAGTACGCTCTCGAGACGGGTCCAGAAATTACGAAATCGGAATCGATTGAGGGGTAGAATAAAATATTTCTTACACTCTTGCGTTTTGGAATTCAATCTTTGGTCCCAACGAGCACTCGCAAGCTCGTGCGGCGGTTGGGAATACGTCCGGAATTCCAAAAAGCAAGAGTGTAAGAATCGTATAAGATCATAGTTAAGAGCCATAATAGGATTCAATAGTCGTAACGTCACTTCCTTCTTAATGACGCATGGTAACTTAGTAACACTGGCTCTAAACTATCGGAACAATGGCGGACGCCCGTATGAAATATTTCTCCGGGTAGCATAAAAACGCTTCCAGAGGAAAAAAAACCACATAAATATGATCATGTTTTGACTTTTACACATTCTGATCAAAAGGCATATGAAAAGGGAATGAAAAGTTCTAGCCAGCATGAAGAATAAAAAGTAATGATTTTCTTTGTTTAGAACCAAGATGGCCGCCGTTGCCTGGCGGCGTGACATCAGACTACTGAATCCAATTATACTCATTCCATCCAATCCAAGTCGGGTGGATTCATTTATATATAAAATATATACCCAAGAATAAAACGCAGGGTCTATCGTTTTGCAATCATCGTCATTGTCACCGTCACCACGACCATCAACACCACTATCACCACCACCACTACCATCATCATCACCATCATCATCATCATCGTCATTGTCACCGTCACCACGACCATCAACACCACTATCACCACCACCACTACCATCATCATCACCATCATCATCA
>NC_088363.1:1896643-1919143 GCF_034508935.2 Berghia stephanieae | reverse complement strand
AGGAGGAGGAGGAGGAGGAGGAGGAGGGGGGTGATAGCTCAATTGGTAGTGCACTCATGTCGCACGTAAAGGAACTGGGATTGATCCTAGTTGTGTCGGTGTCTTTTTCTTCTTCTGATACCCCCCCCCCCCCACATCTCCTTCACACATCCTCACTGTCCACCCATTAGTGATTAGGTAGATGGGTCTGTTTGATCTGGCGGAAAGTATAAATTTCAATTAAAGACATATATATTGAGAGGACCAAATATTTAGTCGTCGATCTGTATTTATGCTTTTATTGGTTTTTTTTTTTGTTGGCTGAAGAAGGAGTTTGAGCCCGAAACATTCCGTGTTTTCTATTTTTTTCTTTTTGTTTGTTTTTTGTTTTGGTTTTTTTTTTTTTTTGAAGCTGTTATATTAATTTCTGTTTATTACTTTGCACGGACCACGGCTTCTAGCATCTGAGTATCACTTCACCATTAGTTCTAATGCCTTTACACAATCAAGTTGTCCTGTTCTCGTGTCTTTGATAAAAAATTTTACACGGGAATAGGTCAACCTTGCACGTTTCTTTTCTTTATCCCCCCTCCCCCACCCTTCTGTCTTATCTCTTTCTATTAATGATTTTATTGATGGTAAATTCGCCATGATTTAGTTATCCTATTTAAGCAGATAAATGATATCGTTTACGATGGCAAAAATTTCGATCAAGTAATTAATTAAGCAGTTACAAATTATGGTGCGACTAATTAATGATGCTTGTTATCTCTGTGAATCAGAGTCAATTCGTTAATTTCTATAAAGACTTATTATTCGATATTATGAACCTTAGAGAGACAAACAAGCAAACTGATGATGTTGTACATACACATTTGTGTGTTGTAAGACAAACGAATGGGGAATTTAGTCTCTCTCTATGGAGTGTCTTAGTTTTATTTTCTTCTGTCGTTATTTTCATGTTGCGTTTCCTTGGATCACAGAATTGGATAAGTTAGTTTGTTAAGACTTATTTCGTTTTTTCTAAAGGTGAGTTCCAATATTGTCTTTAAAGCCCCGAGTTGTTACCTATTAAGAGAATAACAACATTTATCCTTTATAATTCTTGGTCGGATTCTTGACCTCTCATAGTGGGCGGGGAGGCACTTACTGTGTCTTCTATCCCTCAATATCTGTTTCCCAACATACTGTCTGTCGTTATCTTGGAATGAGGTTACTTGGTTTTGTCCTGGCCCTGATACCCTAGTTGGGAGGGAAACAATCTTAAGAGTTTTGGGAGATGATTTTTTTTTGCTTGCAAATCATCTTTCTGTTATGCACTGTATTATTTTTGTTTACATATAATATATGATTTATAAACATTCGAGTGTGTTCCTCTTAGTTGGGATGTGTGCTTGTGTCAGAATGAGACATTTATGTGATCTCAATCTAAGTACACTGATAGTGTGCTTTTGGAATCTACATCTGTTCCCTATTTGAACTAGTTCCCCTTTGTCTTCCTTTTTTCTTTGTTACTTTAATTGTAATTCTAGAACTTTCTACTATCCCATTTTCTTCCTTTTTCCTGGCGCTGATATTGCCTAAATGCGTTGCAAGCGCCGTAAAACTCTTAAAAACAAAACAAAAAACATATCCTTTACAATTGATAATGGATCAAAATGTTTTGATGTTCTGATAAATCTGGTATTGTCGCGTGTTAAATGATGTGTTAATGATGTTAATGATGTTAATGATGGCTGCGGCTATCAGATAAGGAAAAATCATTTTCATTTGCATGTCGAAATTCTGTGTAAATTAAAAAAAACAGATTGCCAAATTTACTTGCAAGGCTATTTGAAGCATTTTAACGAAATTTCTATTTATCTTTGGTAGATTTAACGAGATATAAAGATTTAAACCGAGTGCGCGTCTTTATATAGCGGACGCCCTTTTAGAAGTTGAACAAGAGGTAATAGTCTTCAACAGTCGTGACGTCACTTCCCTCGTAATGACGCATAGAAACTTAGTAACTGGTTCTAAACTATCGCATCAATTGCGGACGCCCTAATGAAAAAGTTCTCCAACGAGTATAAAAGTGTATCCAGAGGAGAAAAACATTATAAATTTGATCATGTTTTGACTTTTATACATTCTGATCACATGACATGTGAAAAAGTTCTAGCCAGCATAAAGAATAAAAAGTACCGATTTTCTTTGTTTAGAACCAAGCTGCTCGTTGCTAGGCGGACGTGACATCAGACCATTGAATCCTATTCCTAATCGCAGGAGTCATAAAAATCTTTAAATCCACGACTCATGTTCCAGCCCTCTCAATGGAAAACCTTATCATTTCTTAGTAAACAAGTAATCGTTGAATAATGCTTTGCACGCGTTGAATAAAAATTTAGAATATTTTCGCACATTTTATTGGTGTGAAATTAGGTGAAAAAGACAGCTGATTGGTAAATTATAAATAATCTTTTTGTACGCATGAATACAAATCCAACGTTTTTATTTTTGGGTCAAATTGTCATTCAAGCAGAAGAACAAAGATGCAAATCATGGTGAATAGAAGTACTAGCACCATACCATTTGGTTACAAAATATCTAATAATCTTATTTGGAGGGATGGAATAAACGGAAAAGAATTCGTTTAATAAATACAAAGAGATGAAAGAATCGCATATGGAACTCAAATCGTATTTCTGACGTGTCAGACTTGGTGCTAATCTAACGTTGTACGTATTGGCATTCGGATTGTGGAAACAGTATTGTGAAAACATTTTTTTGAATGGGATAGCTAGCATCAAACAAAATGATCTTACCCGACCTTGCGATTGGTCCTGGGAATCGGTTCATCCTGTGGCAATTGGAGGAATCAAACGAACCCAAACACATCGGCATGCTTACAATTCTACAGAGGTGATACGCCATTGGCGTGCTTACAATTCTACAGAGGTGATACCTTCTTTTGATGTCATAGTCTAAAGACGTTCACACTACTCTTTTAGCGGACCCTGCATGCTATTACGATACGATTCGTGGAATTACGAAATTTTGGCTCCAATTTTAGAACTTCACGAGCATGTCTAAGTCATTAAAACTTGTTGAAAATAAAAGTTGAAGCCAGACTGCATAATTTTAAGGATTTTGAAGTGAAGTTTAATCCTCCTGTGAGTAAATTCTTGACCTCTTCTGTTAACTAAAAGCGACGACTACTGTTTCTGTCGCCTAATACTGTAACTAAGAATTTTTAAATTGTCAAGTAGGTGGGTCGGATTTGAGAAGGTTTGTGTTTTACGTAACAACATGGCGGTTAGTTGTTTTATCATATCGATACAAAGTTAACACGATATCCTGACTCTTTTCAAGAAACGATTACGATCCTATTTCGAACGTTTGTGTAGATTTATTTTGGTCGAGTTTCAGAGGGTTAGCAGATATGCTGTAGAATCTCTTTTTAGGGGGTGAGGGTGGGAGGGGGGGGGGGGGGGAACCCCTGCAATCACTGCACACAAATTCGATCTTCTATTTTTGTTTGTTTGTTTGTTTTTGTTTTGTGTACCTTTTCATGTTCCTGCAATACCTTAAGGTGTTACAAACTGCACTCACTCCCGTCCTCCTCCTCTCCCTCCTCCTTCTTCTTCTCCTCTTCCTCCTCCTCTTCATCCTCATCTCTCTCTCTCTCCCCCCCCCCCCCCTTGCATGTAGTTCTTATATCTCTCCGTCATGTTATTTCACACGTTGTGATCATCAAACAATTTCCTTACAACTCTCACCAGATAAAAGATGAAAGACACAAAAAACGTAATCTAATCAGGATAACAAACAAAGGGTTTTTTGTGTATCCCCGATTTACTTTTATCTGTTGCCCTCATTGAGCTGTTTTCACCCCTGTGAACCAAACCGTGAGTTCTATCAATCTTTTCATTACGAGTTTGGTTCTTCACATCCCCCTGTGCTAACACACGACAACCCCTCATCGCTCTTTCCATTTTGTCCCTTTTATTTTTTTGCTTGTTTGTTTAGGTATTTAAAAAAAATTTTTGTTTGTTTTTAAAAATATATTTTGCTTGTTTATTTTTTGTTTGTTTGTTTACTTTTTTTGTTTTGTTTATTCGTTTGTTTGTTTGTTTTAAGGGTTTTCCTGCGATTGGAACACACATTTAACTTAACTTGAGCTTTTATATAGCGCAATATCCACAAAACGTGCTCATAGCGCTCTACAAGGGGTCCCTGACCAACAGCAACAGTAAGATGTAGAGATAGACATGTCGCCGGTTAGGTTAGGCGATATTACAATATTTTCCAACAGAGACAACGCTGTTAACGGCCAGGTATTCATTTTACACATGAGTACGGTGAGAGAATGTGAGTAAAGAGCCTTTTCCAAGGACTCAACTATGCGCCGAGCGAGGCTCGAACCCAGGAACTGATTGATGAGTTTATTGATTGGTATGGAAATGGGCAGGCAGATGGATAGTTGGGTTGATTGAGGGATTTGAGTATGAGGTTCAATTGTGTTTGTGTGTGTGTGTGTGTGTGTGTGAGAGAGAGAGAGAGAGAGAGAGAGAGAGAGAGAGAGAGAGAGAGGGGGAGAGAGAAAGAGAGATATATATAGAGCAGAGAGAGAGCGGTGGGGAGAAATAGAGAGAGAGATAGGGGAGAGAGAGAGAGTGAGAGAGAGAGAGAGAGAGAGAGAGAGAGAGAGAGAGAGAGAGAGAGAGAGAGAGAGAGAGTCGTCCCATGCCTAAAATAGCCCTCCGGGTGTTCCATTACAAAAGGGCATCATTACCTACGTGAGTACTCGATCGACTGTATCACCCTCCCTCATCAAGACATGTGATATCTATATTAACCTACTTTCTCATATCATCATTATCATTATTATTATCCACTTTCCATGGCCATTGATGTTACTGTTAAGTAGTCCTTCAGAGCCGTTCGACCCCTGGAGCCGGAGTTTATCCCGGTTTCCTAAGCGTGAAACGGACAATAGCAATCGCTTGCTATCCTTTGGATAGGATGCTCGTCGCAAAGTACGTTCCCTAAATCTAACAGACTCAGCTACCCATTCACTGCTGGGAGACAGGGGGTTGGGGGGGGGGGGGGGTCAATAAAAAATATCTCGTCTGCACCCGGGACCGATCAAGGTCCCTTTGCGGTTGAAGCGAGTGCTTTACCAATTAAGCTATCGGGACTGTTACCAATGGATTTACTGGCTGGTTCCCAAACGTCAGCGTGTGTCACTGGTGTTCAAATCTCTGGAATAATCACAATTCTGCTATACTCTGATAAAACTTCTAAACCTGGGATTTCACGAAGGATAGATAGAAAGGGGGGGGGGGACACACACACACAGAGAGGGGGGGGGGGGGGGGGGGGGGGGGGGGGGGAGAGAGGAAGAGGAGAGAGAGAGAGAGAGAGAGAGAGAGAGAGGGGGTAAAGAGTGGGTGATAGAGTGAAGGATAGAGAGATTGGGGGTGGGGGGGGGGGGGGGGTAAAAAGACAGGCGGGTGGAGAGAATGCTATTTATTTCCATTGATATAGATAACCGTATTCGATCCAGGTAAATATTCAACGTTTGTGCCTGGGAAAACAATGTCAAACAGCTGTATCCATAGACCACATACAAACCTGTACGCAACTTGATTTCACTTCTGTCGTTCTCGAAAAAAAAACAACAAAACAACAAACTATAACGCGTTTTTATATTTTGGCCAGTAAACTTCTTCAAATATCGATCGGTTTAACAATGAACCTCATCTTGGCAAAAGCTCTCAAACCTGGTGCTTCTTGTTCTTGTTTTTCTTCTTCTTCTTGTTCTTGTTCTTCTTCCTCCTCCTCCTCCTCCTCCTCCTCCTCTTCTTCTTCTTCTTCTTCTTCTTCTTCTTCTTCTTCTTCTTCTTCTTCTACTTCTCCTCCTTCTCCTTTAAACTTCAAGCCACCCCTGATGTTGTAATCGCAGATTTACGAATACGTGTTTCACAATACTCACTCAACACATGTTCACATTCATTGATCCCGACGTGCACTTATTTGCAGGTCTAATAACCCAATTTATTATGGGCTCATCGTTGTAATGTTGTAATGGAAATCTCAAAAAAAAAAAAAAAAAAAAAATGGCGCAAAATATTTCGATTCTTGAACTCTTTACAACAGTCAAACTAAAAACAAAACAAAACAGTTGTGACACAATGGTATGATCTCCTGCACTTTGTGACAGCTAATTCCAGGATCGAATTGTAGTTGGGGGCCATCCCCCTACCTACTCTTAGCTTAACTTTTCTTGCAAAATTGAAAAAAAAAGTGTCTTTTTTGTCTGAGTACAACTGTGTTGTTCATCTATCCGGATCCCATCAACAGGAAACGCGATAGTGACGTCAATTGTATGCTATTAATAGACATCCACGGGGGGCAGATGTGACCTTTCAACTGTAGAAGTAAAGAACAGCTTGCATTTTTACTTCTTCTTTATATATCTCGTTTCTGTTTGATAAAGACGGAACTTCTATAATATTATTTATTGATCATTCAATGTGTTTAGGTTAATACGTAACGTAAATGGAACACATTGCGATCGTGCACATTATGATAGTCTATTGTGACGTCACTGCGTGTGGAGTTTGCATCTCGTCTGTATTTTGACACGTGAAAGCAACATACAACAGTTCTGTTATTTTAGCCCTCTAAAATCGACAAAGAACCTTTCACAAAACCATGACTCATCACTACGCACAGGAAATTATGATCCTAGTTATTAAAGGAATTCTGCCGTACCATGAAAAAAAAAATACACAAAAACCAACAAAAAAACAAAACAAAACAAAACAAAAAAAAACAAACAAAAACAAAAGACAAAACAAAAAAAAAAAAAAAAAACAAAACACACACCCCCCCCCCCAAACAAAAAAAAACAACAAAAAAAACAAACAACAAACAAAAAAAAAAAAAAAAAAAAAAGTTGGAACAAAACGAATAAGAATTAAGCACAAATAACAGCGCACAGGAAATTATGATCCTAGTTATTAAAGGAATTCTGCCGTACCATGAAAAAAAAAATACACAAAAACCAACAAAAAAACAAAACAAAACAAAACAAAAGCAAAAGAAATAATAAATAACCAACCCACCCCTCAAAAAAAAAAAACCTCACCAAACAAAAATAAAACAACAAAAACAAACAAACAACAAACAAAAAACAAAAAACAAACCAAAGCAAGTTGTGACACACGATGCATGTACTCCAGTCATTATTCAGACTTGGCTTACCCTTACCCGGACTGGATGTTTCCATCTCTGATTGGCTAGCACCGACATCTCATCGTCGTCATGGAAACCAGACGCCACCCAAAAAAAAAAATATGTGGTTGCATCCCTGATAAAATACCAAAATGTTAAAAAGGCGTTATGTGAGTGTAGGTTGGAGAGGGATCGTGATTGGTGTCTTTTCTTTATTACTTACCTTTCATTGGTACGGGGCCCGATATCTCTCTCTCTCTCTCTCTCTCTCTCTCTCCTCTCTCTCTCTCTCTCTCTCTCCTCTCTCTCTCTCTCTCCTCTCTCTCTCTCCCTCTCTCTCCTCTCTCCTCTCTCTCTCTCCCCTCTCTCTCTCTCCCTCTCTCTCTCCCTCTCTTTCTCCCTCTCTTTCTCTCTCTCCCCCCCCCCTCCCCCCCCCCACCGCTACACACACACCCCTCTTTCTTTTTTTTCTTTTATTTTTTTCAACATCTGGACGGCATTATGTTTTTTTTTGTTGTTTTTCTTTATGGGAATGGACATACTATACCAATCGTAGGCTAAAGTGTGAGTCTAAACAGCCGTCCAGGGTCTTAGGGGTGCGGATAGCTCAGTTGGTAGCACACCCGCCTCACAAGCAGCGATTGGGTAGCTGGGTCTGTTGAATCTGACGGAAAGCATTTTGCGATAGACTAGCTAGATATGCAACTAATCAAAGGGTTGCAAGTAATTGCTTTTCTCACCGTAAACCTATAGATAGTATGACGTTAACGTCACTCAGGTCTTTGTTATTGTTTTTTGCCATCCGTGTTTATGAGTAATCCTCTCACTAAACCAGACTATAAAGGTTCAAGGTTACACATAGTTTTGTGTGTTGGTCCGTTCAATTTCCGGATGGCAATGTTGTGTGCTTCTTAGCTAAAGAAAAAGTGAGGTTTTATATAGCGCAATATCCACTAAACGTCCACTAAACGTGCTCAAAGCGCTTTACAGATGGTCTCTGACCAACCGTAACACGTAACATGTAGAACGAGACATGACGCCAGTTAGGCGATATTACAATTGTTTTCGACAGAGACAACCTTGTTAACGGCCAAGTATTCATTTTACACCTGAATACGGTGAGATAATGGGATAAAGAGCCTTTTTCCAACGACTCAACTAGGCGAGAGGGGAGGGGGGGGGGGGGGGAAGCGAAGTAGAAGAAGTAAAAAAAAAAAAAAAAGGGGGGGGGGGATATTTTGTCAATTGAAGACAAAGTGGGCTACTGGTCACCTTTTATTTATTCCTTTCCTTACCTTGGTACGATGCCCCTCCTCCTCCCCGCCCCCCCCCCCCCTCGTCCTTTTCTTTTTCTTTCTTTCTTTTTTTATTGTTGTTTTTGTTTATTAAACATCTGGACTGTATTATGTCTATTTTTTCATGTTATGGGAATGGGCATATCAATCATAGGCTGAGGCCTGAGAGTAAACAGCCCTTCGTTATTGGGAACTTTATTTTATTTGGTCGCTCTTGATGAGGCCGAGTGGAATGACCACCCTTGTTATCAAAGGTACTTGATTCAGTACAATTTGTCGTATATTTACGGAATGCAGTATATTATTATAAACCCTCAAACGTGGATGGCAAAAAAACAATAACAAAGACTTGAATGACGTCATCTTCGAACTATCTATAGATAGTATGCAGATGACGTCACTCAGGCCTTTGTTATTGTTTTTGCCATCCGCGTTTGTGAGTTGTTCTCACTATAAAAGTTCATGGTTACACAGAGTTTTTGTGTTGGTCCGTTATACTTCCGGTTGGCAATGTTGTGAACGCCTTGACCAAGCGCATTCTATCTATAATGAGAAAGAGCGTTTTTGTCCGAGTATGGCAGGTTGGCCATTTGCTAATTTTGGCTTAAAATCCGAGTTTGTTTAAAAAGAAAAAATAATTATAAACAAATGAAATAATGAGCATCATCCTGGCTCGTGTTTTGTAAAAACGAAAACAACACAGAATTTCATCTGCTTGTGTGTGTGGTATTTATAACCAAGGGTTCGAGAGTTGTTTTGGCATCGGTTCATGGTTAGTTAGTTAGTGTGTTTGTGGTTGTTTTTATTCATTCGTTGTTTACATCCTAATAATATTTGAGTTTTCGTATGATCTCTGGCTTATCGTGACGTCAAGGAATTTTTGAGAGAATCAACCAATGGGATTCGTCAATCGTTTGGTTTTTAAACCAAGGTAAGAAGAGTCAGTTGTCGGATTGTTTGATTGAAGTCTTCCATAATATGATTAGATTTTAAAAAAACAACAAAAAATCCCCCCCCCCCCAAAAATTGAGATTTTATATATCGCAATATCCACTAAACGTGCTCAAAGCGCTTTACAAAGGATCCCTGGCCAATAGCATATATCCGATATTACAATTTTTTTCCCCGACAGAGACAGTGCCGTTAACGAAACAACAATAAGAAAAACAAAACAACCTCAAAAAAAAAAAAAAACACAAACAAAAAACAAATCCCCCCCCCCCCCCCCAAACAACCCCCCCCCCCCAAATAAAACAAAAAAAAAAACAAAAAAAAAAACAAAAAACCCAAAAAACAATAGAAATCAACACGCCAAAACCAACCACACAAAAACAAAAACAAAGACAAAACAACAAACAATAAAAACAAAAAAATAAAACAAACCCAAATACCACAGGCATTGTTGTCCTGTAGATTTACCGGCGAGAAACAATTCTGAAAACTTGACGTATAAAACCAGAATGGCGACTCCGCTCGTATATCATATCTTTCTTTATACATATCTACATAAGTTTCAAATCTTGATAGGATAGCCATAATAATAATATAACAAAAGGATGTGTTTTCTCTTTTTCTTCACATGTTCATATTCATATTGTAATGTTTGTTTGTGCTGCGAGTTATTTCCCCTTCTAAAAACATGGGATGTTTTTATTACCATTCCGTCGCCAATGTGTTGTTGTTTTGTTTGTGTTCTCGCAATAATTGGTTTCTGAAATTACGAATGGTATTCCGTTTGTTTTCTGTACCCCCCCCCCCCTTCTCTCTCTCTCTCTCTCTCTCTCTCTCTCTCTCTCTCTCTCTCTCTCTCTCTCTCTCTCTGGCACAAACACACACACACTCCCAATCTCTCTCTCCCCCCCCCCCCGTTCTCCCTTTCTCTCTCTCTCTCTCTCTCTCTCTCTCTCTCTCTCTGTGTGTGTGTGTGTGTGTGTGTGTGTCCTTAAAACCGGTTTAATCAGTGTGGTACAGCCCTTTCTGGCAACAATAATTCAGAAAGTTATAAAAAGATTTCTTGGCATTGATGTTGGCATTAATGTGGTCACGTGAGGAGGGTGGAAAGGAGGGGGGGGGGGGGGGGTTGAGGGAAAAACTTGCCTCACGTGGTTAGCACTCAGTCTTGTCAATTGTCTGCACTCAATGGTGTTTCCATCTATATATTCGTAAATAAATCCATTTATCCTTTATTCACCCATCTACCCATTCGTCCATCCATCCGTCTATCAATTTACTCGTCCATTCATCTATCCAACCATCTATCCATCCATCTATCCATCCATCTATCCATTTAATCATCCATTTATCTATCCATCCATCCATTCATCAATTATCCGTCCATTCATCAATCTATCCATTTACTCACCCCTTCATCTACCCATCTATTCATACATCCATCCATCCGTTCATCCATTATCCGTCCATCCATCAATCTATCCATTTACTCATCCAATCATTTATCCATCCATCCATTATCCATTATCCGTTCATCCATCAATCTATCCGTTTACTCATCCATTCATCTATCCATACATCTATCCATCCATCCATTATCCATTATCCGTCCACCCATCAATCTATCCATTTACTCACCCATTCATCTACCCATCTATCCATCCATCCATCCATCCATCCATCCATTATCCGTTCATCCATCAATCTATCCATTTACCCATTCATCTACCCATCTATCCATACATCCATACATCTATCCATCCATCCATTATCCATTATCCGTCCACCCATCAATTTATCCATTTACTCACCCGTTCATCTACCCATCTATTCATCTATCCATCCATCCATCCATTATCCGTTCATCCATCAATCTATCCATTTACCCATTCATCTACCCATCTATCCATACATCCATACATCTATCCATCCATCCATTATCCATTATCCGTCCACCCATCAATCTATCCATTTACTCACCCATTCATCTACCCATCTATCCATACATCCATCCATCCATCCATTATCCATTATCCGTCCACCCATCAATCTATCCATGTACTCACCCATTCATCTACCCATCTATCCATACATCCATCCATCCATCCGTTCATCCATTATCCGTCCACCCATCAATCTATCCATTTACTCATCCATTCATCTACCCATCTATCCATACATCTATCCATCCATTATCCATTATCCATCCATCAATCTATCCATTTACTCACCCGTTCATCTACCCATCCATTCATCCATCCATCCATTCATCCATTATCCGTCCATCCACGAATATATCCATTTACTCATCCATTCATCTACCCATCTATCTATCCATCGACCTTTTCATCCAGCCATAATGTTATTTAAATTGACACACTTGATAATCCATTTACGTTGCTTTCGATTTTGAGTGTACACACTCAACGCCCCATCAACCCCTTCCCCCTTCCTTTTATAATTGAGATTTTTTTGTTTTTGATTTGCTTGTTTACTTATTTACTTATTATTTTTTAAAAACTTTTATATCGTTACTATTATTATTGTTAGTTTTATTGTTATTATTATTATCATTATTATCATCATCATCATCATCATCATCATCATCATCATCATCATCATCATCATCATCGTCGTCGTCGTCGTCGTCGTCATCATCATCATCATCATCATCATCATTCATTATTATCTTTATATATTTTTTCTTTAATAGTTTGGTTGGGTTGGATTAGTCAAATGACACGATATTTTACCTATATTGACATTACACTCAACATGCGTATAACATAAAAACAATTAGCTGTTTTGATTTGAATCTTTGGTGATAGGGTTGAAAGGTCGTACCAATTTCCTTCTCTCATCGATCAGGCAGATTTCATGAAAGAAGAACAAATCCGATTCCATTCTCTCCATTGTTTACGATAAACGTGTAAAAAGAAAACCAGGAAATGACTGGAATTACCTGAGATTGAATGACGTCAAGAAAGAAGGATTTGAGTGAAGGTGGAAAGTTTAAAATAGCACCAGGGTCTCTCTCGTCTCTCTCGCCTAGTTTATCTATCCCTGACCTGGTTTCCCATTCTTTCCTTGTCTTTACTGACCTCGTTATCATATTACCTCTTAACGTCTTCTTTTCGTTTATTCTCTCTCTCTCTCTCTCTCTCTCTCTCTCTCTCTCTCTCTCTCTCTCTCTCTCTCTCTCTCTCTCTAGCTATCAATGTATCGATCATTCCATCCATCTATCCTTTCATCTATCCATCCATCCATCCACCAGCAAATTCATCTATCCATAAATCCATGCATCCATTCATCCATCCATCCATCCACCCATCCGTTCATCGTCCATCCATCCACCCATCCATTTATCTTCCATCCATCCATTCATCCATCCTCCTGTCTATCCATTCACACACCCACTCATTTATCCATCAAGCCACCCATCCACCATCCACCCATCCATCCATCTGTACCTATCTCTATCCATACACGTAAACATATTCTATAATATATGCCTCTTATCAACCCTTTCTTTGTCTTCGAGTTCATTCTTCCCCTCCATATTCATGTTTTTGATATAGTAGAATGTACAACTAATGTAATCAGATCCCAGTCTACGCTTTATCAGGGATCCCGTCTCCCTCATTATTTGTTTTAACTGTTGCTCTTTAAAAAAAAAAAGAAAAAAAAAAGAAGAAAAACAGAAAAAGAGAGAATATCCAGACCCAAAAAGTATATTATATTTTACGCAATTGACACATGCTTGATTCGATTTACATTATGCATTGTCATTGATTTCCACGTCTGACTAAATTGTGAAAATGATTTGTTTTACGTCATACAATACAAGATGTCCTCGGGCTGTCCATGTCGTCCCGGTACTCTTACAATGCTGCCGTACTCTGGAAAAACCCATATTATTTGAAAATTTGACCAGAAAATTCGTCCTTCAAATGTCGATCGATTTAAATGACCCTCATCTCGGCCAAAACTCTCAAACCTGGGACTTCTCAAATTTTTGCCAGAAAACTTTTCCTAAAAAATGTCGATGGATTAACACGAACCTCAAGTTGCCAAAAATTCGCCAACCTGACACCTCCTTGAAGTCTCAGGTTTAAGACGTTAATCGATATTTGAAGTCAGGTATTTTTGACCAAAATTGGGGGTATTTTGAAGTAATTTTGAGTTAGTTTATTATGTTTTGCCTTTAATGTAGTGGATCGGGGTAGCAACGCCCCCATCTCAACCACATCAACGCTACGAGAGGTGAAATTATTTCTACCCATGCAAAATTCCAGTAGACATCCATAAATTAGCCCGATTGGTGTACCACCTGCTTGTTTATCATCAAAACAGTCACCGTTCTAAATATACTTTACATCCAAGTTTGAAGGGCCAAAGAAAACATTTCCCGATCATCATACTGTTACTTTCAAAATAGGCGAGCTGTCGTGTGTATTTTAACATTACATTTCGATTTATTTGAAAGTAATGTTCAACAGTCGTGACGTCACTTCCCTCGTAATGACGAGCATAGCAACTGGTTCTAAACTATCTGAACAATGGCGGACGCCATTATCTCCTTCACTGTCCTTATGAAATACTTCTCCAACGAGTTTAAAAGCGTATCCAGAGGAGAAAAACTTTATAAAATCTGATCATGTTTTGACTTGTATACATTCTGATCACATGACATGTGAAAAAGTTCTAGCCAGCTGCTGGTTGCTGGGCGGACGTGACATCAGACTAATAAATCCTATTCTATACGCTTTGAGTCTCTTAACCTACCCATCCTGAAGGCTACCCCCCCCCCACACACATACACACATTCACACACACATACACAGTTTCTTAGTCCAGCGCACAGCATCTATAGATGGAACGAAATTCAAGTTACTCAGTTCTTTGGGTTTTTTTTTTTTTTGTTTTTAGCCAGCCATCTTTATGGGTGGTTCTCACTAAATTATATCAATCGGTCTATAGATAGTTCGAAGATGACGTCACCCAGGTCTTTGTTATTGTATTTTGCCATCCGCGTTTATGAGTAATGCTCACTGAACTGTGTTAACCTGACTATAAACGTTCATGGATACACACAGTTTTGTGTGTTGGTCCGTTATACTTCCGGATGGCAATGTTTTGAGCTTCTTAGCCAAGCGCATACTATCTATAAACGTTATAGGTTACACACAATTTTGTGTGTGTTGAAACGGTATTTCCGGCTGGCGAATGTTGTGAGCATTTTGGATAAACGCAACGCATCAGTATGAAGGTAGTGTTGAACCGTATGACCGTGTGATAGTATCATCGTTTTCCATTTCTGACTTTTGCGTGTTGATCTTATTTTTAAAACCATTTTTCCGCCCCATGAAATAAATTCCGATAGTTTTTAACATAAGATTGCTTTGATATTTTTACATCATTGGAATTTCTTATATATAAACTTAAGCACGATCTCTCAAATATTATGACTCTTATTAGCGTTCAGACCGGTTCAGTAGTGTGAACTACTTTTAGCACGAGAACGTGGCTACAGTATAGATAGTTCGAAGATGACGTCACTCAGGTCTTTGTTATTGTTTTTTGCCCTCCGCATTTATGAGTTATGCTCACTGAACTGTATTAACCTGATTATAAACGTTCATGGATACACACAGTTTTGTGTGTTGGTCCGTTATACGTCCGTATGGCAATGTTATGAGCTTCTTCGCCAAGCGCATACTATCTATAAGTCCGAATGGGTTTTAATGTCAGGTTATAAGTTAACAATGGCTACGATCAGACGTCTGAGCGGTTCGAGCCCTGCGTGGTCAGATGGTTTGGAGTGTATGGCAGGGAATGTGTCGTAAACTCAGCATTGATGTGTAACGAAAACATTTCTGACCTCGTTAAAAAAAAAAAAACAACAAAAACTTGAGCTTTTTGTATAGAGCAATATCCAATAAATGTGCTCAAAGCGCTTCACAAGGGGTCCCTGACCAACAGCAACACTTAACATGTAGAACAAGACATGGCGCCTGTTGGGCGATATTACAATTTCTTTTTTACGACAGAGATAACCCTGTTAACGGCCAGGAACTAATTTTACACCTGAGTACGGTTAGAGAATGCAAGGACTCAACTGTGCGCCGAGTGAGGCTCGAACTCAGGACCTTCAGATCCGAAAGCGAGTGTCACACCACTCGACCACATAGCCGCATATTGATATAAAATATCAACATCCAAGTTTTATCCCGAAGATCTCCACGAGCAACGTGTATCAATCTTTTATGTAAACAAACAGCTATTGTTGACTTAGGTGTGATATACTCGCAATATCTGTGGTGAGCTGAAATTATTGAGACGAAATTGGTTTCGACCTTTTCATAGAGATAGAATGAAGTGACGTCACTCAGGTCTTTGTTATTGTTTTTTTGCCATCCGCATTTACACAAAGTTTTGTGTGTTGGTCCGTCATACTTCCGGATGGCAATGTTGTGAGCTCCTTAGCCAAGCGCATACTATCTATAGAATGAATGAAGTTGACATCACTCAGCTCTTTGTTATTGGCTTTGGACCGCCTGTTGTTGGGTGATTCGTTCTCACTTAAGTCCTAACAGACTGTGAAAGTTTAAAGTTACACTTAGTTTTAATATGTGTTGGTACAATTCATCTAACGGGCTGAACTGGTATATCATTTGCCAAAATTAGTAAACTTTGACAGACTCTCTCTCTCTCTCTCTCTCTCTCTCTCTCTCTCTCTCTCTCTCTCTCTCTCCCTCTCTCTCTCTCTCTCTCTCTCTCTCTCTCTCTCTCTCTCTATATATATATATATATATATAATTATATATATATATATATATATATATATATATATATATATATATATTATTATATCTCACCGCCCCCCCCCCCCCCCTCACCCGCTCTTCCTATTGTTGGTCTTTCACGATCATTTCTTGTCCAAAAAAAAAAAAAAAACAAACCAAAAAAAACAAAACAAAACTACAATGCTGTTGACACCTCCGTCTTTTGTGTCGTCTAAAGTAAAATCTAATAATAGTTTTGGAGATTTGATCTGTTCTCCCCCCCCCCCCCCCCCACACACACACACTATTTGCTCTCTCTCTCTCTCTCTCTCTCTCTCTCTCTCTCCCTCTCTCTCTCTCTCTCTCTCTCTCTCTCTTATTTCTTCCATGTTTTTCAATTTGCTAGTGTGATTTGATATCGACTTTATCGCCGTCACAAATTGGTTGGTATAACCGTTGTCAGAATTCTTATGTGTATTTCTTTTGTGGAAACATTTGTTTGAGAATTCGCCGGTTTCAATGACATCAAAGTGTATGTTTACAAGCGTTTTTGAGATTTAAAGAGTGTTAAGGCGTAGCCATCGTTATAATAGCCTGATACTGAAATCCAAAAGGACTGGCAGTTTGACGTCATTATTTAGTTTTTGCACCGCCTAGTGAGTTGTCGTTAGTAGAGCTCATGGAAACAAGTTATATCATCACGATTTGTTTTCTTTTGTGGCAAAAGGCTGGCATTTTGACGTCATTTTTTGGTCAGTATCAGGCTATAACTTTACGAAGGCCACGGTTAAGGCCCATTTAGACGTTCAGTTAATTCGTCCACGGTCGGACGGATATCCAGAAACTGTAGGCGAAGTGACATGAAAACAGCGTGTAAACAAAAACAAAATTAATTGATGTTTGATAGTTTTCAGTTGGACATAAGTTAAAGTCTTCGTTTACATTTCGCCTACTCTTTCTGTCTGTCTTTCTTTCTTTCCTTCCTTCCTTCCTTCCTCCTCCTCCTCTCCCCCCCCCCTCCTCCTCCTCCTCCTCCTCCTCCTCCTCCTCCTATTACTACTACTACTACTACTACTACTACTACTACTACTACTACTACTACTACTACTACTGCTACTACTACTACTACTACAACAACTACTACTACTACTACTACTACTACTACTACTACTACTACTACTACTACTACTACTACTACTACTACTACTACTACTACTACTACTACTACTACTACTACTACTCCCCCTCCTCCTCCTTCTCCTCCTCCTCCTTCTCTTCCTCCTACTCATCATCATCGCTATCACCATCCTCCTCCTCTCCCCCCCCCCCACCCCCCGCCCCCCTTTCTTTTTCATTTTCTTTCTTTCTTTATTTTAATTTTTTTTTAAACTTCCTTCATAATTCATGAGGATTTCTCTCTTTGTCTCCACGTCGTGTCTCTTCCAGGCGAGACGGGTCGTTTCTACTGTGGCATGAAAGTGATATCCTGCAGCTGTTGTGACGGTCACTGTGGGCCCAACAACGGCTGTAACTGTCTGCCCTGCCAGGCCCTGGACAAGGAGGAAGAGGCCCTGACGGCCCTCAAGCGTTCCAGCCCTCCCTTATCCCAGCCCATCATTGACTCGTGGACATGGGGACCACAGCCAGGTAAATCAGATACACAGAAAACAAATAATCAGATAATAATGATAACAATGATAATAATAATAATAATAATAATAATAATAATAATAATAATAATAATAATAATAATAATAATAATAATAATAATAATAATAGTAATAATAATAATAATAATAATAATAATAATAATAATAATAATAATAATAATAATATAATAATGATAACAATGATAATAATAATAATAATAATAATAATAATAATAATAATAATAATAATAATAATAATAATAATAATAGTAATAATAATAATGATGATGATGATGATGATGATGATGATGATAATTATAATAAAATGACCATAGCCAGGTATATCAGATACACAGAAAATAAATAATCAGATAATAATAATAATAATAATAATAATAATAATAATAATAATAATAATAATAATAATAATAATAATAATAATAATAATAATAATAATAATAATAAAATAATAATGATGATGATGATGATAATAATAATAAAAGACATTTGAATTAACTACCCCCCCCCCCCCCCCAATATATATATATATATATATATATATATATATATATATATATATATATATATAATATATATATATATATATATATATATAATATATATATTGAATCGTGTTTGATACAAATATGGTACGAAAAGTGCTCGACGTGTAGTAATGGAGCGAATTATTATTTAAAATATTTACCACAATGTTTGGGGCAGTCTACATCAATGTTTCAGGCTTAATTTGCCATCTTCAGGACTGAGTTGTTTTGTTGACTGTTGTTGTTTCTTCAAGAAACAACAACAGTCAACAAATCAACTCAGTCCTGAAGATGGCAAATTAAGCCTGAAACATTGATGTAGACTGCCCCAAACATTGTGGTAAATATTTAATAAATAATATATATATATAATATAAAATATATATATATAATATATATATATACAATTTTTTTTCAAGGGATAAATTAATGAAGATACAAGAAAATATAAAAACAAATAAACCAGGAAACAAACAACAAAAATGTTTTTATTTTGAAAGTACATCTGCCACACAGAACTATTTCAGTTCCGTATAAAGTTTTAGGTGCGAACCAATCATAGTTGCTTGAAAACTGACAGGAATTCACAAATCTCAGGAGTGTGTGTGTGTGTGTGTGTGGGGGGGGGGGGGGGTAGGAGAAGGTAAAATAGAACGAGAGCAATCAGCCAGTGATAAAATTGAAATCAAAGTCTCTTGACATGCATGTGATCAAAGCTGTTGCCAATTTGTGGCAACACTCGTTACAGGAAATGGGGGCAGATATTACCTGTCTATACTGTTTGAGCTCTGAGAAAACAAAATATAACTATAACATTCCAAATTTATTTACTACGACATAAGATTCTGTTTGCTTACTTAACTCTCTCCTTACCAGCCATTTTCAGGATTTTCCTCCAAACTTCACACCCATCTGACACAAAAATAGATTTTTTATCACTCAAAAGCAATAGCAGTAAGTTCTTTCGATACATAATTTTTTTTTTTATAGCAAAACATGCTCTACAACACACTGTTCATTTTCTTTAAATGTCATGATGTACAAGAGAAATTTAAATAATAAAAATGTTGGGCTGTATCGTAACGAATGTGACGATTTTCCTATAGTTTGTAAGGAGAGGGTTAAAGAATAAAGAATACAGGGTAATGTACATGTTGCTGCTCGAAGCTCCAAGAAATAAATAACAAAAATGTGAAATTGAATGTAAGCTTCAATTTAATAAACGAAAACAGATAATGTGGATGTTTCGGTTTCCCCTTTATCAACAAAAACAGGATGAATGAAACACTACAGATGATTGAGATAATGTCTGATTATGGCTTTGTTAAGGTGAATCAGTCATAAACTGTAGGCGATTGTCCTGTCCTAAATGTTGAATGTTGCTGTTGGCCAGGGACCCCTTGTAAAGCACTTTGAGCACATTTAGTGGATATTGCGCTATATAGAATCTCATTAAAATTTAAAACAAATTTTTTACATTGAATTTCACATTGTTATTTATTAAAGAATAAAGAGAGAATATTTGTTTTTCCTTCTTGTTAAAAAATTAACAACAACAACAACGATTACTCTGTTAAGCTGATTAATTTCGTAAAGTGATCACTAAGATTGCCTAGCTACACTAGCTTTTTATCTTTTAGTAAAGGCAAGTCATATTGAGCATGATTAATAACTGAAAGGGTGGCAACATTGTAACCTTAAAATATGGTGCTTAACATACATCGCTGATGGTTTTCCTCTGATATCCGCGATTTTGGAGTCAGAGGAGGAATTGCCTCCTTTTAAAGAATTACCTCCTCTCCCCACCCCCCCCCCCCCCAACCAAAATTTCAAAGTATTTCCCCTGTCCATCCTTTGTCTTTCTTTCTTTCCCTCTATCTTTCTTTCTTTCTTTCTTTTCTTCTGTCTTTCTTTCTTTTTTCTTTCCTTCCTTCCTTCTGTCTTTCTTTTTTTTTTTCTTTCCTTCTGTCTTTCTTTTTTTTTTTCTTTCCTTCTGTCTTTCTTGATTGATTGATTTATTTATTTCTTCATTTATATATTTATTTATTTCTTCATTTATATATTTATTTATTTATCTATTTAATTAATTTATTTATCTATTTGTTTATCTATTTATTTGTCTATTTATCTATATATTTATTTATTTATTCCCATCCCCTTTCCCAGACATTCCACAACTCCAGAAATGCCTCCACTCCCTCCTCCACGAACACCAACAGTTGAGCCTGGAGGCCTTCAGTTCCTCCCTATCCATGACTCGTCTCCAGCAGCGCATCGCCGTGTTGGAACGGTACTTCATCGCTCTCTGTCGTCAGAACCAGGCTGAGAGGAGAGCGCCCTCCAGAAAACGACAGGCCAATCAGAGCAACTTGAATAAACAGAAGAGGTGAAATATTTTTTAAAAAAAACACACCAAAAAATGTGTTTTCAACAGACGAAATTCTTGTTTTCAAATACCTTTTTATCTTTTGGTAACATTTACCCCCCCCCCCTCCACCCTCTCTCTCCTTTTTTTCTTTTCATGTGAAAAGATGAGAATCAAATGTTTTTCTTATTGCCCCCCCCCCCCCCCCCAATCATATGCATACTTGTTTATTTTTCTACATTAGGTAAAATCAATCATTGTGAAACATTTCTGTCCACCCAGTTCTTTCGTATTGCCAATTCTTCCTGTTTTTTCTCTCTTTTTTTTGAAGAAATAAAAAAATAATAATCGTATTTTACAGTGTAATAGAAATAAAGAGGTAATGAAAACAAATAATAACCCAATCAAATCCTCCTAAGCATTGGGTTTAGGGTTTTTGTTTTGTTTTGTTTTTGTTTATTTATCGACTTAATTTTCATGTTTAATATGAATCCACAACTATTCTATTCAAATCAAATCGATAAAAAAAATGTTTAAATTACTCCCTTTTGCAACGGCACCATTAGATCCTGACCTGTCGCTTAGGCATTCCATGAAGGAATATAGATAATTCATCAAACAGGATTTCTGATGTCAACAGGAATCACCCATGTTGCCACAGTGAGCAACTTGGATGGTTTATAATCTTGCCCAAGGGAAAAAACAAAAGTCCCTGAAGTGGGGCTCGAACCTGGGATCTTCTGGATCACAGTGCAATGTCTTGAGACCACTCGGCTACTTCTTTCCCTCTTCCCCCCCCCCTCCAACAAATAGATAATGACAACAAAAAGCATACAAATATAATGGTTCAATCGGCCAAGTGTTTTCATCTCCTTATCTGCCTTTCTCTGCTTCTTCTTCCCTCAAACAATAAAATTATTGACCCAAATCTCTCAAATGTTCCCCAAGTTTTAACTGAAAAACTTTGATCATGAATGATAACTATGCACGGCTATGTGGTCATGTGGTATGACACTCGCTTTCGGATTGGAAGGTCCTAGGTTCGACCTCGCTCAGCGCATAGTTGAGTCCTTGGAAAAGGCCCTTTACTCGCATTCTCTCACCGTACTCAAATGAATACCTGGCCGTTAATGGCGTTGTCTCTATGTGAAAATTTGACATCTTGTAAAGCGCTTTGGGCACGTTTAGTGGATATTGCACTATATAAAAGCTCAGTTATTTATTTATATTGATAACTCTACTATCCACAGCACGGTGGTCAAGCCAGCAGAGAAAGCCACAACAGGCCTTGCCAGAGTGGGCTCCATGGCAGCTCTAAGCTTTGCCTTTGCCTTCCTGAGGAGAGCCTGGCGATCAGGGGAGGACTCGGACTTGTGTGGGGAATTACTGCAGGTGTGTGGGAAAACATCATCATCATTGCCTTTTTCACCCTGGGTCAGCATATAGGCCACAGACAAACAGTTTCCATCCTTCTCTATCCTGAGCTAACTTTTTTATCTCATTCCAGGTCTTACCACTTCTCTGTATATCAGCTTCTTTAATTCTTCTCTATGTTCCTCGTGGCCTTCCCCTTGATATTCTGCCCTGAGGGTTCCAGTCCAATACTTGATTTGATATAGTGGAGTCATTCTTTCTAAGCGTGTGTCCAATCCACCTCCATTGAGAGGGAAAACATGGAGTTGAAATAAATCTTCTGTGACTTTCTGTCAC
>NC_088363.1:1751643-1891643 GCF_034508935.2 Berghia stephanieae | reverse complement strand
CAAAATTTTAAATACATGCTTATTCCCATTGGAAGTACAATCATTCTACTCTGTAACAGTTGCCAGATTATTTTCAGGCATTCTGCCAACTGGATTTTAAAAATCTGCCAAATACCACAAAAATCTGCCAAACCGTACTATTTATAGTACCCCCTTTGAAAACTCATCAGTTTTGTTAAACAAAAAATTTTCAAGGCCTATGTCATTTTTTTTTCTTTTCATTTCCCAAGTTTTAAAAAATCACTAATACATAAAAATTGCCATGGAAAACGTGGAGTAGACCTCTACATGCTATAAATAATATTGGAAAATAAAATCTGTCAAATATCTGCCAAACTGCCAAACCGTTTTTTCTCTGCCAGACGACTTCAAATTCTGCCAAAAAAAGGACATTTGGCAGAAAATCTGCCAAATTGGCAACCCTGCTCTGTAAGAGTGAGCAAACATTTTGTTATCATTAAATTTTTAACCATTCTTTTTAGCTTTTGCATGAATTCGAATCAAACACTTTTTATCTGTACTCAGACCTAATAAACCCTAACCTTTCACCTTTCACTCCCTCATTCCTCCAGTCAAGTTGTTACTCCATCAGCCAGGAAATCATAGGCCTCGGTCACCTGACCTGGGCCAGCGGCACCAACACAAACGGCCCCCATCACCTGGAACTCTTCAACGAACTGGGCGGTGTACAGCAGATTGTCTGTGGGGAGAAGTGCCTGCTGGCCTTGACTCGCAGTGGCCGTGTCTATACGATGTTCTACAGTTCCGAGACTCAGGTATATAATGTAGCCATGACTATGAAAATTTTTGTTTTCTATTTTTGTAGGAAATACTCCTCTTAAATCAAAGCCCTATCTCCACTGAGTAAAAATCTTTTTGAATTTTGGAAATCCATTAATATATAACAAAGTTATGCAGTTTCAAATGTGTCATTTATTTGGATGACTCACAAAGAGAAAAAAATACGGAAAATATGGGACGCTTTTTCTGCGTTTTATTCTGGTTTGTGGCTGTATCTCGCTTAATACGTGGAATAAGATATTAAAACTTGGCAATTTTATGGCAAAATTATCAGTAAATATGATGAAGACATCAGAAAAGTTCTAACTTGTATAGTTTTAGAGCTGTATGGCTAGGGTCAACTATAATTTTGTTTTAAAATATACATAATATTGATCATTTGGAACTTTTCCGAAGTGTAATTATGTGTCTACAACACATACAAATCAAACGAAAAATGCCTGCTAAATTATTATCAATCAGTCAAGTGAGTGGAGCAGGCACTTATGTTGGTAACAACAAGATATGAAGTGAGTAGAAAAGTGCCAGAAGACAATAGAGAATAAAATTTTTTTTCGCGGCGGTGGTGGGGTTTGAACCTGCGACCTTATTGGTACGACAACTCCGCCTGGCAGGTGAGAGCGTGGCTCTACCGTGTGAGCTATCCACGAACACAAAAATATTCGTTTCAAACCCAAAGTCATTTCTAGATCCCTCTCTCACCCACTACTTGAGATCGCCGATTCGTTCGCCACCATCGCGAAGTAATTTTGACCAGCAGTTAAGCTTAATAGCCAATATTCTCATCACAAACATATAACATAGAAACGATTGAGACATTGAGTATGCTCCGGTGTATGGGGTGAATTTTTAATTCAGAAAAGTGAGTGGAGCAGGCACTTATGTTGGTAACAACAAGATATGAAGTGAGTATTAATCTGAATTGAGTATCTGAAGTGAGTATTAATCTTTAATCTGAATTAAAAATTCACCCCATACACCGGAGCATACTCAATGTCTCAATCGTTTCTATGTTATATGTTTGTGATGAGAATATTGGCTATTAAGCTTAACTGCTGGTCAAAATTACTTCGCGATGGTGGCGAACGAATCGGCGATCTCAAGTAGTGGGTGAGAGAGGGATCTAGAAATGACTTTGGGTTTGAAACGAATATTTTTGTGTTCGTGGATAGCTCACACGGTAGAGCCACGCTCTCACCTGCCAGGCGGAGTTGTCGTACCAATAAGGTCGCAGGTTCAAACCCCACCACCGCCGCGAAAAAATTTTTTATTCTCTATTGTCTTCTGGCACTTTTCTACTCACTTCATATCTTGTTGTTATCAATCAGTCCTGTGATACCATGGCTTCTGTTATTTCTAGTATTTATTTGAGAGAGAGAGAGAGAGAGAGAGAGAGAGAGAGAGAGAGAGAGAGAGAGAGAGAGAGAGAGAGAGAGAGAGAGAGAGAGAGAGGAGAGAGGAGAGAGAGAGAGAGAGAGAGGAGAGAGAGAGAGAGAGAGAGAGAGAGAGAGAGAGAGAGAGAGAGAGAGAGAGAGCGAGAGAGAGAGAGCGAGAGAGAGAGAGAGTTGATCTACTATCCCTATGACATAACAATGAAACAATGCCTTAATTTTTAAAAAGCGCGCAAGGATTTGTGTCGTCAGTCACCACGTACAAGTTGCCAGATGGCCACGTGTGTGGCCAAATATATAATTTTGCTTCTTTTGTTAAATTTTATTCATCTATTTTTGTCTCATTGACATTTATCCTAGTCTATTCAATTTTCTGTTTGTTAAAATTTAGTTCATTTTAAATGGGCCAGTCTTAATAGTGAAAACCATATGATTTTCTATTTAGCCACTTTTGAAGTCAAATTTGGTCAGGTTAAAGTCTGACCACCTGGCAGCCTTGCTTCGCTCACGTCATTTTTGTGTCGCGCGATGGTGGAGCAAAATGGCCGTCTCCATATTTTCACTCATTGAAATGCAAATTGGGTTGATGTTTTTTGAGAATACGGGAAAAGTACTTATCATAATCAAATGAAATTTGAAATATAAATAGAAGAAATGTGCATATATAACCTTATGAGCGACAAAATCTCTCCTCTTTGTAGTTTTAGAAATATTGTACTCCAAAGAGTAAAAATCTATTTTTAATTGTCTTCTGGTAATCGTACGAGTTTTGTCGCTTGACATAATCTAAAATGACCTCTTTTCTAACTGTGTGCCAACTTTCAGTCATATTCATCAATAAACAGCGTCGTAATTAATTTTTAAAAATAGCATGTACGGAACGGCTTCGTCCCATATTTTGTCGCGAATTTGGGCACTTCGTGAGCGAAAAAGAGGCCCAAAGATTTGTGTGGGATAGTCATTGCTATATAATGCAATAATTGCTACTCAAGTCAAAGTGATACTAGACTGCTAGAAGCTGTGGACTGTAATAAGTAAAAATCATAAATGGAATATAACAGCTTAAAAAAAGAACAAAATACCAAACACAGAACGTTTCGTACTCAAAACCCTTCTTCAGCCTCCAACAAAAAGCAATAAAGACATAAATACATTACTAAATTCTGGATTGATGACAGTTTCTGTCGTCAATCTGGAATTTAGTAATGTATTTATGTCTTTATTGTTTTATTGTTGTTGGCTGAAGAAGGGTTTTGAGCCCGAAACGTTCTGTGTTTGGCATTTTGTTCTTTTTTTTTAAAGCTGTTATATTCATTTTTGTTTATTACTTGTTGCTACTTGAAGTTTAAAGAAAATAAATAACAATAATACTAAAATGGAATCGAAGCTCCAATTTCATTTACAAATACAGATGATATGGACGTTATGGATTTCCCCTTTGTCAACAAAACAAAACACGATGAATGAGACACTCGAACTTGAGTCCTTCAAAATTAAGTATTGTAACATCAGCCTTCTTCTTTGTTCCTATTTAGACATGGGTCAAATAAACAGTGAAATCTGACCAATTGATTGTGTGATGTGCAAACAAATAATATATGGTTTTATATTTAATTCAATATTTGTATTCTTAAATTTCCTGAGATATGAGAATAAGGTGTAATGATATAATTTATAACCGAAATCGATAACTTACTGACCTTGAAGAAAGACCTCTTAGACTCTTGTCTTTCAGCTTTCAGTATAATACAATTCCTGATATTGGTAAAAAATCGTAGAATAATGTATGTTTTAAATGATATATTTTTTTTTTTTCCAGTCACCACAGGCAGTTGGAGGTTTCGGAGATAAAGAGGTGACCAAGCTGGCAGCTCATGCAGATGGCAAGCATTACCTGGCACTGACGTCGGAAGGGGACGTTTATTCCTGGGGCAATGGAGAGGGAGGACGTCTGGGCCATGGCGACAGCATGTCAGTAGTTTGAGACAGGAGAAAAATTTAATTATTTAAAACCATCAACTCTACTCTATTTTTTACATTTTTTTTCTCACTTCTTCTCTTCTCTTTTTCTTTCTTTCTCTCTTTCTTCAAGGTTATGGTTTAGTCTCTGGTGTTTTTCCTCTTTTTTCTTTCTTTCCTTTTTTTTTTTTTTCTTTTCCTCATAAAAATATCACAACAGATGTTTATAATACAAAATTTGTCTATTTGAGCTAGACACCTTTATTATTTTTTTTTTCTCCCCAACACCTCGATATCTGGGAGACTGAAGAAATTTGTTGTGGGTCGATTTTCTCAGTCCGTCTCATGGCATTACAGTCGGGTTGTGGGTTCAAATCCCCATCGTTGCCAAAGCTTTTATTCTCGAACGTCCTTTTTGGCACTTCTCTTTTCACTTTATTTCTTGTTTTTCTTAGCCTAGCTTTAGGTATTTAAATTAATTAACCGGAAAAGAAATATAGCAAGTCATTATAACACATTCTGTGTGTCAGAGAGTTAACCACTCCCAGATAATGTTACTATTCTTATTTTCCAAATAGTGATTTTCTTTCTTTGAATTCTTATAACAACATTACACATTAAATTTCTGTTGTTTTTGTCCAGATCAAGAGATGAACCAACCCTGATCACCACATTGTCAGGCAAACACGTCGTACAGATTTGTGCAGGAGGGACTTACAGTGCTGCTATCACCGCTGGTGGAGATCTGTATACATGGGGGAAGGGCAACTACGGCCGCCTGGGTCATGGGTCATGTGAGGATCAGTGTTACCCCAATATCATTTCTACCTTGAAGGGACATAGAATCATTGATGTGGCGTGTGGTAGTGGTGATGCACACACTTTGGCTGTCAGTGATACTGGTATGGAGTCCTTTAATATTTTGTTTTCTTCTCTATGATGTCCTCCTTTTCCACCTCCTGTTCCTCCTCCTTTTCTTCCTCCTCCTCCTCTTCCTCTTCCCTATTCTTACTCCCACTTTTTCTTCCCCTATTCTTCTTCTTCCTCCTCCTCCTCCTCCTCCTCCTCCTCCTCCTCCTCCTCCTCCTCCTCCTCCTCCTCCTCCTCCTCCTCCTCCTCCTTGTCTTTAGGTCTTCAGGTCATACTTTTGCAAAAGCCCATATGGGTCCATCACTGTAAATATTCACAAATCAATCTTGAAGAAACAAACATTAAATATAGTGTCAGCTCAAAGCGCTTTACAGGGTTTCACTGACAAACAGCAACATGTAACATGTAGAACGAGACATGATGCCTATTAGGCAATATTACATTTTTTTTCCGACAGAGAAAAAGCTGTTTGCGGGTGGTTGGATGGGAGCATCACCCTTGAATCATATACCTATGATGTTCGCATGGGTGTACGATCCGATAGTGATGTCGTTTCTTCTTCTCTTTACTAGCCTATCCTGCTTCTTTGGTTTGTGATTGTATTTTTGACAGGGGATATTATATTTTCTGTAAATCTCCTGCCTGTTTGTTCTTGGTTATTTATAATTTAGCTTATGATATCTTTAGGTTATGATTTTGATTGACATTTGTACTATTTTTGTTAGATTGCTTGTTTTTTTGTTTCAGCTGTCTCTCATATAACCTCAATTGTGTTGGAAGAGACCTAAAGCAACAAACAAACAAAAAACAAAACAAAAAGCTGTTAAGGGGGTACGCGCTGGTCGAGAGGACGGCTGTACTATGAATTCCACTAAAATTATCGAAAATGAGATTAGGGCACTTTTAGGTAATTCAACCTTTCTTTAACACACTGAAAACATTCAAAAGGCTAAATTTATTCAAAAAAGTGCTTTAAATAATTTTTTTGTGACGCAGCTATCGTCTAAACGCAAAGTTTTTCCGTCATTTTCTTCAGAATCAACGTTCGATAGTCCTTAGTAACCCGCACTGAACCCCGGCTTATTTGGTATGAGCAGAAATGTCAGGGAAAGGGCATTTCCGTTCTTTCACATTCTTTCGCGTATGTGTCACAGGACGGCGGGGAAATCGAGAAATTCCAAGCCTATTTTCCTTTCTTTGATTGGCTGAAGAGACGGCTAGGAGTTATTTTTAGTAATTACCGTCATGGAAAATTTTAGCTCACGTTCCAAGACCAATCGTAACCCGGTTTTCAGTCACGTGACATAACAACGGGTACATTTCCGGGAGCATTCCACTACGTTTACTATCGCTTCGATTCGAACTGATTTTTGGTCGTTTCAGGACAAACTTCACTCCATTTACTCATTTGCAAAGTTTTATCATCATTTTCCAAAGAACCAAGAATTGGTAGATAATCATTTCGACGCCTGGATACCGCTTTAGCCAGTAAGTATGTCTATTTATTTATTACTAGTGAAATCGGATTGACCGGTTACAGTCTCAAAGTGTGCATTCCATTCTAAAATGTAAACATTGACGATAATAAAAGAGAATGCTGCTCGTAAATAATTCTAAAGGCTAATTTTTGTTTTTATTTTATTTTTAATACGATTATTAAGAACCATACTGTTTTCTTTGATTTACATTAGACTAGTGAAGATCATTGAGCTTGAATAAGGAGATAACTAAACGCCGATCTATAGTAGATCTTAGACAGATAGATAGACGTATCTTACAGCTAACTTAGACTTAGATTACCATTGACGTCAGTGAGTTAGAACTTAGAGATTATCTAGATTGTGCTTATTTTTTTTTTATAACCATCAGTCTACAAGAGTCTGTGTGTGTGTGGGGGGGGGGGGGGTGCTCTCAATGCTCTGAGGTATGGTTCTCGTCTCTTGACCTAAAGGCGTTTCTTTCTTTCTGATCTATAGTTCCTGCCTTTTCACCTTTCAGTGTAGGGCCACTTTAAAGTGAAATTACTCTAGACCAAGGCATTAGCCAAGCAGGTGGTCAGCCCACTGTGACCTTTTGTTACCTTATTGTGGTAGGAATTCATTTTGCCCAGAAAGTGGCCTTTCTGCCTGCTCTTTTAATTTCTTTAACGTTTTTTTTTCTCTGATCCAAAGCAATACCAGATCTGTGCTTAACTATGATTGGTAGCTAGAATTCTTATGTGTGGGTATCTTTTGTGCTTTTCAAGTCAAAACTTTGGCTGATTCCAACACTGCTTAGCAGTAGGGGGTGCAATAAAAATGTTATAATGAAATTATTTTTTTTAAAACCCCTTTATTCATCCCATAGTGGAAATTATTCTCTAGGGTCTATTCCAAGGGTAGATTGAAATAACCCAAGGCGTCAACCGCAGTGCAGCGCCGCAAATTGAGCTAGGGCGAGATGGCTTGCTCAAGTCCACACAGCACAGAGGCTGGTGATCGAACTCGGTACCTTTCCGGTACGAAGCAAAGACCGTAACACTGAGCTAAGCTAACCCCCGATTTATTTATTATATATATATATATATATATATATATATATATATATATATATATATATATATTATTTATTATATATTTATTTATTTTCACAGATTGTCATGCCCAGAGCCAAGGTTTCCACCTTCAATGCTTCCATTAGCAGCGTGAAAAGGAAGTCACGGTAAGATGTTTTGAAGAAGGCAAGGGATGCGAAGAAGCAGAAATTTTTTAATGAACCAGAGCCAGCATCCACATCTTCTGTGACTTCTTCGTCGCAACCAACAGCTTCAGCTTCTGCTTCTTCATCATCAGCTCGTAAGTTGGATTTCTTTGCCTCTACATCTGAGTCCGAGCCTGCATCTTCGTCTTCATTGGAATGTTCGACCATCGTGCAGCTGATTGTATTCCAGGATCTTGTTGATTGTCTTCTCTGCCCATTTTGTTTCCAGTCTACGTTGGAGGTTTCACGTGATTCTTCTGTTGGTCTTGCCATTCGTCTACATTTGTGATTTGTTGGGGAGATGTTTATTTGGAATGACTCAGAATGTAAATGAAAGCATCCATGCTTTGATTTGGTCCAGGTGTCCTAAACATGTGTTTGTAGGGAGACAGCGTTTGGAAATTTCATGTGGGATTGGAGTAGGAGAATTCAACAAGGGAGCAAAGGCATCGCAGGATTTCATTTCGGCAATAGGACTTAGTGTGGGACGACATTTTGTGGAGCATGGGACTAAAAGCGACAATGTTAGGATAAAGAATGCAGACAGAGCAGGTGAATTTGTCTTTAAAAGGAAAAGGGAGATGAGGAGGTTAGCACAGACAAGGGAGGAAGAACGTTTACATCAACTGGAAGGCGGTGAGCAGTATGCTGCAGGCGGCTTCTGATTGCGGAGTCCCAGACGACACGTGACATTGGATGGATTACCTCAAACGGATAAGTACCATTTTTATAAATTCAAAACTAATTGTATCTTTTTTCCACGGGAGAATGATTCTTGGGTTTAAAACAACACAGTTTAGGGGGCTCATGACACTATATTTTGTATAATCTACGAGAAGGTTCGTTTTTTCCCATTTTCTCAAAATGTCATTTTCTTAGGGGGTGGGATAGCAGGGAACAAGATTTCTCAAAAACTGTCTATTCAATTTTTTTTTCCTTTCACACACTTGTGTGTTTATAGTGTGGCTACATTATGTCAGAGGCTTTTGGCAATATAAGCATTATTTTTTTAGATATGGTGGTCCAAAGAGGGTAAAAACTGCGAAAAAGGAAAAATTTTCACAGTTTTACGGATTGAAGACTTCCGGATGCTATAAAATCTTTACTAGGATAAGAAGAAAAAAATCCCTCTGATACAATGTAGAACAGTATTAAAGACACCTACATAGCAAGTTTCAGTGAAATTGAATAGAAACTTTTTGAGAAAAGTTGTTCCCAAAATCTGAAGTTTTCGGGGCTGGGTACCCCTAAAATGCCACCTCATACGCACCGATAGTGGAAATTATTCCAAAAAGTCTTTAGAAATATGCTTGGACACACATAATACTGCAGAAAAAGCATTGAAAATATAATTTTTGATAAAACTTAATAAAATTGTCCTTATTGTGACAGTACCCCCTTAATGGCCAGCTACTCATTTTACACTTGAGTACAGTGAGAAAATGTGAAAAAGAGCCTTTTCCAAGGACTCAACTATGCACCGGTCAAGGCACAAATTTAAATTAAATTTTAATTTAAAATCAAACAAAAAAAAAAACAAACTAAAAAAACAAGGAGGATTAAAAATTTTTTGTTTAGGTTATGTTTATGATTACTTCCTTTTTTTCATTGATAAACAGGTGCTGTATATTCGTGGGGTGACGGTGATTACGGCAAGCTGGGTCGTGGTGGTAGCGATGGCTGTAAGACTCCCCACGTCATTGAGAAATTGTTGGGTCAAGATGTGGTCAAGGTCTATTGTGGGGCTCAGTTCAGTCTAGCCCTCACTAAATCTGGAAATGTCTACTCTTGGTAAGAATGGATTAACACTCTCTGCTTAATAACTGTAGGAAAATCGTCACATTTGTTACGATTCAAACAACATTTTTCTTATTCAGATTTGTTTTTCAGATCACTAATTCTGAAGAAAAATATTTGTTGTATTGACAAGAATTGAATGCTGTCTTGTAAAGCATGTTTTGCTGAATACAATGATGTACGGATGTACTTATGGCTGTTAAATTTAAGTTTAAAAATTCAATTTGTTTGTTGGGTCAGTGTGACATTTAAGTAAAAGTCTTGAAAATGGTCGGTCGGTAAGGAGTGAGTTGACAAATTCTTTTTGTTATTCCTATTGAAATTCAATTGTCTAGTACCAATAATTAGTCAACAATTTTTGAACAAGAAAGATAAAGGCTGATTTGATGATATCGATAGATTTGATAAATGACTAATTAATAGACTAAGAATATCTGTGATCAAATTTACTCGTCTTAATGAGTTTTCAAGTATTCTATATGAAATGTGTTATTTTTACCATCAGGGGCAAAGGTGACAACTTTCGACTGGGCCACGGCTGTGAGAGTCACATACGTCATCCTAGAATAATTGATGGACTTGTGGGAAAACGTGTCCGTAACTTGACTATTGGCTCCATGCACTGTATTGCTGTCACCGAGGAAGGAGAGGTAATGGATAATGATGAGTACTGCCAACTTGGGTAACATTGCCTAAAGAGGAAACTTTGCCTCCGTGAATTTTGGACCAGTTATTGATTGTTTAGTTTTTGGCAATTATTTATTTTCTTATGACGGGTACAATAACTGCAACAGTTGAAAGTATTCAAAATGCTTCAAATTTACAGAGGCAAAATTTCTCCTTGAGGCAAAGGCTACCCCAGATGATGGTAGTTAGTTCTAGAAAAAATATTTCATAAGTGCCCGAATTGTATAATTACTCTACAGGTTGGGCTTTTATATAGCGTAAAATCCACCAAAATGTACGCAAAGCACTTTACCAGGATCCCCAAGTCAGCAGCGACACGTAACATGTAGGAGAAGACAGGGCATCTCAAGGATACTATTACAATATTTTTGACAGAGCCAATGCTATTACTAGCCCAGAACTCGTATTTAAACTCACAACTTGTCACATTTTTTTCTTGCACCAGGGCCTGTTGCCAAAGTTTTCAGTTCCATATTTTCAAAAAATAACAAACAAAAAAAAAAAAAAAAAATGTAATTCAGAACAAATTCATGTGTCAGTGTGTTCAATATTTGTTTGAACGTGTGGAAAGAGCTTACATTTGAACTTGCACACTATTTCTGAAGTAAATAAGCATTGAATTTCTAAAACGAGTTGAGATGAGCATTAACTCATTAATTTTGATGATTGTCTTCAGTTATTTATTTACCACTTTGCTTTTGGTCCACTAGGTTTACTGCTGGGGTAGAAATGACCAAGGACAGCTAGGAGATGAGAGTCATGCCAACGTCACAGAGCCAAGCCTGGTGCCAGGACTGGAAGGCAACAAACACATTAGTAAAGTCAGCATCACTGGGTCACCTCTAGTAAAGTACGTTCTTCTTCCCCCTGAGAGTGGTTCCTGACCTCCCATAGTGGGCAGGGAGGCATTTACTGTGTCTTCTATCCCCCTATATCTGAGTGGGGTTCCTGACCTCCTATAATGGGCAGGGAGGCATTTACTGTGTCTTCTATCCCCCTATATCTGGGTGGGGTTCCTGACCTCCTATAATGAGCAGGGAGGCATTTACTGTGTCTTCTATCCCCCTATATCTGGGTGGGGTTCCTGACCTCCTATAATGAGCAGGGAGGCACTTACTGTGTCTTCTATCCCCCTATATCTGGGTGGGGTTCCTGACCTATAATGGGCAGGGAGGCATTTACTGTGTCTTCTATTCCTCTATATCTGGGTGGGGTTCCTGACTTCCTATAATGAGCAGGGAGGCATTTACTGTGTCTTCTATCCCCCTATATCTGGGTGGGGTTCCTGACCTCCCATAGTGGGCAGGGAGGCACTTACTGTCTTCAATGCCCCTATATCTGGGTGGGATTCCTGACCTATAATGGGCAGGGAGGTACATACTGTGTCTTCTATCCACCTATATCTGTTTTCCAACATGCTTTCTGTCTTTGTCTTGGAATGAGATTACTTAGGATTGTCCTGGTCCTGGCCGGATAGATACCCTGGCTGAGAGGAAAATGTATGGTTAGAGTTTTGGGAGTTGACATTTTTTCCCTTGTAAATCATCTCTCTAATATGCACTGTATTATGTTTTGTTTACATATTATTTATGATTTGTAAACCTTTGAGTGTATTCCTCTTAGTTGGGACCTGTGGATGAGACTTTTAGGTGATCTCAAACTAAGTACTTTGACGGCGTGCTCTTGGCATCTATATCTGTTTCCTATTTGAACCAATTTCCCTTTGTCTTTCCTTCTTAGGTTCTTTAATTGTAATTCTAGAACTTATTACTACCATCCCATTTTCTTCCTTTTTACTTGCGCTGATATGACCTTAATGAGTTGCAAGCGCCGTAAAAACATTAAAAACAAAAACAAACCTTTACCAGCCATCATATCGATAACTTCACTGGGAAAATGAAAGGACTTTATTTTTGTTTTGTTTTGTTTGAGTTTTATAATTATTTTCTTTATGATGCATTATGATAATATCTTAATTTCTCTCCACTTTATAATGTGAGAGGCAGATGCTTTTAAATTTTTAGCTTTTTATTGGCTTTTTAATCCAAATCAATTTAGGAGTATCTCTTTGTCATATTGTGATAAGGGAATATGTTTTTAAAAAATAGAAAAAAAAAAAGAAAAAACAAATAATAACAACCCCCCCCCCCCTAGAAAACAACAAACACAACACTCCTCCTCCTCCCCCCTTCCCAAACTTATTTTATTATTTCAACCAATGAAACTTAGGTTGTCATTTCATGTGTAAATCTCACAAATAATAATTTTCCCAATTGATATTTTCCTCCCAATTCCAGAGTTTTTTCTGGTCGTCCAACGGCCACATGTCCATCGCCCCTCGAATTCCTTTCATCGTTGACTTGAGTAAGACGACATTTGAACAACTCGGACAGTTACTGGACGAGGTTTGTGAAGAAATGGACGGTCGGTCTGATTGGCCGCCCCCTCAGGACAAGGAATGTATAGCAGTGGCTGGTCTCAATCTGCTCAACTTACAGGTATGGATTGAATCGATGTCTACTTATTTGCAGGTCTGATAACCCAAATTGTTATGGGGAGGGTGATCGTGGTCATGGTTTTTTTTTTTTTTTTTTGTTTCCGATGACTATGATGTTACTAATGTGCATCTGTGTGAGTGTGTCTATGTCTATATTATATTGTTCTAAATGTGTTACCAAATGACAAATTGCCACTTTTTTTTTTAGGACAATACAGATTTATTATTATTAAATATTGAACGTTAGAGCAATGTCAAATTAAGCCTATCATTGCATTTGGTTACCAGACCTGCAAATATGTACACTTTGGTTTGAATTTATGGTATGCTATGATAATTAGAATAGTAAAATTCTAGCATATATCTCTTGGGGAGGCATTTCGGTAAACAAATTAAAAACATCTGCAGAAACTGACTGAAAATTTAGATTCCACAAAATGGATAAAGAAAATGTTGCTGCTTGAAGCTCGAAGGAAAAATTAACAATAAATATTGAATTGTAAGCTTCAATTTATTAGACAAAGACAGATGCTGTGGACGGTTTGGGTTTCCCCTTTATCAACAAAACAGGATGAATGAAACACTACAGACAAATGAGATAATGTGATTGTGATAGCGGCGTTGTTAAAGTGAATTAAACAATATTTATCAGTACAAAATGGATAAATACACTGACTGTTCTCAAGAGAAAAATTTTCTCATGTATATCGTGTATAACCTGTTCCACGGTATTCATGTTTCTCAACATGCTTCATAATACTGTGTTATTTATTCCTTGGGTAGATCATGATTTATTTTTCATTTTGTACATTCACTATTAACTGTGAGATATTCATTATGTTTGGTCCACCTCTCTCACATTTGCTGTCCATCATTTTTATTATGTTATTACCGGTATCAATGAGGATGTTAACGAATAGCATTGATTTCATTCTCTGATTGTTTGCTTTTTTTTTTGGCACGGCTATGTGGCTTTGTGGTATGACACTTGCTTTCGGATCGGAAGGTCCTGGGTTTGAGTCTCACTCAGCGTATAGTTGAGTCCTTGGAAAAGACTCTTTACTCACATTCTCTCACTGTACTTAGGTGTAAAATGAGTACCTGACTGTTAACAGCGTTGTCTCTGTCGGAAAAAATGGTGTTATCGCCTAACAGGCGTCATGTCGCGTTCCTTATGTTACGTGTTGCTGTTGGTCAGGGACCCTTTGTAAAGCGCTTTGAGCATGTTTAGTGGATATTGCACTATATAAAAGCTCAACTTTGCTTTCGTCAAGGAGAATTGGAGATCAGTCTCTCATTTCTCTATGACTATATCAGATCTTCAGTCATCCAATCTGTGTTGTATTATCCACAGGAGAATTGGAAAGCAGTCTTCCATGTCTGTATGATATTCACGTCTTCAGCTATCCAATCTTTGTTGTATTATCCACAGGAAAATTGGAAAGCAGTCTTCCATGTCTGTATGATATTCACATCTTCAGCTATCCAATCTTTGTTGTATTTTCCACAGGAAAGTTAGAAAGCAGTCTTCCATGTCTGTATGATATTCACGTCTTCAGCTATCCAATCTTTGTTGTATTATCCACAGGAGAATTGAAAAGCAGTCTTCCATTTCTGTATGATATTTCATCTCTTCAGCTATCCAATCTTTGTTATGTTATCCACAGCTCCATGCAGCCATTTGCCAGAATGAGAATCTGGAACAGTTAGGTCTACAGCAGGGAACTTTGCTGGTAGAAAGTCTGAAGCAGCGAGTCGTGTCTCTAGCCAGTGTGCAGGGCGTCATCAGCACAGTTCAAAGGTCAGCCCAGGCAGCCTTACAGAGCGGTTGGTCCATCCTACTCCCAACACCAGAGGAGCGGGCCAGGGCTTTGTCATCCCTTCTGTCAGCTGGAGGTGAGAATGGAGACTGTAGTTAAAATAAAATTTGATCAAAACAATCGTTATGTCGAGATGGTCTAAATGCAGAGTACTGAATTTATAGACAAAAATATCAGACGTGGGATTCGTTTATATTATTTAAAAAATAATCCTACGCACCAATTTATATAATGCGTTTATTAAACGTTTTATGTATACAATAACTTCAAGGTTCTTACTTATAATTTCCTCTCACAGGAAAACCCTATCATTTTCTTAGTAAATACGTAATCATTGAATTGAATAATGCTTTGAACGCATTGAATAAAAATTTTATTCAACGATTGCAGAATATTTTCGCACATTTTATTGGTGTGAAATTAGGTGTAAAAGGCAGCTGATTGGTAGAAATTATAAATGTTTTTAGTTTTTGGTCAAAAGCAGAAGGAGAAAGATACAAATTATGGTGAATAAAAGTACTAATACCATACCGTAATACAAAATATCTAATAATCTTACTTGGATGAGTACAATAAATGTATTCTTTCATATCTTTGTATTTATTAAACTTGTTATATTTTTATCATGCAATAATATCACATAGTCGCAAACTCGTTATGTTATTGAACACGATAAAAATAACTCATTTAATAAATACAAAGAAATGAAAGAATCGTAAATGATGTGTTTGGTCAGTATGAAAATTCTGTAAAAATCTTTCAAATGGCCGGTAAGGAGAGAGGTACCGAAAAGTCTTGTTGTTTTTTCCTAAATTGGAATTTATATGACTTTGCCTCTGGGTTTAAACATGCCTCGTGTGAAAAATCTGCCTTCATATATAGAAATAATTTTTGTTGTCATGATTTATTACAAGTATTGTCTTTTTTTTTTCTTTCCTAAATTGGAATTTATATGACTTTGCCTCTGGGTTTAAACATGCCTCGTGTGAAAATCTGCCTTCATATATAGAAATAAATTTTGTTGTCATGATTTATTACAAGTATTGTCTTTTTTTTTCTTTCCTAAATTGAAATTTATATGACTTTGCCTCTGGGTTTAAACATGCCTCGTGTGAAAAATCTGCCTTCATATATAGAAATAATTTTTGTTGTCATGATTTATTACAAGTATTGTCTTTTTTTTTTCTTTCCTAAATTGGAATTTATATGACTTTGCCTCTGGGTTTAGACATGCCTCGTGTGAAAAATCTGCCTTCATATATAGAAATAATTTTTGTTGTCATGATTTATTACAAGTATTGTCTTTTTTTTTTCTTTCCTAAATTGGAATTTATATGACTTAGCCTCTGGGTTTAAACATGCCTCGTGTGAAAAATCTGCCTTCATATATAGAAATAATTTTTTTTTCATGATTTATTACCAAGCTGTTTTTTTCTTTCCTAAATTGAAATTTATATGACTTTGACATGCCTAATGTGAAAAATCTGCCTGCATATTATATAGAAATTATATTTTTGTCATTGCCATGATTTATTACCAGGCAAAGACCCAGCCATCATGTCATCTGGTCAGCGATTCATGACAGACCTTCTAGTCAGTTCTTTGATGGCCGATGGTGGACTGGAAACGGCTCTACACTTGGCCATCAAGGCTGAAGTCAAGGAGATTGAAACCAAGGTATTTTACAGTAACTTTTAGTGACTGAGAAATGCACTTTTTGATTAAATTAAAAATTCATTTTATACAATTTAAGACCCAAAAGAAGCGATCTAGCCATTAGGCTACAGACTTTCAACCCCAACCCAGATGACACTCCTGTATATAATCCATATATCCAGATTGTCAGACCTTTACTTCCTTCTTTTTGGATTCTACATATAGTAGTAGTAGTAGTAGTAATATATAATAATAATAATAATAATAATAATAATAATAATAATAATAATAATAATAATAATAATAATAATAAATAATAATAATAATATAATAATTATAATAATAATAATAATAATAATAATAATAATAATATATAATAATAATTTAATATTATAATAATAATAATAATAATAATAATTAATAATAATAATAATTATAATAATAATTTATACAGTACCTATTCCATATACAAACAGCTTTAGGCACCTTTTCAATACAAACATTAAGCTACAATAACAGGTCATACACAAAACATGCTGCAAAATAACCCATAAATAGAAACTGGTTTTAATCAATCAAATTTTTCCGAATGAAATAAATCTTAATATTTGTCTTAAAAGTAGCTTCTGTATTGCATTGTCTTAAGGAAATTGGAGGAGAGCTCCAAATAGAAGGGGCATAATGAGAAAAAGACCTATCTATCAGAAAACCTTTTGGAGCCTTTTTCGAGACAGTTAATTGGAGATGATCACTAAATCTTAAAGTTCTGGAGGGAGAGTACAATGAAATAAGGTTGCATAAATATGAAGAAGTAGTTTTGTTGATACATTTAAAGCAAAGAACAGTCCCCGGGTGCTTTTTCTCTGTGTATCCCCCCTCTCCTTCTTTCATATCATATAGTTGTTTTTAAAATAAATTTTTTAATGATGACTGAAGAAGGGTAAATATGTTGTTCTGTTTTAATGGTATTATATTCATTTCTGTTGAATACTTTTTACCATTCACAGCTTCTAGCATCTAACTATTTACCCTGATCAATCCCAAATGAATTTTTACCAATAGGGAACAAATGTGTGATGTCAAAAAAACTGTTTCCAATCTCATTGGAAGTGTAAAGTCCCTCTTCAGGAGGACTGGCTACATATCTTGTGTATTTGATCTTCTGGTTTCGGAGTTATGTCACCTTATTGTCTAGTCTAAAGATGTGGTGGTCGTCAATAAAGATCATCCATCCTCACTGGTTCCAATCTCATTGGAAGTGTAAAACCACTCTTACAGAGGACTGAATACATATCTTGTGTATTTGATCTTCTGGTTTCGGATTATAAGTACTAAAATGGAAAAAGTACATCTTTTTACTGTAATCCTAAGAATTAAGAATGAATCGATAAAATAATTATCACCTTATATTATCGTACCTATTTATTATAGTACTTAAAGCTGTTACATAATATATTATATATAAAGGCCTAAACATCGATTAATGATAACATTTATATATAATTATATTATAATCGAGCATTTACTATGTACACTAATATATTTATATATATAGTCTTTATAAATATGATTTATATACTTGTTGTGTAGATATATTATGAATTATATGAGTGTGGATATGGCTTAATTAAGAGACTTTTTTATTTTTATCGAGTTACTATGTAATTGTAAATTTGATATATTAATTATTTAAATTTGTTTTGGATGTATTTTAGTACATGATTATATTAGATAAGCATATAATGTATTTTGGAGATTATTTACAGCCTTTGTACATTTTTTTATGCTTACTCTAATGTAATGTTTTTTAATTGCTCTAATGGTCAATGTAAAGCTTGAATAAAGTAATTTATATTATTTTTATGATGAAAATGTACATTATTTATTAATTATAAAGCTCTTATAAATGTACATTTATTATTAATTAAAAAGCTCTAATTAAAGACATTTATAATCTATTATTATATAAGTCCTATATAATGTACATTTATTATTATTATTATAAGCTCTATATATGTACATTTATTATATATTATATTAAATATAATATAAGTTATATATATAATAATCATAATTACATTTAATTATTATTATTAATAAGCTCTATAAAATGTAATTTATATTATTATTATTATAAGCTCTATATAATTACATTTATATATTATTATTATAAGCTCTATATAAAATGTACATTATATTATTATTATTAAAGATCTATATAAATGTACATTTATTATTATATTAATTATAAGCTCCTATAAAATGTACATTTATATTATTATAAGCTCTATATAAATGTACAATATTTATAAAAATACATTTATATTATATATAAAGCTCTATATAATGTAACATTTATTTATTATATTATAGCTCTATATAAATGTACATTATTATTATTATTATTAATAAGCTCTTATAAATGTACATTTATTATTATTATTATTATAAGCTCTATATAAATGTACATTATTATTATTATTATTATATAGCTTCATATAAATGTCATTTGATTATTATTGATAAGTCTATATTGTAATTATTATTATTATTATTTAAGCTCTGATATAAATGTAATTTATTATATTATTAATAAGCTCTATATAAATGTACATTTATATATAATAAGCTCTATATAATGTACATTATTATTATTATTATATATAAGTTATTATATAATTACATTATTATTTTAATTATATAAGCTCTATATAAATGTACATTTTATTATTATTATTTATAAGCTCTATATAATGTACATTTATTATTATATTATTATAAGCCTATATAAATGTACATTTTTATTATTATTATATAAGCTCTATATAAATGTACATTTATTATTATTATTATTATAAGCTCTATATAAATGTACATTTATTATTATTATTATTATAAGCTTTAATGTACATTATTATTATTATTATATAAGTCTATATAAATGTACATTTATATTATATTATATAAGCTAACTATATAAATGTACATTTATATTATTATTATAAGCTCTATATAAATTACATTATTATTATTATATATAAGCTATATAAAGTACATTTATTTTATTATTATAGTCATATATAAATGTACTTATTTTATCTATAATTATATTAAGCTCTATATAAATGTACATTTTATTATTATTATATAAGCTCTATATAAATGTACATTTATTATTATTATTATAAGCTCTATATAAATGTACATTTATTATTATTATTAAAGCTCTATATTAAATGTACATTATATTATTATTATTATAAAGCTCTATATAAATGTACATTTATTATTATTATATTAATAAGCTCTATATAAATGTACATTATTATATATTATTATAAGTCATATAATATTAAATTATTACTATATATAATATATTATATTATTATAATTACTATTTTAGTAATATTATTATTATTATAAGCTCTATATAAATGTACATTATTATTATTATTATTAAGTTATAATGTAATTATATATTATTATTTAATCTATATAATGTCTTTTATTATTATTAAGCTCTATATAAATGTAAAATATTATTATTATTATATATATAAGCTCTATATAAATGTACATTTATTATTATTATTATATAAGCTCTATATAAATGTACATTATATTATTATATTATAAGCTCTATATAAATGTACATTATTATTATATTATTATAAGCTCTATATAAATGTACATTTATATTATTATTATTATAAGCTCTATATAAATGTACATTTATTATTATTATTATTATAAGCTCTATATAAAATGTACATTTATTATTATTATTATTATAAGCTCTATATAAATGTACATTTATTATTATTATTATTATAAGCTCTATATAAATGTACATTTATTATTATTATTATTATAAGCTCTATATAAATGTACATTTATTTATTATTATTTTATAAGCTCTTAATAAATGTACATTTATTATTATTATTATTATAAGCTCTATATAAATGTACATTTATTATTATTATTATTATAAGCTCTATATAAATGTACATTTATTATTATTATTATTATAAGCTCTATATAAATGTACATTATTATATTATTATATTATTAAAGCTCTATATAAATGTACATTTATTATTATTATTATTATAAGCTCTATATAAATGTACATTATTATTATTATATATAAGCTCTATATAAATGTACATTTATTATTATTATTATTATAAGCTCTATATAAATGTACATTTATTATTATTATTATTATAAGCTCTATATAAATGTACATTTATTATTATTATTATTAAGCTTATATAATGTACATTATATATTATTATATAAGTCTATATAAATGTACATTATTATTATTATTATAAGCTCTATATAAATGTACATTTATTATTATTATTATTATAAGCTCTATATAAATGTACATTTATTATTATTATTATTATAAGTCTATATAAATGTACATTTTATTATTATTATTATAAGCTCTATATAAATGTACATTTATTATTATTATTATATAAGCTCTATATAAATGTACATTTATTTTATTATTATATAAGCTCTATATAAATGTACATTTATTATTATAATATTATATAAGCTCTATATAAATGTACATTTATTATTATTATTATTATAAGCTCTATATAAATGTACATTTATTATTATTATTATTATAAGCTCTATATAAATGTACATTTATTATTATTATTATATAAGCTCTATATAAATGTACATTTATTATTATTATTATTATAAGCTCTATATAAATGTACATTTATTATTATTATTATTATAAGCTCTATATAAATGTACATTTATTATTATTATTATTATAAGCTCTATATAAATGTACATTTATTATTATTATTATTATAAGCTCTATATAAATGTACATTTATTTATTATTATTATTATAAGCTCTATATAAATGTACATTTATTATTATTATTATATAAGCTCTATATAAATGTACATTTATTATTATTATTATTATAAGCTCTATATAAATGTACATTTATTATTATTATTATATAAGCTCTATATAAATGTACATTTATTATTATTATTATATAAGCTCTATATAAATGTATTATTATTATAGTCTATATAAATGTAATTTTATTATTATTATTTTAAGCTCTATATAAATGTACATTTTATTATTATTATTATATAAGCTCTATATAAATGTACTTTATTATTATTTATATAAGCTCTATATAATGTACATTTATTATTATTATTATATAAGCTCTATATAAATGTACATTTATTATTATTATTATTATAAGCTCTATATAAATGTACATTTATTATTATTATTATTATAAGCTCTATATAAATGTACATTTATTATTATTATTATATAAGCTCTATATAAATGTACATTTATTATTATTATTATTATAAGCTCTATATAAATGTACATTTATTATTATTATTTATAAGCTCTATATAAATGTACATTTATTATTATTATTATTATAAGCTCTATATAAATGTACATTTATTATTATTATTATTATAAGCTCTATATAAATGTACATTTATTATTATTATTATTATAAAGCTCTATATAAATGTACATTTATTATTATTATTATTATATAAGCTCTATATAAATGTACATTTATTATTATTATTATTATAAGCTCTATATAAATGTACATTTATTATTATTATTATTATAAGCTCTATATAAATGTACATTTATTATTATTATTATTATAAGCTCTATATAAATGTACATTTATTATTATTATTATTATAAGCTCTATATAAATGTACATTTATTATTATTATTATTATAAGCTCTATATAAATGTACATTTATTATTATTATTATTATAAAGCTCTATATAAATGTACATTTATATTATTATTATTATATAAGCTCTATATAAATGTACATTTATTATTATTATTATTATTATAAGCTCTATATAAATGTACATTTATTATTATTATTATTATAAGCTCTATATAAATGTACATTATATTATTATTATTATATAAGCTCTATATAAATGTACATTTATTATTATTATTATTATAAGCTCTATATAAATGTACATTTATTATTATTATTATATAAGCTCTATATAAATGTACATTTATTATTATTATTATTATATAAGCTCTATATAAATGTACATTTATATTATTATTATATAAGCCTATATAAATGTACATTTATTATTATTATTATATAAGCTCTATATAAATGTACATTTATTATTATATTATTATATAAGCTCTATATAAATGTACATTTATTATTATTATTATTATATAGCTCATATAAATGTACATTTATTATTATTATTATTAAGCTCTATATAAATGTACATTTATTTATTATTATTATAGCTCTATATAATGTAATTTATTATATTATTATTAACATAAAATGTACATTTATTTTACTATTATATTATAAGCTCTCTAAAAATGTACTTTTATTTTATTATTATTAAGCCTATAAATGTACATAATAATTATTCTCTAATAAAGTACATTAATCTATATATAATTAGTTTACATTAAATATTATTATATAAGCTTATTAAATGTACTTCTTTTTTATTAAGCTTATTTATTTATTTATTATATATGCTCTAATAAATGTACATTTATTTATTATTATTTATAAGCTCTTAAATGTCTTTTTATATATTATTATATAAGCTCTTTAAATGTCTTTAATATTATTATATATAGTTATATAATGTCTTTATTATATTATTTTATTACTTAATATTACTTTATATTATTATTATATTAAGTTATATAAATGTACATTTATTTTATTATTATTATTAAGATTAATTATAAGTTATTAATTTTTTATTATTATAGCTCTTAAATGTACATCTATTATTAATTATTATTATTTATAGCTCTATTTAAATGTAACATTTTATATTATTTTATTATTATAAGCTCTATATAATTACATTTATTTATTAGTATATAAAGCCTATATAAAGACATTTATTATTATTATTATTATTATATCTATATAAATTATTTATTATTATTATTATTATAGCTCTATATAAATGTCATTTATTATTATTATTATATAAGCTCTATATAATTACATTTATTATATATATATAAGCTCTATATAAATGTACATTTATTATTATTATTATATAAGCTCTATATAAATGTACATTTATTATTATTATTATTATATAAGTTAATAAATGTATCTATTATATTTTATTTTAATTAATTTATTTAATTATATAAGCAATATGAGAATGTACATTTAATTGAAATGTACATATTATTTAATTGGCTCTGAAAATGTACATTGTGATTTACATATAAGCCATTAATTGTACATTCATCTAGAAATTAGTTTGAGCTCTATGAGAAATTACTTTACTTAATTTATTCATAAGCCTTCACGATGTGTGTTATTAACTATTAATTAAAGCTCTATATAATGTACATTTTTATTATTATGTATATAGAGCCTCATACTCATGACGATTTCATACTAAGTTCATTATATACCAGCCTATATATGTTTTTATATTCATTGTTTCTGCTCTTTATGTACATTATTATTATTATTTTAAATAAGCTCTATAATGTACATTTAGTATTATATATAAGCTCTATATAAAGTACATTTATTTTTATTATTATATAATTATATAAATTTTCTTATATTAATCAAGGATTTCTGAACTAAGAGTAGAAGATGTACGTCATGATTCTCTACCTATTGTAAATCGTATTCAAAAGGCCTATCTACAAACTTAATCTTTCTTTGATCTATTTTTTTCAGATGTCAAGCCAGAAGGAGGGGAGACAAGGAGAAAGAGCACCCAGGGGATGTAACTCCGGTGGCGTCTGACATGAAATGTGACATTCCAATGCTCCACCTTCCCACTAGAGATTTAGGTTGTGACCATGGGGAGACAACTATACCTCTCCTACAGCTTATTCATCAGCTCTTCCGGTGTGTGTTTTCAACTTTACAGGCTTACCTTGATTTACTGTTATTATTACTGGGTGGGGATCCTGACCTCCCATAGCGGGCAGGAGGGTACATACTGTGTCTTCTATCCCCTTATTCTGTTTCCAACATGCTTTCTGTCTTTGTCTTGAATGAGATTACTTGCTTTGTCCTGGCCCTGCCAGAGTCCTGGCTGGGAGGGAAACAGTCAAATGCATAGTTATTGTTTTAGAATGATATTTTTTTCCTTGTAAATCATCTCTCTGTTATGTATTATTATATTTATTTTTAAGTATGATGTAAGCATCTGAGTGTATTCCTCCTTGTTGGATTTGTGCTTGTGTCCGGATGAGACTTATAGTGATCTCAAGCTAAGTACATTGATGGTATGCTCTTGGAATCTACATCTGATCCCTATTTGTTCTCAATTCCCCTTTGTCTTACTCTCTCTTGGGTGCTTTAACTTTAATTGTAATTCTAGAATTTTCGACTATCCCATTTTCTTCCTTTTTACTGGCGCTGATATAACCTAAATGTGTTGCAAGCGCCGTAAAACCCTTAAAAACAAAACAAACTGTTATTATTATTATTATTATTATTATTATTATTATTATTATAATTATTAACATCATTACATTATCATTCATTATCATCATCATCATCATCATCATCATCATCATCATATCATTATTATTATTATATTATTATTATTATTATTATTATTATTATTATTATTATTATTATTATTATTATTATTTTAAAATAATTTTTTAAATTTAGTAACAATTATTGAGGCATTAAATTTACATTGAAAGCTGTAAACATTTAAAATCTTACACATTAATTGTGTCCGAAAAGTGCTTTGACCACGTTCTGTTGACATTTCAACATATAAAGCCATTTTAATTTGTAATTTTTTAAGTTCTGAAAGACAAAATCACACTGGCGGTTGAGTGTTGAGAATATTGGCTATTAAGCTTAACTGCTGGTCAAGTAACTTCACGATGGTTGTGTGGCGAGCGAACCGGCGATCTCCAGAAGTGGGTGAGAGAGAGCTCTAGAAATGACCTGAGTTTGATACGAATATTTTTTGTATTCGTGGATAGCTCACACGGTAGAGCCACGCTCTCACCTGCCAGGCGGAGTTGTCATACCAATAAAGTTGCAGGTTCAAACCCCACCACCGCCGCGAAAATTTTTTATTCTCTATTGTCTTCTGGCACTTTTCTACTCACTTCATCTCTTGTTGTTACCAACATAAGTGCCTGCTCCACTCACTTTACTGACGGTTAGTAACTTTCATTATCAAAATAATTTTGTCCTCACTAATCATACATCTTTTTTTTCTTTTTTGAAAAAAATCTTTCCAAACATCAAAGGAATTCATCCACCCACACATTGACCAAGCTTCAAGAGCAGACCAAGAATCGAAGCAACAACAGCAGCAGCAGCAGTAGCATTAGCAACAATTTGAAATCACCCGATGTGGAGTTTCCTCAGAAGTCTCCATCCGTCGATCTCCTGCTCCAGTTCCAGCGTCTGCTGATTGGCCGGATATTCCAGACCAAACCAGGTGGCATCCCAGGGTTCCCTGGACAGAGCGAGATGAAAAACGCCAACAATTCCAGCTCTGTGGAGTCTGAGGCCGCCAAGATGAACACCGAGCTCAGTGAGTTTTGGTCATGGATATTTTTAACTTCGTCCCGGCTTAGATAGTTATATTAAGATTTTGATGTAGAAAATGTATAAAACTGTCTGTAAAGGATACAATACAAGCTATATGAGATTCTGTAATTATAAACTATTGTATAAGGCATTTAAAGGATAATTCCTATTAAGCCTTTAGTAAGATAATATAAGATAAGATATGCATGATAAGAGAAAAAAGAGAAAGTTGATATTTTGCATAAGAGTGATTACATTTTGGAAGCATATTTTGCATTTATTGTTATCATCATCATCATCATTTTCATCGTCAATATTATTATTATTATTATTATTATTATTATTATTATTATTATTATTATTATTATTATTATTATTATTATTATTATTATTATTATTATTATTATTATTAGATGAAATATAAGCAGCCATAATTTATTCCCACGATACATTTTCTGTCTTGACTCAACCCTTCACAGCTAGCGAGACCCGAGGTGCTGCCTCCCTCCTGTACAAATACTGTAGCCTATTAGTCAACCACGTGTCCAACATTCTACCTGCTGCAACCAGTGTGGCCGAGATGAACTCCAGGCATTTCGCTCAGGTGTCGACTATCATCGAATGGGATGTAACTGGTGAGGGCAAGCTGAAGAAAAACTTTTATTTTGTGATCTGTTGTCTCTGAATGGTTCTGGGTGGGGTTCCTGGTCTCCTACAGTGGGCAGGGAGGCACTTACTGTGTCTTCTATCCCTTTAGAGCTTTTTTCCAATTTGCTTTTTGTCTTTGTCTTGGAATGAGATTACTTGGTTTTGTCCTGTCCTTGGCTGGGAGGGAAACAGCCAAGTACAAAGTTATTGTTTTGGGAGATGATATTTTTTGTCTTGTAAATCACCTCTGTAATGCACTGTATTATGTTTTGTTTACATATTATACATATGATTTCTAAACATTTGAGTGTAGTCCTCTTAGTGGGGGCCTGTACTTGTATAAGGATGAGACATTTAGGTGATCTCAAACTTAAGTACACTGATAGTGTGCTTTTGGAATCTACATCTGTTTCCCAATTTGAAATAAATTCCCCTTTGTCTTACTTTTTCTTGGATGCTTTAATTGTAATTCTAGAACTTTTTACTATCCCATTTTCTTCCTTTTTACTGACGCTGATATAACTTAAATGTGTTGCAAGCGCCGTAAAACCCTTAAAAACAAAAACATCTCTAAACAGTATTAGGTCAGGATGAATCAGACCCTGAAAAGTGAATTTAGAATAAAAACGCCTTTTTTTTTTAGTTTTTGCAATGTAAGAATTTGTATTTATTCTCCTTCTTAACAAATAGAGGGGGTCCTGATAGCTCAATTGATAGAGCACTCGCTTCACACGCAAAGGGACTGAGATCGATCCTGGGTGCAGTCGAGTCCCCATCACCTGTCCACCTAGCAGTGAATGGGTAGCTGAGTCTGTAAGATTTGGCGGAAAGTACTTTGCGATAGACTAGTGTCCTATCAAAAGAAGTATCAAAAGGCAAACAAACAAACTTGTTTTTAAAATTTCGCTTTAAAATAAAAAGTGGGGGTTAGTTCAGTAATTCTTCTTTATTCCTCTCGAGCCATTCGACCCATGGAGCCAGAGTTTATCCCAGTTTCTATAGCGTGAAACGGACAATAGCGATTGCTTACTATCCTTTGGATAGGACACTAGTCTATCGCAAAGTACTTTCCACCAAATCTAACAGACTAAGCTACCCATTCACTGCTGGGTGGACAGGGGGGTCAGAAAATAAATCTCAACTGTACTCGGGGATTGATCTTGGTCCCTTTGCGTGTGAAGCGAGTGCTCTACCAACTGAGGTATAGGGACCCCCTAGTTCAGTCAAAATGGGGCATAAAGGCAATTGTTCAAAATTTTCCCTCCTTTTTCTCTTTTGTTGTCATCATCAGCACTAATCAAACAGCGAGTAATTTAAATATTAAACTTATCTATCCATCCTGTCAGGCAGAGTAGAGTCACACTCTCCCCGGCCATGCTTTTTTGTACCAGTAAGGTCGCGGGTTCGAGCCCCCATCGCCGCTGTGAAATTTTTATTCTCTGTTGTCTTCTGGCACTTTCCTACTCACTTCATTTTCTTGTTATTATCAACAAAAAGTGCCTGCTCCACTCACTTTTCTGAATTAAAATCCATCCATCCAGGCATTCTAGTACCAGAAATGATGACCTGTCTGGTGCTGCTGCAGCTTCGATGTCCCCAAGCCGTGCAGGCGTCTGGTGTCTGTGGTCTGATGAGGCAGCTTCTGGATGCCTTGGACTCCTTCAACCATCTGGCCCCTGGAACGGACAAGGAGGATGAGGAAGATATGGCATGGCCTGGAGTTTGGAGTGAGTTGATGGTCTGTTGTGTGTGTGTGTGTGTGTGTGTGTGTGTATGTATGTGTGTGTGTGTGTGTGTATGTGTGTGTGTGTGTGTGAGTGTATGTGTGTGTGTGTACCCTGATATGGACAAGGAGGATGAGGATGATATGGCATGGCCTGGAGTTTGGAGTGAGTTGATGGTCTGGTGTGTGTGTGTGTGTATGTAGTGTGTGTGTGTGTTGTGTGTATGTGTGTGTATGTGTTTGTGTGTGTGCCCTGGAACAGACAAGGAAGATGAAGATATTGAGTTTGGAGTGCGTTGATGGTGTGTGTAGACTTGCCTGCATCCTCCTCTTTGACGCAATAAATTTTATTGAAATGGAAAGTTTAGTTCCTCAGAACCTATATTCAGGACTTAGGAGCATTTTTGTATCATGCTGAGGGCAAATTATTTATTTCTAAAGCTATTTAAAGTGGATTTTTCTTCTTTTCTCTTGGAAGCTACGAATTTTTGAAATTTCAACAAGGCAACAATGTGTGTGTGTGTGGGTGTGTGAGTGTGTGTGTGTGAGTGTGTGTGTGTGTGTGTGTGTGTGTGTGTGTGTGTGTATGTATGTATGTATGTACCCTGGAACAGACGAAGGAGAATGAGGAAGATAATTTTTGTCTTTAAATTATAAGATTTTCTACCATATTTCCCGATTCTTCTCTTGATAAGATGTACATGGACATGCTGAAAAATGATGCACTCTCTTTAATCAATGCGGAATAACATCTTCTGGAAACGGTGCCAGACAAAGTAGAATGAGGAAAACAAGAAAAAGTCATCTTTGAGGCAGGCCGATATTTTGGAGATGATTTTCCTTGTATTTTTCTATCGGCTTTGTTTGCCACTGTCTCATACAACATACATGCCGAATCTTACGAATTTTTCGTAATTTTACGAATTTTAGACACATTTCATGACCAAAAACGAAATTTTATGGAAAATTACGAATTTTTAATTCTTATAATACTTAAATGATAATAAAAATATTAATAATAATAATAATGATAAGAAGAAGAAGAAGAACTACTACTACTACTACTACTACTACTACTACTACTACTACTACTACTACTACTACTACTACTACTACTACTACTACTACTACTACTACTATACTACTATAATGATGATGATAATAATAAATAATAATAATAATAATACTAATAATAATATATAATATAATAATAATAATAATAATAATAATAATAATAATAATAATAAATAATAATAATAATAATAATAATAATAATAATAATAATATTCTGGTTGTTCATACACAATTTCAGAAATTACAAATTTCCTTGTCAAATTACTAAAAATTGACATTAAAATGACTAAATTTGAAGTTTTCAATTTGGCAAGTCTGATACAAAACCTTTTCTGATTCTTGTTCTGACACCAGTGCCTTCTTCCTAATTTGACTCTTGGTCAGTGGATGGGGTTCCCGACCTCCCATAGTGGGCAGGGAAGTACTTGCTGTCACTTCTATCCCCCTGTATATGTTTTCCAATTTCTTTCTGTCTTTGTCTTGGAATGAGATTACTTACTTTTGTCCTGATCCTGGCTGGTGTCCTTGACTGTTGGGAAACAGTTGAATGTGGAGTTATAGTTTTGGGAGATGATATTTATTTTCATTGTAAATCATATCTCTTTTATGTACTGTTATTTTTTATTTTTAACTTATGATTTGTAAACATTTGAGTGTATTCCTCTTAGTGGGATCTTGTGCTGGTTTCTGGGTGAGACTTTTAGGTAATCTCAAATCTAAGTACACTGATAATGTGTTCTCTTGGAATCTGCCATTTCCCCTATGTCTTACTTTTTCCTCAAATCCTTTTAATTGTACATCTAGAATGTTTTTACTATCCAATTTTCTTCCTTTTTGCTGGCACTGATATGACCTAAATGTGTTGCAAGCGCCGTAAAACCCTTAAAAACAATTTAAAAACGACTCTAGGTCGAGTGTGCATTGTTAGTCAGTATGTCTGTATACATCAGGATTAAAATTATTTTTTGTTTACATCAAGTATATGTCACACGATTCACCTAATTCCTAGTTTCCGATTCTAACTCCCCACAAACCTCAGGCTACACACTCGAAAAGTACAGACAGAGCTTTCCCGATTCCGACCAAGTGATCCGAAAAGCCGATGTGGAGAATCACAATAAAGATGGCGGCCATTGGCTTGTCATCCACGGAAAGGTCTACGATGTTCAAGAGTTCAAGGCCACGGCTCCTTGTGGTTCCCAAGTCTTTCAAGAGTTTATCGGTAGGTTTACGTTGTGGAAGGGGGGGGGGGGGGGGGGCCCCGATAGCTCAGTTGGTAGAGCACTTGCTTCACACGCAAAGGGACCGAGATCGATCCCGGGTGCAGTCGAGATTTTTTTTTCTGTCCACCCAGCAGTGAACGGGTAGCTGAGTCTTTTAGATATGGTGGAAAGTACTTTGCGATAGACTAACGTTCTATCCAAAGGATAGCAAGCAATTTGTCTGTTTCACACTATAGAAACCGGGATAAACTACGGCTTCCATGGGCTGAATGGCTCTGAAGGACTATTTTTATGTTGTGGAGTCCCTTTGTGTGTTTTGATTTATCTCATTTTTTTTACTATCCTTTCATCAAGAAATGGCAGCAAAGCCTCTAAAAATAATCGAAAGAAATTTTATGAATAAGTTCTAATTCTATGTGGCTATGCGGTCTAGTGATATTACACTCGCTTTTGGAGGGGAAGGTTCAGGGTTCAAGTCATGCTCTGAGCGACTCTTTCCTCACATTCTCGCCAACATGATCTAACAGGCATCATGACTCATCCTACATGTTAAGTGGTTAGGGGAACCCCTTGAAAAGCACTTTGATCATGTTAAGTGGATATTGCGCTTTAAAATGCTCATTTTTTTTGGTGCAAAATGCTCAAGTTTTAAGTTTGATTATTTATTTATTTTCCTTTCTTTTTCTTTGGTTGGATAACAATCAATTTTTTTTTTGGTTTTGTTTACAAATGTGTTATATGGATGGCATGACAAATCATTATTTGAATTGAAGGCTGGTTTTCCAAACTCGTTAAGTCGATTTTTCTACTTTTTGAGATTTTCCATTCATGAGATAAATTGAAATATAAATTTTATTTTAAACATCAATTGACACCTGATTTTCTCTAGATTTGTGTGAATTTGAAGTTTAAATATGATGAAATGATTGACCGGATGAGAAATCTAAGGGGAAATAATCCTCAATATCTCAAAATGGGAAAAAACGGAGTTTTGGAAAACCACTCTTCAATTATAATGTCAAATTTTAAATTGTTAAAATTCTTAGGTATAAAAATTTTTTTTTTTTAAGATAATAGATAGAATTTTTTTTTTTTCACTATTTCATCTTTACTCAAATTTACTCCTCAGGAATGGATGCCTCTGAAATCTTTGAGATGACTCATCATTCGGAGGAGGCCAGGAATCTACTAAGTTCTTTCTATGTCGGACGATACATCAATGTAAGTCTATGGATATTTTGATTGGACAGTGGGTTGGACTAGATTGTATTGTCTGTGTCACGATGTGGAAAACCACAATGTGCGGCTATGTGGTCTAGTGGTATGACACTCGCTTTTGGATTGGAAGGTCCTGGGTTCGGGCCTCGCTCAGCACATAGTTTAGTCCATGGGAAAGGCTCTTTACTTACATTCTCTCAACATAATCGGGTGTAAAATGAGTATCTGGTCGTTATCAACGTTGTCTCTGTCGGAAAAAAATACTGTAATATCGCCTAACAGGCGTCATGTCCTGTCCTACATGTTTTGTGTTGCTGTTGGCCAGGGACCCCTTGTAAAGCGCTTTGAACACGTTTAGTGGATATTGCACTATATAAAAGCTAAAAAAAAGCTCAATAAAGATGGCAGACAGTGGATGGAGGATTTTTCAGGCCTGTAAAGATAAAGCATGATATGTTATCTAATATTTTATAATATTTTAATTGATGAAGAATTCTCAGAGATTGAACGTTTGTCAGCACAAAATCAAAATGAGAATTTTTGACAAAAAGTAACTTCGTGGCTAACTGCCAAAACTTATTACTTTAAATATCTGGAATTCAACAACAATGACCATAGAATGGCCAAATGGATAAGGCAGTGCATTTACATCCAAGGAAACTCAGGTTTGAACCCTTCTATTTTTTCGTGAGCAATTTTAATACAACTCACAACATTCATATAATGAACAGAGGGAGTCTGTTCGTTGCAATAAAAGACATGGAGGTGGCAGGAGAAAACAAAGAAACGTTTCAGTTATTATAAACAACAGATCACAAAAAACACGACTCACACCAACCCCTGATGCCTGGGTAATCATGGTCTTGTCTCAAGATAGACCCTGGGTGGGGATCCTGACCCCCCATAGTGGGCAGGGAGGTACATGCTGTGTCTTCTATCCCCCCATGCCCATTTTCCAATTGTTTCCTGTCGTTGTCTTGGAATGAGATTACTTAGTTTTGTCCTGACCCTGGCCGGAGTTCTTTGGCTGGGAGGGAAACAGTTGAATGTATAGTTATAATTTTTGGAGATGATATTTTTTTCCTTGTAAATCATCTCTCTGTTATGCATTGTATTATGTTTAGTTTACATATTGTATTATATGATTTGTAAACATTTGAGTGTATTCCTCGTAGTTGGGACCTGTGCTTGTGTCTGGATGAGACTTTTAGGTGATCCCAGACTAAGTACATTGATGGTATGCTCTTGGAATCTACATCTGATCCCTATTTGTTCCCAGTTCCCCTTTGTCTTCCTTTCTCTTGGGTGCTTTAATTGTAATTCTAGAACGTTCTACTATCCCATTTTCTTCCTTTTTACTGGCGCTGATATAACCTAAATGTGTTGCAAGCGCCGTAAAACCCTTAAAATCAAAATCAATCATCAAGATAGACCCTATACAAAACTTTCCCTCGAGTCCCTGAGTTTGATGAAAGGGAATTTCATTTAATTTTTATTTATTCATTTTATGCACCGTTATTATTTGATACATATAAAATGTTTCATTGACAGCCTGACAAGGAAGTTGTCCAAAGTCCAAACACTGGCTCGATGTCCAGTCCTCTCATTGACACAGAGAGGACCCTGGCTGTATTGTTGGGTCTTTCAGCTTCTCAGCAGGTATGGTACTCATCCCCCACAACCAGAAACTCTCCAACTCTTTCAAGTCCAATTTAAAGACTGAACTATTTAAAAAAGTATATAATATTATTAAAGGGTTAATCTGAGATTTAATAGTAAAATTTTGTATTTGGAAACAAAAAGTGTTTTGTGTCTTTGGCTTAAGAAATAACTTGTGATTTAACCAACATTATAGTGTGGCATCTCTGTCATCTTCACAACGCCACTACCACATTATCTCATTCGTCTGTAATGTTTCATTCATTCTGTTTTGTTTATAAAGGGGTATCCCGTAACGTCCTCTTTATCTCGTTTTCGTATATTGAATTGAAGCTTACATTCAATTTCACATTGTTATTTATTTCGCTTAAAACATATCTGTTTCGATTTTAGTAGATGGTATGAGAAGCAAGATAGGTCTGGTTTGTGTTGTGTGTTGTGTTGTGTGTGCGTGTGTGTGTGTGTGTGTGTTGTGTGTGTGCTTGTGTGTGTAAATGATTATGTTTCAGCCAAAGTAATTTGTAATTTAAGCGCTTAGAGTCTGGTGTCTCGGAGTTATAGCGCTATATAAGTTTTCAGCATTATTTTATTTCTTCGAGCTTCGAGCAGCAATATTTACATTTTATTTTTTCATGTCATTGTTTGAACAGGTCCGAAGCACGCCATTATCTGTAGACGAGATAGAGAGCAAGCAGTGGCTCCAGGCAGAATTCTTCAGTGGAGGCCTCCAGTTGTTGGCACCGGGTACCTTCGATGAGGAGAAGGGAGAGAGTCGAAGCACCAGCACCTGTAACACACCCAGTGCCACGCCCACCTCCGAGAAGTGCAACCTGTCACAGAGTGTCATTGACAAAGAGAGGAGGTAAATTGTAAACTTAATCGGTGTTGATGGCTTACCCACAATCCGTGGAAATCCACACTTTTTGGAGTCACAAGGAGGAATTTCCTCCTTTTAACAAATTACATTTTAAAATGTGCAGCCCTTAAAAAAAAGATCTGAACAAGTGTGTATGAAAGGTGCCAGACAAAGCAAGAAAGAAAAATACAAGAATGTCACAGAGTGTCATTGACAAAGAGAGGAGGTAAATTATAACCTTCATCGGTGTTGATGGTTTACCTCCGATCTGCAGAAATCCACACCTTTTGGAGTCAGAGGAGGAGGAATTTCCTCCTTTTAAAAAATTACATTTCAAAATGTAATAGTCCCTTCAGAGCCACCAGGCCCATGGAGCCGGAGTTTATCCCAGTTTCTATAGCATGAAATGGACAATAGCAATAGCTTGCTACCCTTTGGATAACACGTAAAGTACTTCCGCCAGATCTAACAGACTCAGTTACCCAAAAATTGCTGGGTGGACACGGGGGGGGGGGGGGGGGGGGGTCAGAAAAAAATCTCGACTGCACTCGAGGTCGATCTCGGTTCCGTTGCTTGTGAAGTGAGTGCTCTACCAACTGAGCTATCGGGACCCCCAACATTTCAAAATGTACAGCCCTTAAAATATTCACAATTCTTCAAAACTCCAATTAAAATCATTACTTTTAAGCTCCACATATAGTCATCAATGCCATTATGATTTGATGTCATATAAGACTTTTATCATTAAAACGGCAACCACACAATAGATTATTTTCAAACAATTTTGAACTATTTGTTTCCAGCAATGACTGCTTTTGCCGTATACAAAACTTAAGGCTCGTTTCACAGAGGCATGGAGCTCATGATCTCATCTTTTCATTCTTGGAAAATAATTCAGTGCTTCTCTTCGTTGATACTACACCTTATTGACAATACCTTATACACTTTGACTAAAGTGTGGCTATGTGGTCCAATGGTATAATACTCACTTTTGGATTGTATGGTCCAAGGTTTGAGTCCTGCTTAGAGTGGCACATAGTTGAGTCCTAGGAAAAGGCTCTTTACTCTTATTCTTTCACTGCAGTCAGGTGTAAAATGAGTACCTGGCGGTTAAAACATTGTCTGTCGGAAAAAAAATTGTAATATTGTCTAACAGGCGTCGTGTCTCGCCCTACATGATTAGTGTTGCTGTTGGCTCAGGACCCCTTGTAAAGGACTTTGAGTTCGTTTATTGGATATTTGTCATCATTGCCTTTTTCACCATGGGTCAGAGTAGAGGCTTCAGAGCCATTTGGATGGAACCAGAGTTCCTGGTTTCTATATCGTGAAACGGACAATAGCAATTGCTTGCTATCCTTTGGACAGGATGCTAGTCTATCGCAAAGTACTTTCCACCAAATCTAACAGACAGCTAGCTACCCTTTCACTGCTGGGTGGACAGAGGGGTCAGAAAAAATCTTCGACTACACCCGGGATTGATCTTGGTCCCTTTGCGCGTGAAGTGAGTGCTCTACCAACTGAGCTATTGGGACCCCCTATTGGATATTGCTCTATTTAAAGGCTCTTGTTACTTAAATACATGTGTTCTTTCTTTCCCTCTCTGTGCTTTATCTAGATATCAAGAAGAGCAAGCCAGTGTAGACACAGCCCAGTCATTCCTCCATGCCTTGGCCGAGTCACGAACACAAGACCCTGTGGTCAAGCTTTTCCTGACCATTGTGGACAGATATTGTCGCACTCATCACCTGGTCTTCCCTTTCGAGTTTCCATCTGACCATCCGATAGAAGAAGTTGGAAGGTGAGTGAATTCAGCAGACAAATCTTATAATATTCAAAAAATCATTTAAAAAGTAGGAATATTAATATTACATTATTTCATTATCTCATTCGTCTGTAGTGTTACGTTCATCCTGTTTTGTTGATAAAGGGGAAAGCCGAAACTCATCCACAGTATCTGTCTTTGTCTAATGAATTGAAGCTTACAATTCAATACTTATCGTTATTTTTTTCAGTAAAGTTACAATTTAATTTAATTTTCTTAAAATTGAAAACATCTCATGTTCTCAACTATTTCTTGTCAAGTGCCACTTGTGTGGCTATGTGGTCTTGTTGAATGACACTGGCTTTCGGATCGGAAGGTCCTGGGTTCGAGCCTTGCTCAGCGCATGGTTGAGTCCTTGGAAAAAGCTCTTTACTCACATTCTCTCACCGTACTCAGGTGTAAAATGAGTACCTGGCTGTTAACAGCGTTGTCTCTGTCAGAAGTAAAAATTGTACTATCGCCGAACAGGCATCATGTCTCGGCATACATATTAAGGGACCCATTGTAAAGTATTTTGAGCATGTTACGTGGAAATTGCACTATATAAAAGCACAACATTCAGTGGAGAGTGGCTTTCTTATAAATTTTAATTGATTTTATAATTTTGTTTTTGTATTCATCCAGACTACTCCTGGCTGTCCTGCTCAAGCACTGCGATCTCGGCTACGTGGCTCTCAACCTGGTGGAACACGACTACAGCGACCCATCTGGCAAACAGCTTGCCATGCCCAAATCAGTCGCCGAACTGTGTCGTGTCGTGTGTCAGACCAAGAGGGACCTGATTAAGGTAGAAATATTAGTTATTCCGTCTACTTTAATGCCGAATGGAGGACGCGATGTGCTCACGTGATCACTTTTAGTGTGCGTCTTTCAAGTGATCGGTTCATTGTTTTGGAAGCTCCGTTAATATTAGTTATTTTTATTTTTTTTTGAAGTAGAGCATTTATATAGCGCAATATCCACTAAACATGATCAAAGCGCTTTGCAAAGGGGCCCTACCCAACAGCAATATGTAACATATAGAACGAGACATAATGCCTGCGAGGCGATATTACATTTTTTTTCCCGACAGAGACAACGCTGTTAACAACCAGGTGAGAGAATGTGAGTAAAGAGCCTGTTCCAAGGACTCAACTATGCACCGAGCGAGGCTCGAACCCTGGACCTCTGATCCGAAAACTAGTGTCATACCACAAGACCACATAGCTGCACAATTTTACATATTATTTTTGATCATTAATCGTAGTTGAGGGGTTCCTGATAGCTCAGTTGGTGGAGCACTCGTTTCACACACAAAGGGACTGGGGATCGATCCCGAATGAAGTCCAATATATTTTTACCGAACCCCCCTCCCCCTGTTCACCCAGCAGTGATAGGTTAGCTGGGCCTCTTAGATATGGTAGAAAGTACTTTGCAATAGACTTGTTTCCTATCCAAAGAGTAGCAAGCAATTGTCTCGTCCTACATGTTAAATTCTGCCTTTGACTCGCAAAACGCTTTGAGCACGGTTAGTAGATATTGCACTATATTAATTCTCAAGTTTTCTTTATGTTTCTTTTTTTAATTTAAAAATTTTTTTTCTTGATTACATTTTTTTTTCTTTGTCTTGCACTGTTTTATACACACCTTTCCAGATTTCTATCATTTCCTCCACCAGTGCCTGTTCCATAATTTGTTCTTATTCAATGCCATAGACTCATCAAGACCAGGGTCGCTCCTACAAAGAAGTGTGTGCCCCTGTCATAGAGCGTTGCCTGTTCCTCTTCAATGAGTTACGGCCGGCCTGCGAGGATGAGGTCAACATGTTTACTCGCTCCAAGCTCTTGAGTTCCATGCCTCGGTGGAAGGAAGTCATTTGTAAGATTGTGGAACAGAAAAAACGGTCTAAAAGTAAGCATTATTATTGTTATTATTATTATTATTATTATTATTATATATTATTATTATTATTATTATTATTATTATTATTATTATTATTATTATTATTATTATTATTATTATCATTATTATTATTATTATTATTATTATTATTATTATTATTATTATTATTATTATTATTATTTTTATTATTATTATTATTATTATTATTATTATTATTATTATTATGACGATGTTGATGATAATTATTATTATTGTTATCATCATTATCATCATCAGCATCATCATCTTATTATTTTTTTTCTATTCCAACTAGCTAATACTGAAATTATTCCTCCAAACTCCTTGAAAAAGTTCCCCTGCTTATAACCTACCATTACCTTTATCTTACTTTCTTTAAACATAAAAAGAAATCTTATTTTTATTATTTAATTTGACATTTATCAAACTCTCCATACAAATGAATGACAAATGACATACATGTCATTTCATCAATCGAAGAGCATATTCCAAAACTGATGAAGTCCATTTTAATTCTTTCAGTTGTGGGAAAAAAAAAAGAAGAAAAATGCTCCTCATTTACTTATTATATTTATTATATATAATCAGTCGTAAGGTGAAAATTTTGGATTTGCATTTTTTTTTCATTTTCTGAGAATATGCTCCTCAGAGCATTTTAATCTTTATTCGGGTGATTTTTCATGAAGTTATGGTCAGGCGTATGGGAAAAGTATACAACAATTTTCTCAAATTTCATCCTTTTTCAACTTGACTAACTGTAAAAAATATTTACAAGTGAAATTAAGCTTTGATATTTCTCGAAGATGTACAAAAAGGGTTGATTTAATCATTTATGACGAGAACTCGTTTCTTTTCTAACTAAACTTGGCAATATCTAAGTTCAAACCTTTTCATCATCCATTTAGAGCCTGTGACAACGGGGTAAAGCGCTATATAAATGCCATTTATTATTATTAATGTTTTATATTTTTGTTTTAAATTGTTTCTTGCTTTCTTTTACTTAAATTTTTTTTTCTTCTTCTTTTCTTTTCTTTTTTTTTCCAGGGAGCAGCGTGATGAGTGTCGGTGATTTTGATGAAGAAGAAGAGAAAACGGATGAAGATTCGGATTCTCTATTAGGAGAGGCTGTCGGAGGGGTGGACGATACCAAGGATGAGGTGGAAAAGGAAGCTGCAATCATCATGAAAAAGATGGGAAGAGAGGATGGGAATGACACTGACAACGAGGACAATGAAGATCTCAAAAGTGATGACGACGACGGTGATAACGATAACGAAGATGATGATCAGGTAGAGGATGAAGAAACAGGAGTGACGACTGACGGCGTTTTTGGTGCCGGTGGAGATGGCATTCACCTGGAAGACATCAAGATTGAGACCAAAGATGGTAGAGAGGACGGGAGAGAAGGGGGAGCCGCAGGGGTATCGGATAAGAAATGTAAAAAGATTTCATTGAAAGAGCCGTTCGATGACAACGACGACGACACGAAAGAAGCCAACACATCTACTATTGTGGATGGAACTAAGGTAAAGTGGGATAAAGAATTTTTTTAAAAAATTATTTTTATTTAGATATAGCTATAATTCTTATGACTGCTTAGAAAAAAAAAAAAAAAAAAAAAAAAATATTAAAAAAAAAAAAAAAAAAAAAAAAAAATATATATATATATATATATATATATATATATATATATAGTTGAGTCCTTGGAAAAGGCTCTTAACTCACACTCTCTCACCGTGCTCAGGTGTAAAATGTGTACCTGGTCGTATACAGCGTTGTCTCTGTCCGAAAAAAAAATTGTAATATCGCCTAACAGTCGTCATGTGACGTCCTACATGTTAAGCATTGCTGTTGGCCAGGGTCCCCTTGTAGAGCATATTTAGTAGACATTGTGCTTTATAAAAGCTCAAGTTTAAAGTTTATATATATATTATATATATATATATATATATATATATATATATATAACAACGCCACTATCACATTATCTCATTCGTATGTAGTGTTTCATTCATCCTGTTTTGTTGATAAAGGGGAAACCCGAAATGTCCACAGTATCTGTCTTTGTCTAATAAATTGAAGCTTACAATTCAATACCTATCATTATTTTTTCCTTCGAGCTTCAAGCAGGAACATTTTCATTACACATGTGGAAAAGCACAACAGAAAGGCAAAACATCTCTTTCTTTTTCGACACCAATGCATTTCATAACAATCGTCTCTCTTATGTCCTGTAAACTGATTTTGCTTCTAATTTTTAAACTTTCTTCCCCCTACACAAACTAGGCTGACCCCTGGGAAGAAGTGGTCAAGGTGGTGACCAACTCACAAAAGATGCGATGGCTAAAGCAACGACTGACGGGCAGCAGGGCAGAGTTGAGTCTCATCTCCAAGATAAAAGAGTTTGTCATGTACGAACACCCTGTGGACATTGAAAAACTGCGACGGTCTTTACATCATCAGGTATAAGTTAGCCCTCAAATTTTTCCCCCCTCAGGTGCCTGACACAAGGGGCATAACATTGTTTATAAACAAACCAGTTTAAGAAAAGTAGGCTCTATCGATAAACTGTAAACAAAAAATGTAAGTAGTGAATTAAAGTAGAGACAGCCTTTAACACTTTCAGCGCCATTGGCCACACTGTGCGGCCAGAGCAGAATCTGTTCTATTGGCCAATGGCCGCACAGTGCGGCCGGTCTTGAAAGGCAAAAACAATAATATAATCCAATCCTACTTTCTACAAAAGTACTATAAATTGAAGCAATGGTATCATTTCTTTCAGCAGAGCATTCATTTGGCCCTTGGGGGGTTATTTTAATTGAGATTTTGCGCTGAATTTGAATGTCACTTTTGTCTTAGCTTGTCATTCTCATGCTGCCTCAATCAAGTGAAGGCCATTTTGTGACAGAAATGTGAATATAGCCTCAGCGCTGAAAGAGTTAAAAATGTCAACGAAAAAACTATGTGTACAGAGTATCAACTTTGTCCCGTTTATTTTGCTGTATGAGTAGCTGATTTGTTTCTTGTATTTTTCTCCCTGCTTTGTCTGACACTGTTTCATGCACATTTTCTCAGATTTTTTTTGGGTGGCTATGTGGTCGAGTGGTATGACAACTCGCTTTCGGATCAGAAGGTCCAGGGTTTGAGTCCTGCATAGTTTTGTCCTTGGAAAAGTCTCTTTACTTGCATTCTATCATAGTACTCTGGTGTAAAATAGTACCAGGCCGTTAACAGCATTAGTCTCTGTCCGAAAAAAATAAATAATGGAATATCGCCTAACAGGTGTCATGTCTCGTCCTACATGTTAAGTGTTGCTGGTGGCTAGACAACCGTTGTAAAGCGATTTGAGCATGTTTTGTGGATATTACACTTTGTCAGCCCTGCCTACTGCTACCAAAAATTCTTAGAATCACGAAATTTTGGCATCAATTTCAGAATAACTTGAGCATCTCTTAAGTCATTAAAACTTATTGAAAATGAATGTGGATGTCAGACTATATAATTTTAAGGATTATGAAGTGTCATTTATTCCTTGTGAGAATAAAATATTGATCTATAAAGTTAACCAAAGTGACAACAACATTTATCGCCTAAAAACTATGAATTTTTATATTTTCAAGTAGGCAGGTCTGGCTTTATAGATACTCCAATTAACGATCTCTTTACCACCCAAACGAGTTTCGATGCATCCAACAATTTTCTGATTTCTTTTGTTATAGTTAAGCTATAAAAACTGGGTGGGGATCCTGACCTCCCATAGCGGGCAGGGAGGTACATACTGTGTCTTCTATCCCCTCATATCTGTTTTCCAACATGCTTTCTGTCTTTGTCTTGGAATGAGATTACTTGGTTTTGTCCTGGCCCTGGCCAGACTCCTGACTGGGAGGGAAACAGTCAAATGCATAGTTATTGTTAGATGATATTTTTTTCCTTGTAAATCATCTCTCTGTTATGTATTATTATATTTATCTTCAATGTATAATGTAAGCATTTGAGTGTATTCCTCTTTGTTGGATGTTGTGTTTGTGTCCGGATGAGACTTATAGGTGATCTCAAACTAAGTACATTGGTGGTATGCTCTTGGAATCTACATCTGATCCCTATTTGTTCCTAGTTCCCCTATGTCTTACTTTTTCTTGGGTGCTTTAATTGTAATTCTAGAACTTTTACTATCCCATTTTCTTCCTTTTTACTGGCGCTGATATAACCTAAATGTGTTGCAAGCGCCGTAAAACCCTTAAAAACAAAACAAGCTATAAAAACTCAACACTTTCTTGCAGAGCTCATTTTTGTGAACAGAATATAGAATATGGGTCCTACTCGTTACTATCTGTTTGAAAAATCTATCTTTGTGTTGGTGAGTATGAAGTTTCAGGTATAGTTCTGAAAATTGCTGTTCAGGAGAGAGTTAAAGGCTCAAGTTGTTTTCACCCATCAAGTGACATAAATGTTTCCATCCATCCACCAGGTGTCCAGAGCAGAACTGCGACTTCAGGGCATCCAAAACATGCTGACCCTTGTCCATCAGAGTCACCTGATTCCATCGGTCAAGTACAGCTTGTTGTGTGGCTGGCAGGGGTTGCTGGCTGTGGGAACTAATGCTCCGTATGTACACACACACACACACACACACACACACACACACACACACACACACACACACACACACACTTTGTGCTTTATAGTCTCTTGTGTAAATTGTTATTTACTTGTCAATTGCTTTCATGTAGTAAAGCAGATTTTCTATTTATTTTATCAGTATAAACATAGGAGATCTTGTAAATTATCTCTAAATGCGCGGCTATGTGGTTTTGTGATATGACACTTGCCTTCGGATAGGAAGCTCCCGAGTGGCCCATATTTGAGTCCTCTCACCATACTCAGGTGTAAAATGAGTACCTGGCCATTAACAGCTTTGTTTCTGTTGGAAAAATTATAATATCGCCTAACAGGCATCATGTCTTGTCCGACATGTTGTGTTGTTGCTGGCTATGGATTGCTTCTAAAGTGCTTTGAGCACATTTCGTGGATATTGCGCTATGTAAGTTTGTTTTTTTTGGTTTTGTTCTGTTTTAGTTTTAGTCTTGAATATATTTTGTAAATATTCAAGTGTATTCGTCTTAGTGAGATCCCGTGCTTGTGTCTTGATGAGACTTTTTGGTGATCTCAAACTTATGACACTGATAAAGAGCTCTTGGAATCTACTTTTGTTCCCTAATTAAACCATTCTCCTTTTTCTTCTTCTTGGGTGTTTTTCATTTTTTGGGCTACCCATTCCCCCCCCCCCCTTTTTAAAAAAATTTTTTTTACTGACACTGAAATGACCTCAACGTGTTGTACGCATCGTAAATTCATTAAAAACAAATATCTTGTCTTGCAGATGTCCCCTCCCCCACTGCTTATCCAACGTGAAACTTATTCCACCGTGCGATCGTATCCTGCTGGAGATGACATTTGCCGAGCTGTACCGCTGGGCCATCCGTGAAATGAGGAAATGCGTCATTCAAGCAGACACCATGTTCAAACTGCGTGCCATCCATCCCACCTTACACAATACCAATAGTACAAAGGTAAGCAGATCTAAGTTGTTGTCTACTAGACCTGGGTGGGGTTCCTACCTCCCATAGTGGGAGGGAGGTTCTTATTGGGTCTTCTATCCCCCTATATCTGTTTTCCTACTTGCATTCTGTCTTTGTCATGGAATGAGATTGCTTGGTTTTGTCCTGGCCCTGGTCGGGGTCCTGGCTTGGAGGAAGACAGTCAAATGCATAGTTATTGTTTTGGGAGATGATATTTTTTTCCTTGTAAATCATCTCTCTGTTATGTATTATTATATTTGTTATAATTTATATTGTAAGCATTTGAGTGTATTCCTCTTAGTGGGGGCCGTGCTTGTGTCGGATGAGACTTATTGGTGATCTCAAACTAAGAACATTGATGGTATGCTCTTGGAATCTACATCTGATCCCTATTTGTTCCCAGTTCCCCTTTCTCTTACTTTTTCTTGGATGCTTTAATTGTAATTCTAGAACTTTTTACTACCCCATTTTCTTCCTTTTTACTGGCGCTGATATAACCTAAATGTGTTGCAAGTGCCGTAAAACCTTTAAAAACATTTTAAAAACATTGTCTACTAGACCACTCCGATTGCCAAAATGAACGACAGATTCTCTCATATATATGTTCAGATGCTCTCATTTGTAAACTATCCATAGCTATGTGGCTTTGTAGTCTTGTGGTATGACACTCGCTTTCAGATTGGAGGGTCCTGTGGTTCGAGCCTCCCCGATGCCTGGTTGAGTCCTTGGAAAAGGCTCTTTACTCACTTTCTCTCATCGTACTCAGGTGTAAAATGAGAACCTGGCCGTTAACAGCGTTGTCTCTGTTGGAAAAAAATTGTAATATCGTCATGCAAAGTCATACATGTTAACTGTTGCTGTTGGCCAGTAACCCCCTGTAAAGCGATTTGAGCACTTTTAGTGGACATTGCGCTATATGAAAGCTCAAGATAGCTGAAAAGTCTCCCCAAAAGTATTGGAAAAATTAGACAAAAGAAATCAAAGATGCTCCCGAGCTCCGTAATTTTTGGAAGCTTTTGAAAACATTCCTATTAAAGCAGGCTTCTGTGGTAATAATATTTGTGTTTTATGTTACCCTATTGTAGCTGGGTTGTAAAAAGATTTATAGGTCATATATATTTCATGCATTTTACGATTGTCTCCCTTCATGTCTCTATTTACAGGAGAAGCTCAGTGTAGGAGCTCTGCCCTGTTCCCGCTTCCTTCTTGCCACCCTGGGGCTTTTGGTCACAGAACATTTCTCCAACAGTCTCAGTCTTCTGCTCAACTCTGGCACCCTGGCTCTCACTCAGAGTATTCTTAGACTGGCTGGTAAGTAATTTGTGTACTAATCATCATAGTCATCATCATTGTCATCATCATCATGACATTATCATCATCGTTGTCAATGTCATCATCATCATTATCGTCCTCATCACGATCATCATCATTGTCACCGTCACCATCATCACAACCAACACCATTTCTAACACCACTGCAATGAAATAACTTATCTCAATGTTTTTTGTGTTTTAAATTAAAATTAAATTGCATTCATTATTTATTTGTTTGTTTGTCTATTCATTTGCTTGTTTGCTTAGCCCTTCCCAAGAGAGATTAATGTGGACAGACTGATGAAGAAATGAATGGTCACCACCTATAGGACAATCCCAACATTATAAAAAAACAAACTATAGCATTTATTAAGTTCAATACCCACTGAACGTGCTCAAAGTGCTTTACATGGAATCCCTAACCAACAGCAACACTTAACATTTAGGACGAGACATGACACCTGTTTGGTGATATTACAATTTTTTTTCCGACAGACATCATTGTTAGCCGTCAGGTACTCATTTTACACCTGAGAACGGTGAGAGAATGTGAGTAAAGAGCCTTTTCCAAGAGCTCAACTATACGCTGCTGAGAGCAGGGCTTAAACCCTGGACCTTTGATCACATAACCACTCGCCTTTTTTCACCTTTTTATGTGGCTATGTGGTCTTGTGGTATGACACTCGCTTTTGGATCATGAGCTCCTAGGTTTGAACCTCGCTCAGCGCATAATTGAGTCCTGGGTAAAGGTTCTTTACTCACATTCTCTCACCGCACTCAGGTGTAAAATGAGTACCTAGTTGTTAATACCATTGTCTCTGTCTGAAAAAATTGTAATATCGCCTTACAGACAATATGTTTCGTTCTACGTGTTACATTTTGCTGTTGGTCAGGGACCCTTTTTAAAACGCTTTGACCACATTTAGTGGATATAGATTAATAACATAATTTTTTCTCATAACAATCCTCCGTCCTGCCAGGTCCAGACCCATCCATTCCCATAGCAGACAACTGTACCACGGTGTTCACCATCCCAGAGGACCAGAATACCAAAAAGACCAATCAAGTGATGCCCATGGCCGGCCCCGAACTGGCCGCCCTCATGCGGGTCGGCACTCGAGTCATGAGAGGAGTCGACTGGAAATGGGGAGATCAAGTGAGTGACTTTTTATTTTTTATTTTATTTTTCTTTTATAATGATAAGATAATTGAGCTTTCGTATGGGAAGGTCCTAGGTTCGAGCCCCACGCTCGGCGCATAGTTGAGTCCTTGGAAAAGGCTCTTTACTCACATTCTCTCACCGTACTCAGGTGTAAAATGAGTACCTGGCCGTTAACAGCTTTGTCTTTGTCCGAAAAATTGTAATATCGCCTAACAAGCGTCATGTCCCGTCCTACATGTTAAATGTTGCTGTTGACCAGGGACTCCTTGTAAAGCGCTTTGAGCTATATAAAGCTCAATTATTATTATTATTATTATTATTATTATTATTATTATTATTATTATTATTATTATTATTATTATTATTATTATTATTATTATTATCATTATCATTATTATATTATTATTATTATTATTATTATTATTATTATTATTATTATTATATTATTATTATTATTATTATTATAATGCTTATTTTATTATTCTACAACAGGATGGGCCAGCTCCCAGTCTAGGTCATGTGATCGGGGAGTTGGGAGACGACGGCTGGATCCGTGTCCAATGGGATACGGGTAGCACTAACAGCTACAGGATGGGGAAGGAAGGGAAGTACGACTTGAAACTAGCACAGATGCCTGAACTCACCGACAACGAGGACGAAGACGAGGAGGAAGACAGTGAAAGTGGTAAGATGCTGGTAAAGGAGAGGAGGGAGAATGAATGAATTTTCAGCCATAGAAATATGTTTTGAATCGATACATTAAACCGAGTTGCTGTCAATTATTTAAAAAATTTTTATTGTTACACCCAAGAAAATATATTTTTATTATTATTATTATTATTATTTATTATTATTATTATTATTATTATTATTATTATTATTATTATTATTATTATTATTATTATTATTATTATTATTATTATTATTATTATTATTTTGATGTTTTAGTTGTTGTTGTTGTTAAATGGTGGTTGTGTTGTTGTTATTTGATTAATAATGTATGTATTTATAATTTTTTTCTTGTTAAACAACATTTTCAAGAAGATTTATTTATTTCATCTTTTTGTGACTGTTCATTTTTCCAAGACAAAAAACAACCAGAGAGCAAACACCCGACCCACTTGATTCGCCGGTCTGCCGTTGGGTTCCTCAAAGCTCTGTCTTTGTGTGCAGGAATACACTCAGACAATGCCCAACCGGAGGCTGTTGCTTCTCTGTGTGGCCTGATGCTGTCGATAGTGGATGCTGGCTGTAACTATGGACCTAGTAAGTTTGTTATTTAAAGTCTTCTTATCTCCCAAGGTGGGCAGAGAGATCCTTTTCATTTACCATGTTGCTCTCTGTCTTTGTTCTGGATTGTTGTGATTGTTAAGTTTTTTTTCTCCCTGGTTCTGGCTGGGATCCTTAGCTGAGAGTAAGCATCAAATATATAGCTCTTTTTTTTTTTTTTTTGAGAGATTATATTTCTTTCCTTGTAAATGATCTCTCTGTAAAATACTACAATCCATCCATCCATCCATTCCTGCGTCCATCCATCCATCCATCCGTCAATCTATTCATCATTCATCCATCAATCCACCCATCCATTCATCAATCATCCATCCATCTTTCCATCCGTCCCTCCATCCTTCCACCCATCCCTCCATTCATCCATCCATCCTTCCACCCATCCCTCCCTCCATCCCTCCATCCTTCCACCCATCCCTCCATTCATCCATCCATCCTTCCACCCATCCCTCCCTCCATCCCTCCATCCTTCCACCCATCCCTCCATTCATCCATCCATCCTTCCACCCATCCCTCCATTCATCCCTCCATCCATCCACCCATCCCTCCATCCATCTATCCATCCGTCCCTCCAACCTTCCACCCATCCCTCCATTCATCCATCCATCCATCTATCCATCAATTCAACCATCCATTCATCCATCCATCCATCTATCCATCAATTCAACCATCTATCCATCCATCCATCCATCCCTCTGTCCATACAACCACACATCCATCCGTCCATCCACCAATCTATCCATCCATCCATCCATCCAGATACCAACTCCGTGGTAGCCCACATAGCCAGTCAACAACACCTCAAGTGGTGCACTCTGGGATTTATTCGTAGCATCGCCACCAGCCGTGTAATGTGTCAAGCCCTCAGCTCCCATCGATGGGTCTCCCTTTTCCTGAAGATTGTGGAAGAGGACCATGGAGCCAAATACTCCAAGAACATTTACAGACAGGTGGGGATAAGTTGATAGAATATAGAACAGTGCTTTTACTCTAGAATTCCCCCCCCCCCTATCATTGTCTTATCTTCTTCCTTTTTACTGGTCTTGAAGATAAAAATAAAATATAATTATCTTTATTCATCCCATAGGGGAAATTTCTATCTAGGGTCTATTCCAAGGGAAGACATGAATAACACAGGCATCACCGCCGAACAGCGCCGCAAATTGAGCTTGGGCGAGATGACTTGCTCAAGGCCAATCAACGCAGTGGCGAGTGATTTCAATCGGTACCTTCCGGGTACGAAGCAAAGACTGTACCACTGAGCACCGCTGGAATCTACATCTGTTCCCTATTTGAATCATTTCCCCTTGTCTTATTTTCTCCTCAAGTCCTTTTGATTGTACATCTAGAATGTTTTTACTATCCAATTTTCTTCCTTTTTACTGGCGCTGATATGACCTAAAAGTGTTACAAGTGCCCCTTGAAAACAAAAACAAGAAAAAGACATTAAAAGCTGTCTGCTGACATGAAGATATCACAAAGTTGAATTTGTACTATTTTGTGAAATTTGCTCACAGATTCTCATCCTGAAGTTGTTGAGGACTGTGCTGCCCTCTTGGGACAACCACACTGACCAAGCAAGAGTTAGCTCCCTTGTCCAGCGACTTTTCGGCTTGCTGGGAAATGTCCTGATTGGATGCAATACGGACTCCACCTTGTCAAACAGTAAGTGTTGATGTTTTGTGATGTCAAATTTGGAAATATGAAAATAATAATAGTAATAATAATAATAATAATAATAATAATAATAATAATAATAATAATAATAATAATAATAATAATATAATAATAATAATAATGATAATAATAATGAATAATAATAATATAATATAATGATAATGATAATAATAATAATAATAATAATAATAATAATAATAATAATAATAATAATAATAATAATAATAACAATATAATAATAATAATAATAATAATAATAATAATAATATAATAATAATAATAATAATAATAATAATAATTAATAATAATAATAATATATAATAATAATAATAATAATAATAATAATAATAATAATAATGATAATAATAATAATAATGATGATAATAATGGGTAATTTCTATAGCGCCCCTTTCCACCAAAAGTGCTGATACATATATGCACATGCGATCATATCTATCATTCAATAAAGTCAATAAAATCACTCACAGAAAACTGAAACTGAACTGTCTTCAAAATATACAATTTCTCCAGTTTGATTCAAGGTTTCGTGGTTTAATAATGAGATTCTTTTACACGTAACTGAGGGAATGGTACAAATTGTGATATTGACAAATTCTAACAATTTTGTTATATTTTATGTTTTCTTGTTTTATGACATATTTTCGTTGAAAATTTAAAAGGCAGAATTGAGGATTAACTGAAAAAAATCATTGATGATTTTGTACAAACAACCACTTGTCTACAGGATATATTTAACAACAGAAAATTTGGCACTCAGCATGTTGGTTGATAAAGTAAATGTAATTTGGTCATAGAGTAAATCTTGAAATAGACTTTAAACTTGAGCTTTTATATAGCGCAATATCTGCTAAACATACTCAAAGCGCTTTACAAGGGGCCCCTAGCTAACAACAACACTTAACATGTAGGACGGGACATGATGCCTGTTAGGCGATATAACAATTTTTTTTCTGACAGAGACAACGCTGTTAATGGCCAGGCACTCATTTTACACTTTAGTACGGTGGGAGAATTGAGTAAAGAGTCTTTTCCAGGACTCAACTATGCGGCGAGCCTGTGTTATTGTTAATTAAGTAGCTGTACCAGAAGAAATAGTATTTGATTTGTTATTGAACTCTCAGTCTTTCCTCACCCTATCCAAAAATAGAACTGAATTAATTGAACGGTGTGGCAGGGGATTGAAAAATGGGTGCAAACTAAATTGTCTGGTCCCTTAACAGTGCTGAGGAAAACGACATTCCTTCGCCAACTAGTCTTTCAAATATGAAGTCAACATGAAGGGGAACGAAGAAGAAGAAGAAGTAATAAAAAATGAAAAGATAAAGGGAATGAACATGCTTTAATTTCCCATGAAATACACAATTGGATGTGTCAAAATGGATGTAAAACACATCTTTATATTTCTCCTGCTTTATGGAAATTTTATCCCATTGAAATAACCTATTTAGTTATATTCATTCATTCATTTATTAATTTTTTCCCACATTTTCCAGACACAGCAGACGATAAGAAATCATCTGTCCTGGTGTCGCTGACTGCATCCTATACCAGCACCATGGCCGAGGAGATCATTGCCCTCATACGCCGTTTGCATTCACTACCGGTGTGGAATGGCGCCATCAACAGTTTTATAAATGCACAGCTACCCCAGATTGTTACACTGTCGGCTGAAAGAAGAACACATTCTGTGAGTTTGTTGGTCTTTTTGGTTGTTTTTTGTTTTTGTTGTTGACCTTTCTATTACGTTCTCAGCAGAAAACCCCATCTGGTATTATTATAAAGCTTTTGGAATATAAACACGAAGCTATTTATTATCTTAGTTCTTATTTCTCTATAGATAGAATGAAGTTGATGTCACTCTGGACTTTGTTATTGTTTTTTTTTGCCATCCTCGTTTATGAGTAATTCTCACTAAACTTTATTAACCAGACTATAAACGTTTAAGGTTACACAGAGTTTTGTGTGTTGGTCCGTTATACTTCCGGATGGCAATGTTGTGAACTGCTTTGCCAAGTGCATACTATCTACACCATCCAACTCGGGTAGTTTTTGGGTATGAAGCAAAGGCTGTACCGCTGAGCCACACTGCCTACCCCCCCCCCCCCCCCAATAAAATAAAACCACTATCTTACTTCTATTTATCACAACCAGATTGAATCCATCCAACTCGGGTAGTTTTTGGGTACGAAGCAAAGATTGTACCGCTGAGCCACACTGCCTGCCCATATAATAAAACCACTATCTTACTTCTATTTATCACAACCAGATTGAATCCGACGGTGAATGCAATCAGACGGCCATGATGATGTCAGCACTCGTCGTCATCGGTGGATTGGATGAACGACTACGTCTGGGTTGTCTGGTACATCATGAGGACCACGGGGTTGGTACAGTGTGTCGAATCACTGGCAAGGGGAAACTGATTGTACAATTCAACTCTGGCCATTCGTGTCCCTGTCGTCTACAGGATCTGACTGCTGTGAGTTGTATTCACACTTGACAACTTGTACCAGATTTAAATAATAATAAATAATGAATTTATATAGTGCCTAAACATCCACGTTAATCCTGCTCTACAACGCTTTACATAATAAAAATGTTTTAAATAAAGCAAACAAACAAAACCTTCCCCCCCCCCCCCCCACCAAAAAACAAAACAAAACAAACAAAAAATCATCACACTATATAATAAGCATGAAAACAGAAACAAAATCCAAGCAACATCTATTTCATGAAAAATAAGCCTCACGGAACAACTCTGTCTTCAGACATTTCCTGAAAGATGATAAATTTTCACAGGACTTTGTCTGAGGACTGAGTGCGTTCCATAGGCATTTAAATAGTTTTAAGGGCAAGTGGACTATAGCATAATTTTTCAAAATTTATATCTTTTCTCCTCAACAAGTTTCATTCTTCTTATGATTTTAATGTTTCATGTTTTTAAAGAATGAATGATCTATTAATTTAAAAAATCTATTATATTTTATAAAATAGTCCTTCAGAGCCATTCTCAATAGGTTCTTCTATCAAACTATTAACTGTCAGGTTAAGGCTACTCATAGTATTGTATGCTGGTTTGATTCATTTGGCAGGCTGAACTGGTGAGTATTTTACTGATATACACAAACCATTAACGTGTCTACCAATATTTCAGATTTCCCTGGTTGATTTCTGTGTGGAGAAGATGCCTCTGACGGAATCGAACCTTCAACACTGGGCCATGCTGTGTAGTCTGGCTTGTGGTTTGGTGCGTACGGACAGAGACAAAGATTCCACACCCAGGGCACCTTTGGCCACTAGTACTGGCAGCATTGACTCACTGGGTAAGAGATGAAAATATAGGTCAAGGATTCCTAGAATTACACTCAATTTAGACGGTTGTTTGTAATGTAATGTTGTATAATGTAATTTATCTTATCTTATCTTATCTTATTAAAGGCTTAAAGGAATTATCCTTTAAATGCCTTATACAATAGTTTATAATTACAGAATCTCATATAGCTTGTATTGTATCATTTACAGACAGTTTTACACAACTTTGAATGTCAGGAAAAATGTATCAATCGAAAAATACAATCATAGACTACTGGTAATTGAAAACTGGTCAAGATCGAATGAATCATAAATGTACAAAGTTTTTAGTACAATGAAATATTAATGTGATTTTAATTTAGTGTAATATAATGTGATGTGCTGTGATGTGATGTGCTGTGATGTGATGTGATATGTATATGTGATGTGATGTGATGTGATGATTGATATGTGATGTGTGATGTGATATGTGATGTGATGTGATGTGATGTGATATGTGATGTGTGATGTGATGTGATGTGATATGTGATGTGATGTGATATGTGATGTGATGATGTGATGTGATATGTGATGTGATATGTGATGTGATGTGATATGTGATGTGATATGATATGTGATGTGATGTGATATGTGATGTGATGTGATGATGTGATATGTGATGTGATGTGATGTGATGTGATGTGAATGTGATGTGATGTGATGTGATGTGATATGTGATGTGATGTGATATGTGATGTGATGTGATATGTGATGTGATGTATATGTGATGTGATGTGATATATGTGATGTGATGTGATGTGATGTGATGAGATGAGATGAGATGAGATGAGATGAGATGAATGGATGGATGAGATATGATGAATGAGATGAGATGAGATGAATGAATGAGATGAGATGAGATGAGATGAGATGAGATGAGATGAGATGAGATGAGATGGATGAGATGAGATGAAGATGAATGAGATGAGATGAGATGAGATGAGATGAGATGAGATGAGATGAGTGAGATGTGATGTGATGATGATGTGATGTAGTGTAATGTGATGTGATGTAGTGTAATGTGATGTGATGTAGTGTAATGTGATGTGATGTAGTGTAATGTGATGTGATGTAGTGTAATGTGATGTGATGTAGTGTAATGTGATGTGATGTAGTGTAATGTGATGTGATGTAGTGTAATGTGATGTGATGTAGTGTAATGTGATGTGATGTAGTGTAATGTGATGTGATGTAGTGTAATGTGATGTGATGTAGTGTAATGTGATGTGATGTAGTGTAATGTGATGTGATGTAGTGTAATGTGATGTGATGTAGTGTAATGTGATGTGATGTAGTGTAATGTGATGTGATGTAGTGTAATGTGATGTGATGTAGTGTATGTGATGTGATGTAGTGTAATGTGATGTGATGTAGTGTAATGTGATGTGATGTAGTGTAATGTGATGTGATGTAGTGTAATGTGATGTGATGTAGTGTTATGTGATGTGATGTAGTGTAATGTATGTGATGTAGTGTAATGTGATGTGATGTAGTGTAATGTGATGTGATGTAGTGTAATGTGATGTGATGTAGTGTAATGTGATGTGATGTAGTGTTATGTGATGTGATGTAGTGTAATGTGATGTGATGTAGTGTAATGTGATGTGATGTAGTGTAATGTGATGTGATGTAGTGTAATGTGATGTGATGTAGTGTAATGTGATGTGATGTAGTGTTATGTGATGTGATGTAGTGTAATGTGATGTGATGTAGTGTAATGTGATGTGATGTAGTGTAATGTGATGTGATTTATTGTAATGTGATGTGATGTAGTGTAATGTAATGTAATTGGTAATATATATAGTGCCAGTATCCATTTACAATGCTGAATGGCGTTGTATGGTGGCAATCCAAAAACAAATATTTATTTCTTTGTTTATTTATTTATCTATTTATTATAAACATGTTTATTGAATTCTTATATATTTCTTGTATTTATTTATATATTTATTTTTTATTTTATTTATTTATTAAATATTTGTTTGAACATCTTGCTCTCACAGGAAAGATAGAAGGCAAAAAGAATAAAGGTAGACCAAGAAAAACATATTTGAATAGTTTGAACAGCTGGGTGACAAAGAAAGAGAAGAGTAATATTAGTCTTCTGAGGTTATCTGATCAGAGAGATGAATGGGGTACCATGATCACCAATGTCTGGCACAGACTTGGTACTTGAAGAAGAATAATTAAATAGTTGATCAATATTAATGAATTAGTTTATTAATTTACTTAATTTTATTTTATTTACTTATTTTTCTTTCCCATCATCCCCTCTCACAGGCAATCATTTAACGTTCAAAGAGCTACGCAAGCAGTACATGCGACTTTGCTTGCTGAGGGCCATCGCCAAGCTGTTCCAGCGTCAAGACGTGTTGCGTCAGATCCTGTCCCAGACTATCCCTTTGGATGCCCTGGGCCCCGACTCTCCCACCCTGGGATGTGAGGATGAAGGGGGATGCGGGGACAGTCCGGCTAGAATTACCCTGCTGCAGCTATTATTGGCCACAGCTACACAGCCGTCACCTCTCAAGGCTGTCTTTGGATTGGAGGAAATGGAGGTAAGGGTTGATGGTAATAGTAATAATAATAATAATAATAATGATGATGATAATGATAATAATAATAATAATAATAATAATAATAATAATAATAATAATAATAAATAATAATAATAATGATAATGATAATAATAATAATAATAATGATAATAATAATAATAATAATAATAATAATAATAATAATAATAATAATAATAATAAATTCCCTTTATTTATCCTCCAAGGGTCTATTTTGCGGCTATGTGGTCTTGTGGTATGACACTCGCTTTTGGAAGGTCCTGGGTTCGAGGCCCGCTCAACACGTAGTTGAGCCCTTGGAAAAGGCTCTTTACTCACATTCTCTCACCATACTCAGGTGTAAAATGAGTACCTGACCATTAACATTGTTATCTATGTCGGAAAAAAAATTATAATATCGCCTAACAGGCATCATGGCTCGTTCTACAGAAAACAATGGTGGATAAAAAAAACTTTCTACCGTTATGGGGATTGAACTCGGGACATTTTGTTAACAATAATTTATTCTCTGGGGTCCCAATAGCTCAGTTGGTAGATTGCTCGCTTCACACACAAAGGGACCTGGATTGATGTAGGGTAAAGTGGAGATTTTTTTTCTGATCCCTTATCCACCCAGCAGTGATCGGGTAACCTGGTATAGTACTTTGCCATAGACTAGTGTCCTATTCAAAGGGTAGCATACAATTGCCAGACCTGCCTAGTGCTACGAAAAATGAGTAGAAATACGGAATTTTTGGCTCCAGCTACAGAACTGCATACGCCAATAAATCTTGTTGAAAAGGAAAGTTTAGTTTCTTAGTATATTTTTACATTTCTGTGCATTTGCATATATTATATATATGTATACATTGTCGCCATAGATTCTCAACTTTGTGTTTATACATTTTCATGCATGCCATGTCTGTAAACGAATTTCCTTTTTTTTGGATGAATAAAGTATATCTTATCTTATCTTATCTTATCTTATCTTATCTTAGATCCTATATTCAGGACTTTGGAGCATTTTTTTTTTTTTATCATGCTGACAAATTATTTATTTCTAAAGTGATTTTAAGTGACTTTTTATTTTTTCCCCTTGGAAACTAAGAATTTTTGACATTCCAAATAGGCAGCTCTGAATTGCATTGATGTTATAGGAACTGGGGTAAATTGACTCCAGGAGCCTTATGGCCCTTAAAGACTATTCTTATTTTATGTTGTTATTGACACAAATATGTGCTCCACTCTCTTTTCTGCATTTATCCTAAATAATGTTTCATTTTGACTGTAAAATTTCAATCTTCTATTTCTCTATGTTCTGATATCTTTCTTTGAAAGCTTTAAGATTAAAATTGTAAAAATTAGAATTGAATGCACAATATTCTTTTTATTGAATCATCTTGTTTAATAACTAACAAAAGTATTGCTTTTTAAATAATATTCTTGCTTTAATGTTGTTCTCTTCTTCTCGTCCTTCTCTCTTCCTCCCCACCCCCCCCCTACTCCCCACCCCTCCCTATATTCACTATTTATATTCCAGGGTGCATCCTTGGCCACCTGCCAACATTTGATGTCAGAACTGGGTCAGCAATCATCGGACATCGATGCCGAAGATGACGGCAGCTCGGACGAGGAGGAAGAGGACAATAACGTCGTATTGAGGCAAACAAGCCTAGGGGGACTGGCCAGCGGAGGAGCTGCCGCCCTGTCAAACATCAACATAGCCGCCGGTTACAACCCACCTCCCCACTCGTCCATCGTGGCTCGCTTACAGAAAGTGCGAAAGGTCAAAGCCTCTCAACCCCTGCCGTCTCCTATTGTCGTACAGCTGATGGAGATGGGCTTCCCCAGGAAGAGGGTGGAAGCTGGTGTCAAGGCATTAGGTTTGTTCCCTTAAAACCTGCCTGTTTAGATATTAGCCAGACAGTTTGTGTGTGTGTGTGTGTGTGTGTGTGTGTATTAATTTTTTATTTTAAAGCTAATTTAATTTTTGAGATCTTGATAGTTAAGTTGGTAGATCACTCGCTTCATATGCAAAGAGGCTGAGATCGATCCCCAGTGAAATCGAGATATTTTTCTAACCCCCTCCTCTCTCCCCTGTCCAGTCCACACAGCAGTGATTGGGTAGTAGCTGGGTCCAAACAAAACACGGCGTTGTGGACTACAATCAAAGTACCATGTTGTGTCAGTGTTTGATTCTCTGCCAATTGTCACTCATACGGAAGAAGGAGAGAGGGGGTGGGGGATGGGGGATTCAAACAAACAACATATAGTAATGTGGAATTTTATCAGTGTTATGCAAGTCAAGGTGATTCTATGCTTATCATATCACTCATTTTGGAGGGGATGGGATATAGTGGGCAAAGAAACCAACCAAACAAAACAAAACAAAACAATACAAATTGTAATACAGACTCCAATCAATGTCTTATGCATGTTAATGTGATACTAGGCTGCTAGAAGCTGTGGACTGTAAAGAGTGATAAACAAAAATGAATATAATAGCTTCAAAAAAAGAACAAAATACCAAACACAGAATGATTCAGGCTCAAAACCCTTCTTCAGCCAACAACATAAAACAATAAAGACATAAATACATTACTAAATGTTCAGCTTCTCTGTAGAAAAATTGTGGAAAGTAGAAGAAAGTAGAAGACCTACAAAATATTTCTGTCGTCTGTCTGGAATTTAGTAATGCATTTATGCCTTTATTGTTTTTTGTTGTTGGCTGAAGAAGGGTTTTGAGCCCGAAACATCCCATGTTTGGTATTTTGTTCTTTTTCGAAGCTGTTATGTTCATTTTTGTTTATTACTGTTATGCATGTTGATTCGATTCCCGAGTGACTGAGCTGTAGGTAAATTTTTTTAAAAACTTGAGCTTTTATATAGCGCACTATCCACGTAACATGTAGAACGAGACATGACGCCGTTTGGCAATATTACAATTTTTTCATCAGAGATAACGCTGTTGACGGTTAGATACTCATTTTACACCTGAGTATGGTGAGAGAATGTGAGTAAAGAGCCTTTTTCAAGGACTCAACTATGCGCTGAACGAGGCTCGAACTCAGGACCTTCCGATCTTTAAGCGAGAGTCATACCACTAGACAACATAGCTGCATAAATAGAATTGATAGAAGATGATAAGTATTGGTTTTTATCAACCCAGGAGGAAATCTGTTACCGGGCAGCGACAACCCTACAGTGGAGGCCCTGGTCAGTTGGCTTCTGGAACATCCGCCATCGGGACCAGAGGAGGAAGACTCGGACTTGGAGATGGCCTCGTCAGAGGAAGACTTTTCTGACACGGATTCGTTCTCCGAAGAGGAATATGAAACCTTCAATGTGAGTTGTTTTCTGTTTGAGTATTTTTGGTTATGCAGCATTGAAAGGATATTCGTCGTCTTCTCTATGTTTTTTTTTTGTTGAACAACATTGTTGTTTTTTTTTTTTGTTGTTAGTTGTTGATCAACATTGTTGTTGTTGTTCGTTGTTTGTTTTGATCAACTTTGTTGTTGTCGTTATTTTTGTTTTTGTTGATCAACGTTGCTGTTGTTGTTTTTGATGTTTTTGTCAGCATCATTTATTTTATCATTGATCAAAATTATGATCATTGTTGTTATTGTTGTTGTTGTTGTTGTTTGTTGTTGTCGTCGTCATCATTGTGGTTGCTATTACTGTTAATTGCTTTTCTTTTGTACAACGTTCTATTTTCTTTATTATTGTATTTTTTTCACTTCTCCTCTTTTGTAAGAAAAATTAGATAGTACGAACTAAGCTTGACTCAAGAGCCATTTTCTTCTTCCTCTTCTTATTAATTGACACACCCATTTAGACGGTGACTCACTGTCAATTTGCATTTTCAAAAAAAAACCCCCAAAAAAGCAGAATAAAATATGGAAGGAAGAAAAAATAAGAAAAGAACATTTTTTATACACTTTTGGGCACTTTCCTGTTAGTGGAAAGTTGTACAAATTTTTAAAGATCTCAGCATTGATACTAGCATTTGACCTTTAAGTTGAAGGTTTAACTCCAATATAAGTGATACAAGTTTGGCTCTTTTAAAGATTGCTTAACTCTCTCCTTGCTGGCCATTTTCGGGATTTTCTCAAAAACTTCACACCAATCCAACACAAAAATAGATTTATTTTTTTTTCCACTCAAACACAAAAACAGTTCAGGCTATAGACATGATTTATTTCCACAGCAAAACGAGCTCTACAACATAGAGTTAAGTTTTTATAGCTATAACAAAAAAAAAAAATTCTTTAAAGTTTATGAAGTATGAATGAAATTAGATTGAGAAAAATTTTGGTGGTTTTGTAACAAATGTAATGATTTTTCTTATGGTTGGTAAGGAGAGGGTTTAAAACTTTTACTGTTTTCACTATATTTAGTTGTAAAATCAGTGCCTGTCTCATCTTACATGTTCAGTTTTGCTGCTGGCTTGGCACTCCTGGTAAAGCGCTTTGAACACATTTAGTAAGTATTGGGTTATATTAAAAAGTTCACTTTTTTAAATATATATCGTATAATATATATATAATATATATATATATAATTTTACCCAGACACCTGTCTCAGCACCTGAACCTGTGTCCATGCCAAGCACCCTGGGGTCAGAGTTCAAGAAGCGCAGTGACTTTGTCAACTCGGATGACTACGCCATGTATGTGAGATCCAAGATACAGCTGGGGATGATGGTGCGCTGTTGTCGCACTTATGAGGAGGTGCATCAGGGAGACATTGGGAAAGTTACCAAGGTGGGTGTATGCACATAGATATGAAATACAAGATGCATATTGAACATTATACCATTCTTTCATCTCTTTGTATTTATTAAACAAGTTATTTATATCTTTGTATTTATTAAACGAGTTATTTTTGTCATGCTCAATAACACAACTCTCTGTATTTATTAAACGAGTTATTTTTATTGTGCTTGCGAATTGGGGGTTAATTATCTTACCCAAGGAAAAAAAATGAAAGTGCCAGAAGCGGGGCTGGAACCCAGACCTTCTGGGTCACAGTGCAGTGATTCACTTGGCTCTTCGTCCCCCCCCCCACTTAAGTCCAATACTATTCTTTACATTGAGACTAGGGAAGTGTAGCTCACTTTATTTTGCAGTGCTGCACTATGACTGATGCCTGGGCTATTCCAGTCTTCCCTCGGGATAGAACGTAAAGGCAAAGGGATTTTATTTTTATTTATTTATTTATTTATTTATTTATTTATTTATTTATTTATTTATTTATTTATTTATTTATTTATTTATTTATTTATTTATTTATTTATTTTCATTTATTGATTGAATACAGTTGGATCAAGATGGCCTCCATGAGTTAAACATCCAGGCTTATTGGCAGCGCAAGGGAGGCAACTACTGGGTACGATACATCCACGTAGAAATCCTGGGATTCACCAACACTGCTCTAGGTAAGATTGCTTCAAAAATTTATTGCTTCCTTGTAGATTGACATTTGGCTTGTGACCCATGGGTTGCACTGGGTGGGGATCCTGACCTCCCATAGCGGGCAGGGAGGTACATACTGTGTCTTCTATCCCCTTATATCTGTTTTCCAACATGCTTTCTGTCTTTGTCTCGGAATGAGATTACTTGGTTTTGTCCTGGCACTGGCCGGAGTCCTAGCTGGGAGGGAAACAGTCAAATGCATAATTATTGTTTTGGGAGGTGATATTTTTTTCCTTGTAAATCATCTCTCTGTTATGTATTATTATTTTTATTTTGAATGTATAATGTAAGCATTTGAGTGTGTTCCTCTTTGTTGGGATTTGTGCTAGTGTCTGGATGAGACTTGTAGGTGATTTCAAACTAAGTACATTGGTAGTATGCTCTTGGAATCTACATCTGATCCCTATTTGTTCTCAGTTCCCCTTTGTCTTACTTTTTCTTGGGTTCTTTAATTGTAATTCTAGAACTTTTCACTATCCCATTTTCTTCCTTTTTACTGGCGCTGATATAACCTAAATGTGTTGCAAGCGCCGTAAAACCCTTAAAAACAAACAAAAACAAACATGGGTTGCACAGTCGAGTCCTTGGGGATTTAGATCGCTCATTTGGTAGAGAACTCACTCTATATTCAAAGGGACTGGGATCAATCCTAGGTGAAGCCAAAATTTTTCTGACCCTTCCCCCTTGTCCACCCAGCAGTGATTGGGTAGCTGGGTCCCTTAGATGTGATTATTTATTTATTTATTTATTTATTTATTTATTTATTTATTTATTTATTTATTTATTTATTTTGATTGCAGAGAGTCCTCAGAGTATAAAAGTGGGAGACAAAGTGAGAGTGAAGCCATCTGTGGCCAAACCAACTTACAAATGGGGTTCTGTCACTCACTCCAGCGTGGGTATTGTCTCTGGTAAGTTGTCTCTAGATTGAATCAAGGTTTCATCAAATGAAAATAAATGAAAAATAAAGATGAACATTTATATAGAGGCTTTCTAAGGATTTACCCTGTTCAATGTCAATTATTCCCTGGGCAATTATGTTAATTATTCCTTTGCATGTTGAAAAATAATAATGATAATTAAATATGTAAATGAATTAATAATAAATAAAATAAATAAATAAATAAATAAATGAATAAATAATAAATAAAATAAATAAATAAATAAATAAATGAATAAATAATAAATAAATAAATAAATGAATAAATAATAAATAAATATATAAATAAATAAATGAACTTTATTCATTCATAAGGAAATTGGTTTTACTTATATAACGTCTCACACCAAAGTCTAAAAGCGTATCTAGTGGATTTCGTGCTATATGAAAGCTCAAGTTTCTTTCTCACATCATTTCCTCTTCACCAGCCACAATTCCCAATGGCCGTGACGTGACTGTAGACTTTCCAGAACAATCTCACTGGACTGGAGTCATTTCCGAGATGGAGTTGGTGCCCAGTACTCACCCTGAAATCTCGTAAGTTTGATGTGTAGAAAGTGATATACAAATATAAATATAACGGTCTCACCGTGCTCTCATCTCCCATTTGTCTGTAGTGTTTCATTCATCACGTTTTGTTGACAAAGGGGAAACCAGAAATGTCCGCATCATCTGTCTTTATTAATTAAATAGAAGCTTCCATACGTATAGATATTATGAAGTTGACATCACTCAGGTCTTTGTTATTGCTTTTTGCCATCCGCGTTTTTTGAGTAATTCTCGCTAAACTGTTAACCAAATTATAAACGTTCAAGCTTACACATAGTTTTGTGTGTTGGTCCGTTATACTTCTGGATGGCAAGGTTGTGAGTTTCTTAGCCAAGCTCATACTATCTATTGTTATTCAAGCAGCAACATTTGTATTTAAGGTATTTTAAGGGAAACCAGATATAAAATACAATGCAGGTTTTGTATTCATCCCATAAGCTTGAGACAAATTACTTGGCCCTTAGACTATTTTTGAAAATCCTCAAATGTTGCTTTGTGAATCAGGATATGAGCTGACTCATATGCGGCTATCTGTGCGGCTATGTGGTCTTGTGGTATGACACTCGCTTTCGGATCGGAAGGTCCTGGGTTCGAGCCTCTCTTGGCGCATAGTTGAGTCCTTGGAAAAGGCTCTTTACTCACATTCTCGCACCGTACTCAGGTGTAAAATGAGTACCTGGCCATTAACAGCGTTGCCTTTGTCCGAAAAATTTTAATATCGCCTAACATGCGTCATGTCCCGTCCTACATGTTAAATGTTGCTGTTGATCAGGGACCCCTTGTAAAATGCTTTGAGCATATTTAGTGGATATTGCGCTATATAAAAGCTCATTTTCTTTCTTTTTTTCTTTCATCTGCATTAGAAGATGTGTTCAAATTAGGCAAAATCCTGAGACATGCATCATTGTTTTTATATGGGAGTGAAAGTTACTGTCAGATATTTTTGGTTTTAAAGATATTTTTATTACCTTTTTTATATCGCATCAACTTTTCCTTTTAAAATTGATTTCCAGTTTGGTCAATTTACAAAAAGTTAAATGGTTTGAGTTGCCAAATTGACTGGTTACACTATTGGTTTTTATTTTGGTATTTAAAAAAAAAAATGATTTATGGTTAAGTGTTTAATTTTGTCCTTGACATTTGCTTTTAGATGCTTCAACTGTTTCATGAATCCCTTGACTGGTCCAAGATTCAACTGTCAGGCATGCGAGAACTTTGACCTTTGTGAGAACTGCTTCAAGATTTGTAAAGCTCACAAACATCCCTTCAACCGCATACAGGAACCAGGTACGCTTAACACAAACTCAAATTTGATTGCAGGTCAAGTGATGACTATTTTGAAGAACATCCTCAAAATTCAGGCTAAATCAGAGTTTGAAGAATGTTGGGATCAATTATGTAATAAGAAATGAAGTGAGTAGAAAGTGCCAGAAGACAATATAGAGTAAAAAACTTTGCAGCGATGGGGGCTCGAACCCGCAACCTTACTGGTATGACAACTCCAGGAGTGGTGGATTGCTTCGACTGTAGAGCTACCCTCTCCAGGCCAGGCAGAGTTGTCGTACCAGTAAGGTCGCGGGTTCTAACCCCCATCGCCATGAAGTATTTTATTCTCGATTGTCATCTGGCACTTTTCTACTCACTTCATTTCTTTTTATTATCAATATAAGTGCCTGCTCCGCTCACTTTTCTACTCACTTCATTTCTTTTTATTATCAATATAAGTGCCTGCTCCGCTCACTTTTCTACTCACTTCATTTCTTTTTATTATCAATATAAGTGCCTGCTCCGCTCACTTTTCTATTCACTTCATTTCTTTTTATTATCAATATAAGTGCCTGCTCCGCTCACTTTTCTATTCACTTCATTTCTTTTTATTATCAATATAAGTGCCTGCTCCGCTCACTTTTCTACTCACTTCATTTCTTTTTATTATCAATATAAGTGCCTGCTCCGCTCACTTTTCTACTCACTTATTCTTTTATATCAATATAAGTGCCTGCTCCGCTCACTTTTCTATTCACTTCATTTCTTTTTATTATCAATATAAGTGCCTGCTCCGCTCACTTTTCTACTCACTTCATTTCTTTTTATTATCAATATAAGTGCCTGCTCCGCTCACTTTTCTACTCACTTCATTTCTTTTTATTATCAATATAAGTGCCTGCTCCGCTCACTTTTCTACTCACTTCATTTCTTTTTATTATCAATATAAGTGCCTGCTCCGCTCACTTTTCTACTCTCTTCATTTCTTTTTATTATCAATATAAGTGCCTGCTCCGCTCACTTTTCTACTCACTTCATTTCTTTTTATTATCAATATAAGTGCCTGTTCCGCTCACTTTTCTACTCACTTCATTTCTTTTTATTATCAATATAAGTGCCTGCTCCGCTCACTTTTCTACTCACTTCATTTCTTTTTATTATCAATATAAGTGCCTGCTCCGCTCACTTTTCTACTCACTTCATTTCTTTTTATTATCAATATAAGTGCCTGCTCCGCTCACTTTTCTATTCACTTCATTTCTTTTTATTATCAATATAAGTGCCTGCTCCGCTCACTTTTCTACTCACTTCATTTCTTTTTATTATCAATATAAGTGCCTGCTCCGCTCACTTTTCTACTCACTTCATTTCTTTTTATTATCAATATAAGTGCCTGCTCCGCTCACTTTTCTACTCACTTCATTTCTTTTTATTATCAATATAAGTGCCTGCTCCGCTCACTTTTCTACTCACTTCATTTCTTTTTATTATCAATATAAGTGCCTGCTCCGCTCACTTTTCTACTCACTTCATTTCTTTTTATTATCAATATAAGTGCCTGCTCCGCTCACTTTTCTGGATCAAATATGTAGAAGTTTTTACTTTTCAGGGGGCTCCCGATAGCTCAGTTGGTAGAGTACTTGCTTCACATGCAAGTGCAGTCGAGATTTTTTTCTGACTAGGTTTTGAACATATCTTGTAATCATTTGAGTGTATTCCTCTTAGTGGGATCTTGTACTGAATATCTGGATGAGTATTATTGGTGATTTCAAACTAGACCGATAGTGTGCTTTTGGAATCTACATCTGTTCCCTATTTGAACCTTTCATTTTTTGTCATACTTTTTCTTTGGTGCTTAAATTGTAGTTCTATAATTTTTTGACGATCCCATTTCCATCCATTTTACTGGTGCTGATATGACCTGAATGTGTCACTAGTGTGTAAAAACCTTTAAAAACTCATCCAATGTTGTAACGGATTTCAGGAAGTGATCCGGTCTTTGCTGGCAAGCCAGGGAAACCCAGTCGAGTGGAATCCAGCACGTCAAAGAGTTCCACAGTCAACAAGTGGCACGCCTGTGTGAGAAACGTCATGGTGTCATCCAGGGAAGAACAGTCCCATAACTTGTACGACGGACAGGGACACTTTTGGCAGAGTCATGGAACACAGGGAAAAGTAAGTCTGGCTGTTGTGGTCTTATGGTATGACACTCTCTTTCGGATCGGAAGGTCGTGGGTTCAAGCCTCGCACGGCTCATAGTTGAGTTGGTCCTTGGAAAAGGCTCTTTACTCACATTCTCTCATCCAGGGAGAACAGTCCCATAACTTGTACAACGGACAGGGACACTTTTGGCAGAGTCATGGAACACAGGGAAAAGTAAGTCTGGCTGTTGTGGTCTTATGGTATGACACTCTCTTTCGGATCGGAAGGTCGTGGGTTCAAGCCTTGCTCGGCACATAGTTGAGTTGGTCCTTGGAAAAGGCTCTTTACTCACATTCTCTCATCCAGGGAGAACAGTCCCATAACTTGTACGACGGACAGGGACACTTTTGGCAGAGTCATGGAACACAGGGAAAAGTAAGTCTGGCTTTTGTGGGGAGGGGGAGGGGGGAGGGTCCTGATTGGTATAGCACTCGCTTCACATGCAAAGATTTTTTTCCTGACCCTTCTGTCCATCCATCTGTGATTGGGTAACTGGGTCTGTTGCATCGGATGGAAAGTACTTTGCGATAGACCATGGGCCTGTGTGAGGAACGTCATGGTGTCATCCAGAGAAGAACAGTCCCATAACTTGTACGACGGACAGGGACACTTTTGGCAGAGTCATGGAACACAGGGAAAAGTAAGTTTGGCTGTTGTGGTCTTATGGTATGACACTCTCTTTCGGATCGGAAGGTCGTGGGTTCAAGCCTCGCACGGCACATAGTTGAGTTGGCCTTGGAAAAGGCTCTTTACTCACATTTTCTCACCATACTCAGGTGTCAAATGAGTACCTGGCCGTTAACAGCGTTGTCTCTGTCGGAAAAAAAAAGTAACATTGGGTGGTGGGGGGTCTAATAACTTAATATGCAATGAGACTGAGATTTGACCTCGGTGAAGAGGAGATTTTTTTCCTGACCCTCCTGTCCACCCAATCATCTGTGATTGGGTAGCTGGGTCTGTTAGATTGGATGGAAAGTACTTTGTGATAGACAAGGTCCTATCCAAAGCGTAGCAAGCAATTTCTATTAGCTTTTAGATACTGGGATTAACTTCAGCACCATGGGCCTCATCCTTCTGAAAGACTACTTTCAGATTTTCTCACCCTTCAGGGATGCCATTTTCCTGGCTAAAGCTGATACACTGGCTTTTGAGTATTTTCCAGCTGACCTTATTCGGCGTTCATGAGTTGATTTTTAAAAAAAAGATGCTAGCATTAGTTGTTTAAAGGCAACAGTTGACTCTCTCCTCATTTTTAGAATTTCCCCCAAAAATCACACCCACCCAACACAAAAATTGACTTTTCTTACTCAAACAAAAAAAGTAACTAGTGCATTCTATACAAAATGTTGTTCAGTAAAATGAGCTCTACAACACGTTTTTTAGTATTTAAAGTTTCACCAAAACATTTGTTTAAATTTTGTAATGTCCACGAAAAATCAGACTGAGAAAATTGTTGGTTGCATCTAACAAATGTGACGATTTTCCTATGGTTGTTGAGGAGAGGGTTAAGGAGAAGCTAGATGGAGATGTATCCTTTTGTGTGATAAAAGAGTGGTAGCATTTGATGCAAAGAAGCTTTGCACGAAATATTTTCATATGTGCTCTTGACGAGAACAATTTTCAGACTCTTGGAAATTTTAGCCAAGGTCAATGCTGTTATAGTTCCCTAACAAAGCTGTTTTGAGTATATACAGTCGACACTAAATATAACTTGCTTTTAAAATATTTGATTGATCTATTTTTAGCATTGGATCTGTTTGGAGATGCTTTGGAGATGTTTGAGTACATATTGTGGACATTGTTCAAAATATAACTTTCATTAAAAATATTTGATTGATCTATTTTTAGCATTGGATCCGTTTGGAGATGCAGCCGGAGATGGTGATATCCAGACTGACCATGCGTGTGGACCCAGCAGACGCCAGTTACATCCCTGCCATCATTGTGATGAGTGGAGGAGATTCCGTCACTTCCCTGAAGGAGTTGAGGACAGTCCATGTCCCCGTGGATGAACAGGAAGTCACTCTCCTGTCCGATATGACTGAGGTATGGGGACGGTGTGGGTGGGAAGAGTGGATATAAAAATAATATGCGATTTCAACAGTTTTCTTGTCAAGGCCTACTATAAAAAATTTCAAGTTTAGATAAATTAATTTATCGTCATAAAAATGAAGAAAGTTGATGCCACTCTGCAATTGTTATTGTATTTAGGCCACCAGCTGGGTCATTAGTTTTCCGTCATGACCCTGTATTAGACTATAAAAAGTAATGAATAGAAATGTATATAACAGCTTTTAAAAAAAAAAAGACCAAAATGCCAAAACGGAATGTTTCAGGCTCAAAATCCTTCTTCAGCCAATGCCAAAAACAATAAAAACATAAATACACCACTTAAATTTGAGACAGATGGCAGATAAATTCTTGACATGACTTGTCCATACGTTTAAGGATCTTGAAATCAAGATTTTAAAATTTCTGAATTTAAATTTAATTTTACCAACAGCACCCAATTTTTTGTTTTTCAATTTGGCACTTATATTTGTCAAAGTAGAGACAGAATATTAAACAAAATATAATTTGGAAATAAGAGTTGAGTGTTATCATTGAATTTCTTTGAATTACTTCAAATTCAATTGAATATTAAATATGATCATTATTATTTTACATCGGGGGTCCCGATAGCTCAGTTGGCAGAGCACTGGCTTCACAATAAAAGGGACCAACATCGATCCCGGGTGCGGTCGAGATTTTTTTTTTCTCCAACCCCCACGTTCACTCAGCAGTGAGTGGGTAGCTGGGTCTATAAGATCTGGTGGAAAGTACTTTGCGATAGACTAGCGTCCTATCCAAAGGGTAGCAAGCCATTGTTATTGTCCGTTTCATGCTATAGAAACAGGGATAAACTCCAGCTCCACGGGCCTAATGGCTCTGATGGCTTACTTTTTTCTTCTTTTTACATTGATATACCGAGCTTTCATATGTCGGGTCTCAGTGTTCTTTGAAATCTGTAATTGTAAGAGTATCATTAATAATAATAATAATAATAATAATAATAATAATAATAATAATAATAATAATAATAATAATAATAAATGGCATTTATATAGCGCTTTAACCCGTTGTCACAGGCTCTAAGCGCTTTACAGTGATATAAAACAAAACATGTTACAGTTCATAAAATCTCATTCTCTCCCATCAGTTTTACAACATGATTGAGATAAGCATCAAGCAGTGTCGCAGCAGTGGCATCGACTGTAAGATCCATGGACTCTCCATCTCAGCCAGGCACAAAACAGACGAAGACGATTTAGCCTCGACATTTTCCATCCTGGCTCAAGATAAAGAGGGCATGGAGATGGCTGAGGAGGAGCAAAATCGAAACGTTGCAGGGCCGAATGCTGGTAGTCGCAATGTGAGCAAGAAGGGAAAATCGTCCTCCTCTAAAGATATCCAGACGTATGTATTTGTGTGGGGTCTGAATGATAAAGACCAGCTTGGTGGACCCAAGGGATCCAAGGTGAATAGAAACATATTTGTGTCAGTGCATGACATAATCAGTCGGAAGGTGAAAATTTTGGATTTGAATTTTTCTTCATTTTCTGAAAGAATATGCTCCCCAAAGCATTTAAATCTTTATTTTAAGTAAATTGGGTGATTTTTCATGAAATTTTGGTCAGATGTATGGGAAAGGTATCCAGCAACTTTTCTCAAATGTCATACTTTTTCAACTTGACTAGCTGTAAAATATTTACAAGTGAAATTAAGCTTTCAATTTCCTGAAGATGTACAAAATGGGTTGATTTAATCGTTTATGACTAGAACTCATTTTTTTATAAAAATTGACCTTCTAACTAAACTTGGCAATATTTCAGTTCAAACTTTTTCACCATCCGACTGATTTTGTCATTCAAATAACATTTGTGAGCAGTACTGCCAACTTTTCGTAAATTTTTAAGATTTTTAAATGCATATTATTAAGCATTTTCATTCATTGTATGCTTTTTACTGAACACCCTCTCCATAAATTTACTTTATTTCCATATTTGACAAAATGTGATATTTTGTAACTTTACATATTTGCGTTTTGTTGTTTGTCTCCTGACAAAGGCCAAGGGCCGAAACGTTGTTTGTTTTGTGTTGTTCCCATTATATATGAGTCACATCTACTCACTTTATCTTTCTTTCCATTACTGAAGATTACCTAACTGAAGTCATGCCTTTTAGTTGATTTAAACACTTTGATTTGTTATATGACCGGAAAGTTTGTGTTGGGAGTTCAATCAAATATCTGGCTAGGTCATGTCTGATTTTCATGTTGATTCTGGAAGTCAATACTATTTATATCGTCTATGAAGGCTATTCAATAATTTAAGTATTAATTATAATATTGCTAGTATGTCTTGTTGCCCATCATAAGAATTTGACCTTGTCAGGATTGTACGCATTTTATTCAAAATCTTATTCATTTTTGCTCTTCATTGCACACATTTTTATGGGTAAGGATTGGCAGCACTGTTTGTGAGGCACACTAAGGAAATTGTCCACTTGTTATTTTTTTAATGGAAATTAAGTTATTGGTGGAGTGTAAGGGAGTAGACAAATTTCTACATTTTACCATTATGTAATGAAAATTTAAAAAAAGACAAACGCTTGAAATAGAATAGAGAGGTAATGACAAACGCTTGAAATAGAATAGAGAGGTAATGACAAACGCTTGAAATAGAATAGAGAGGTAATGACAAACGCTTGAAATAGAATAGAGAGGTAATGACAAACGCTTGAAATAGAATAGAGAGGTAATGACAAACGCTTGAAATAGAATAGAGAGGTAATGACAAACGCTTGAAATAGAATAGAGAGGTAATGACAAACGCTTGAATAGAATAGAGAGGTAATGACAAACGCTTGAAATAGAATAGAGAGGTAATGACAAACGCTTGAAATAGAATAGAGAGGTAATGACAAACGCTTGAAATAGAATAGAGAGGTAATGACAAACGCTTGAAATAGAATAGAGAGGTAATGACAAACGCTTGAAATAGAATAGAGAAGTAATGACAAACGCTTGAAATAGAATAGAGAGGTAATGACAAACGCTTGAAATAGAATAGAGAAGTAATGACAAACGCTTGAAATAGAATAGAGAGGTAATGACAAACGCTTGAAATAGAATAGAGAAGTAATGACAAACGCTTGAAATAGAATAGAGAGGTAATGACAAACGCTTGAAATAGAATAGAGAAGTAATGACAAACGCTTGAAATAGATATAGAGAAGTAATGACAAACGCTTGAAATAGAATAGAGAAGTAATGACAAACGCTTGAAATAGAATAGAGAAGTAATGACAAACGCTTGAAATAGAATAGAGAGGTAATGACAAACGCTTGAAATAGAATAGAGAAGTAATGACAAACGCTTGAAATAGACTAGAGAAGTAATGACAAACGCTTGAAATAGAATAGAGAGGTAATGACAAACGCTTGAAATAGAATAGAGAAGTAATGACAAACGCTTGAAATAGAATAGAGAAGTACGCCTCAAAAAGATGGTCCCTCGAAAAAGCAATGAACCAATTTTCTCAGCTCATGTCTGCGCCAGGTTATTTACGCTGTGATGTTTTGAAATTAGACATTTTAAAAATCAACAAATTCTTTCAAAATATTTAAGGTCTTGTAATTAAAAAACAACAATTAAAAATTGAAATTTTATGTGACCTTGACCCTGGGATTATGTTGTCTTTTAGGCGCACCGCTCCAGCAGTAAAAAAGAAAAAAGCATTTTTAAAATGTCCGATCTCCAAGTTATCAGTCTCTCTTGTTTTTGTTTCAACAGATCAAAATGCCAGTTCTGAATGAGGCTTTGTCTCGACTCAACTGTGTTCAGATTTCTGGAGGATCAAAGAGTCTTTTCTGTGGTAAGTAAGGAGGGTGAGGCTGTGAGATAATAAATGCTGGTTTTTATGGTATATTTGTGACCGATTGATTTAAACTGAAATGTGTGTGGGTGATTTAGATGCTAAATCTGAATTTATAGAGAAAGATATGACTTGTATGAATATGTTTTATTAGGAAAATAGATGCAGTTTCTTAAAATAATAAAAAGATAAATAAAATTCCCTTTCTTCATCCCATTGGGCAAATTTGTCTCTACGGTCTATTCCAAGGGAAGACTGGAATAACCCAGCCGTTAGCCGCAGTGCAGCGTCACAAATTGAGCTAGTTGAATTGCTCAAGGCCATACAGTGCAGTTGAACTTGGTACCTTTTGAAGCAAAGACCGTTTTGCTGAGCCACGCTGTCCCCTTGAAATGACTATTCGTCTTTTTTGTCATTTTTACTTAACAATCACTAACACTAGTTTACACATTTTGGTACAAAATAGTGATTGTACCGTAAAACCCTTAAAAACAGAAAAAACAAACATAATCCAAGTTTTGTATCTTTGGCTAAATAACAATGTGAAATTGAATGTAAGCTTCAATATAATAAACAAAAACAGATAATGTGGACGTTTCAGGTTTCCCCTTTAACAAAACAGGATGAATGAAACAATACAGACAAATGAGATAATATGTGATAATGGCGTTTCATTCATCCTGTTGATAAAGGGGAAACCCGAAACGTCCACATTATCTGTTTTCGTTTATTGAATTGAAGCTTACATTCAATTTCATATTGTTATTTATTTTTTTTGAGCTTCGAACAGCAACATTTTCATTATCTTTGGCTATGAAATCTATTTTTAGCATCTTGACATTTACATTTTTAGCCACATCTGTTCACTCTGAATTGTGATAACGTTTGATTTGACTTTTCCCCCTCCTCTAAACAGTGAGTCAAGATGGCAAGCTGTTTGCTTGTGTTGAAAGAACTAATGGTTCCCTGGCTGGCAACTCGTCTTTTTTGGTCACAATTACTTAACATCTTGGTACAAAATAGTGATTGTACTGTAAAACCCTTTTAAAAACAAACAAAAAAACCCCAACATAATCCAAGTTTTATATCTTTGGCTATAAAATAGATTTTTAGCACCTTGACATTTACATTTTTAGCCATATCCATGCACTATGAATTGTGATAATATGTTTGATTTAACTCCCCCCCCCCCCTCCCACTCTGAACAGTGAGTCAAGACGGCAAGCTGTTTGCCTGTGGTGAAGGAACGAACGGTCGGTTGGGCCTGGGTTCCCTGGCCGGCAACGTATGCATCCCCCGTCAGATTACGTCAATCAGCCAATATGTCATCAAGAAGGTGGCTGTCCATTCCGGAGGCCGTCACGCCCTGGCCCTGAGTGTTGATGGGAAGGTTTTTGCCTGGGGTGAGGGCGATGACGGCAAGCTGGGACTGTCCAGTAGAATGTAAGGGTTGGAATTGGACTGTTTGACACTTATTCTTTTTTTACCAGCAGACTTATGGCATGTGATAGAAACATACTAAACAAGTATTGCAGCTATGTAGTCTTATGGTATGACACTCGCTTTCGGATCGGAAGGTCCTGGGGTCGAGCCTCGCTTGGCGCAGAGTTGAGTCCTTGGAAAAGACTCTTTGCTCACATTCTCTCACCTTACTCAGGTGTAAAATGAGCACCTGGCCGTTAACAGCGTTGTTTCTGTCGAGAAAAAAAAAATTGCATTATCTCCTAACAGGCATCATGTCTCATTCTTTATGTTATGTGTTGCTGTTGGTCAGGGACCCTTTGTAAAGCGCTATGAGCACGTTTAGTGGATATTGCGCTATATAAAAGCTCAATTTCTCCAAGTTGATGTGGAGATAATCGGTAAAGGCAGTTATCTATTGGAATAAATTGTAATCGTAAAGTTGATAATAATAATGTAATTTATTTATATAGCGACTGTCCCACACAATATCGTTCTAGGCGAGTGAAGAATGAATTTGTATTAATGCACCTAATCCGGTAGTCAAAACAGCTATATAGACCTGCCCACACACACACACACACACACACACACACACACACACACACACACACACACACACACACACGCATACACACATTAAAGAACAGATCGAAATGATTTAATTAGTAAAAACATTAACAGTTCTTTTTAAATCCTATACAATTTTACAAATGTTGGAAGATTTTGTTATGAATTGTAAAGTATATGCTCATATGTTGTATGTTGATGTAGAAATTGTGAGATGCCCCGAGTGATTGAGACCCTGAAGTCCAAGCGTGTTCGTGACATTGCGTGTGGTAGTTCTCACAGTGCTGCCATCATGATTTAATTTGTAAAAACCTTAATTCTTTTAAAATTCTATACAATTTAGCAAATGTTGGAAGATTTTGTTATGAATTGTAAAGTATATGCCCATATGTTGTGTGTTGATGTAGAAATTGTGAAACGCCCCGAGTGATTGAGACCCTGAAGTCCAAGCGTGTTCGTGACATCGCCTGTGGTAGTTCTCACAGTGCTGCCATCATGATTTAATTTGTAAAAACCTTAATTCTTTTTAAATCCTATACAATTTAGCAAATGTTGGAAGATTTTGTCATGAATTGTAAAGTATATGCCCATATGTTGTGTGTTGATGTAGAAATTGTGAAACGCCCCGAGTGATTGAGACCCTGAAGTCCAAGCGTGTTCGTGACATCGCCTGTGGTAGTTCTCACAGTGCGGCCATCATATCAAATGGGGACTTGTACACCTGGGGCCTTGGGGATTATGGACGCCTAGGGCATGGAGATAACTCTACACAGCTCAAACCCAAACAGGTAACAGACAAGTTTTGCTTACCCTGTCATGTGTATAAATAAAAAATCTAATTTTTTATAAATATATTGTGGCTAACTTTGACTTTTATTGTATTTGTATTTTATGTGAGAAAAAAAAGACTTATTTTATTTTAAATTTTTTTTCATGTTTTGCTTTTTATTTTATTTTATATTTATTTATTTATTTATTTATTTTTGTTTTGTTTTGTTTTGTTTTTATTTTATCTTTTTATCTTAGTCATTATTTTTAATTTTAGATGTAATTTATACGTCTGTGCATTTCTTTTATTATTGGTTTTATTTTTTGTGCGGCTATGTGGTCTAGTGGTATGACACTCGCTTTCGGATCGGAAGGTCCTGGGTTCGACCCTTGCTTGGCGCATAGTTGAGTTCTTGGAGAAGGCTCTTTACTCACATTCTCTCACTGTACTCGGGTGTAAAATGAGTACCTGGCCGTTAACAGCATTGAATCTGTCCCAAAAAAATTGTAATATTGCCTAACAGGCGTCATGTCCCGTCCTACATGTTAAATGTTGCTGTTGGCCAGGGACCCCTTGTGAAGTGCTTTGAGCATGTGTAGTGGATATTGCCCTATATAAATGCTCAATTATTTTTTTTATATTCCATTTACTATATTGCTTTATAAAATATATATATATAATGTTTTTATAACGTTTAATTGAAGTTTGTAAAACCAATTTCCTTATGGATGAATAAAGTTTTTAATTTATTTATTTGTTTTATTGTATTGATCATGTTGTGCCTTTTGCTCTTGTCTCTTCTTAGGTTATGGCTCTTGCAGGCCAGCGAGTTGTTCAGGTTGCCTGCGGAAGCAGAGACGCCCAAACCCTGGCGTTGACAGACGAGGGAATCGTCTACTCCTGGGGTGATGGAGACTTTGGCAAACTGGGTCGGGGCGGCAGTGAAGGCTGTAACGTGCCCCACCAAGTGGACAGGCTGGCAGGTCAAGGGGTCATACAGATTGAATGCGGGGCTCAGTTTTCTCTGGCCCTCACCAAGCACGGACAGGTCTGGACATGGTAAGTGGACGTGAGAGAATCCTAGATTTTTTAATTGTAAAAAGTAACGAACAATAATGAATATAACAGCTTAAAAAAAAAAAGAATAAAATACCAAACATGGAAAGTTTTGGGCTCAAAACCCTTCTTCAGCCAACAACAAGGACAATGAAAACATAAAAACATTACTAAAAAATGAGATAGATGACAAATATATATTTGGCACATCCTTTCTGTAAGTGATAGGATATTGGAATGTAAACAAAAAGAAGCATTCTCTTGGTTTCTAATCATGTGCTTAGTGGTGAACCGAGTGAACACTTTCTCAACCCCCCCCCCCCCCCCACACACACACACACTCACACACACACACATCTCCTGTTTTGATTTTAACATTTTCTTCTTTTCAAGAAAGCATTACAGATTTCAATACTTACGTGTAGACAACATATATAAATGTTTTTGTCTATCATTTAACCAGGGGCAAGGGAGACTATTTCCGACTGGGTCACGGTACAGATGCCCATGTGAGAAAACCTCAACTGGTAGAAAGTCTGAAGGGAAAGAAAATAGTGCATGTCTCAGTTGGAGCCTTACACTGTCTGGCTGTTACAGACACAGGCCAGGTGAGTGATCAGTATTATAATGGGCTATGTCTCAGTTGGAGCCTTACACTGTCTGGCTGTTACAGACACAGGCCAGGTGAGTGATCAGTATTATATTGGGCTATGTCTCAGTTGGAGCCTTACACTGTCTGGCTGTTACAGACACAGGCCAGGTGAGTGATCAGTATTATATTGGGCTATGTCTCAGTTGGAGCCTTACACTGTCTGGCTGTTACAGACACAGGCCAGGTGAGTGATCAGTATTATATTGGGCTATGTCTCAGTTGGAGCCTTACACTGTCTGGCTGTTACAGACACAGGCCAGGTGAGTGATCAGTATTATATTGGGCTATGTCTCAGTTGGAGCCTTACACTGTCTGGCTGTTACAGACACGGGCCAGGTGAGTGATCAGTAATATATTGGGCTATGTCTCAGTTGGAGCCTTACACTGTCTGGCTGTTACAGACACAGGCCAGGTGAGTGATCAGTATTATATTGGGCTATGTCTCAGTTGGAGCCTTACACTGTCTGGCTGTTACAGACACAGGCCAGGTGAGTGATCAGTATTATATTGGGCTATGTCTCAGTTGGAGCCTTACACTGTCTGGCTGTTACAGACACAGGCCAGGTGAGTGATCAGTATTATATTGGGCTATGTCTCAGTTGGAGCCTTACACTGTCTGGCTGTTACAGACACAGGCCAGGTGAGTGATCAGTATTATATTGGGCTATGTCTCAGTTGGAGCCTTACACTGTCTGGCTGTTACAGACACAGGCCAGGTGAGTGATCAGTATTATATTGGGCTATGTCTCAGTTGGAGCCTTACACTGTCTGGCTGTTACAGACACAGGCCAGGTGAGTGATCAGTATTATATTGGGCTATGTCTCAGTTGGAGCCTTACACTGTCTGGCTGTTACAGACACAGGCCAGGTGAGTGATCAGTATTATATTGGGCTATGTCTCAGTTGGAGCCTTACACTGTCTGGCTGTTACAGACACAGGCCAGGTGAGTGATCAGTATTATATTGGGCTATGTCTCAGTTGGAGCCTTACACTGTCTGGCTGTTACAGACACAGGCCAGGTGAGTGATCAGTATTATATTGGGCTATGTCTCAGTTGGAGCCTTGCACTGGCTGTTACAGACACGGGCCAGGTGAGTGATCAGTATTATATTGGGCTATGTCTCAGTTGGAGCCTTACACTGTCTGGCTGTTACAGACACGGGCCAGGTGAGTGATCAGTATTATATTGGGCTATGTCTCAGTTGGAGCCTTACACTGTCTGGCTGTTACAGACACAGGCCAGGTGAGTGATCAGTATTATATTGGGCTATGTCTCAGTTGGAGCCTTACACTGTCTGGCTGTTACAGACACAGGCCAGGTGAGTGATCAGTATTATATTGGACTATGTCTCAGTTGGAGCCTTACACTGTCTGGCTGTTACAGACACAGGCCAGGTGAGTGATCAGTATTATATTGGACTATGTCTCAGTTGGAGCCTTACACTGTCTGGCTGTTACAGACACGGGCCAGGTGAGTGATCAGTATTATATTGGGCTATGTCTCAGTTGGAGCCTTACACTGTCTGGCTGTTACAGACACAGGCCAGGTGAGTGATCAGTATTATATTGGGCTATGTCTCAGTTGGAGCCTTACACTGTCTGGCTGTTACAGACACGGGCCAGGTGAGAGTGATCAGTATTATATTGGGCTATGTCTCAGTTGGAGCCTTACACTGTCTGGCTGTTACAGACACAGGCCAGGTGAGTGATCAGTATTATATTGGGCTATGTCTCAGTTGGAGCCTTACACTGTCTGGCTGTTACAGACACGGGCCAGGTGAGTGATCAGTATTATATTGGGCTATGTCTCAGTTGGAGCCTTACACTGTCTGGCTGTTACAGACACAGGCCAGGTGAGTGATCAGTATTATATTGGGCTATGTCTCAGTTGGAGCCTTACACTGTCTGGCTGTTACAGACACAGGCCAGGTGAGTGATCAGTATTATATTGGGCTATGTCTCAGTTGGAGCCTTACACTGTCTGGCTGTTACAGACACAGGCCAGGTGAGTGATCAGTATTATATTGGGCTATGTCTCAGTTGGAGCCTTACACTGTCTGGCTGTTACAGACACAGGCCAGGTGAGTGATCAGTATTATATTGGGCTATGTCTCAGTTGGAGCCTTACACTGTCTGGCTGTTACAGACACAGGCCAGGTGAGTGATCAGTATTATATTGGGCTATGTCTCAGTTGGAGCCTTATACTGTCTGGCTGTTACAGACACAGGCCAGGTGAGTGATCAGTATTATATTGGGCTATGTCTCAGTTGGAGCCTTACACTGTCTGGCTGTTACAGACACAGGCCAGGTGAGTGATCAGTATTATATTGGGCTATGTCTCAGTTGGAGCCTTACACTGTCTGGCTGTTACAGACACAGGCCAGGTGAGTGATCAGTATTATATTGGGCTATGTCTCAGTTGGAGCCTTACACTGTCTGGCTGTTACAGACACGGGCCAGGTGAGTGATCAGTATTATATTGGGCTATGTCTCAGTTGGAGCCTTACACTGTCTGGCTGTTACAGACACAGGCCAGGTGAGTGATCAGTATTATATTGGGCTATGTCTCAGTTGGAGCCTTACACTGTCTGGCTGTTACAGACACGGCCAGGTGAGTGATCAGTATTATATTGGGCTATGTCTCAGTTGGAGCCTTACACTGTCTGGCTGTTACAGACACGGGCCAGGTGAGTGATCAGTATTATATTGGGCTATGTCTCAGTTGGAGCCTTACACTGTCTGGCTGTTACAGACACAGGCCAGGTGAGTGATCAGTATTATATTGGGCTATGTCTCAGTTGGAGCCTTACACTGTCTGGCTGTTACAGACACAGGCCAGGTGAGTGATCAGTATTATATTGGGCTATGTCTCATGTTGGAGCCTTACACTGTCTGGCTGTTACAGACACAGGCCAGGTGAGTGATCAGTATTATATTGGGCTATGTCTCAGTTGGAGCCTTACACTGTCTGGCTGTTACAGACACAGGCCAGGTGAGTGATCAGTATTATATTGGGCTATGTCTCAGTTGGAGCCTTACACTGTCTGGCTGTTACAGACACAGGCCAGGTGAGTGATCAGTATTATATTGGGCTATGTCTCAGTTGGAGCCTTATACTGTCTGGCTGTTACAGACACAGGCCAGGTGAGTGATCAGTATTATATTGGGCTATGTCTCAGTTGGAGCCTTACACTGTCTGGCTGTTACAGACACAGGCCAGGTGAGTGATCAGTATTATATTGGGCTATGTCTCAGTTGGAGCCTTACACTGTCTGGCTGTTACAGACACAGCCAGGTGAGTGATCAGTATTATATTGGGCTATGTCTCAGTTGGAGCCTTACACTGTCTGGCTGTTACAGACACAGGCCAGGTGAGTGATCAGTATTATATTGGGCTATGTCTCAGTTGGAGCCTTACACTGTCTGCATGTTACAGACACAGGCCAGGTGAGTGATCAGTATTATATTGGGCTATGTCTCAGTTGGAGCCTTACACTGTCTGGCTGTTACAGACACGGGCCAGGTGAGTGATCAGTATTATATTGGGCTATGTCTCAGCTGGAGCCTTACACTGTCTGGCTGTTACAGACACAGGCCAGGTGAGTGATCAGTATTATATTGGGATATGTCTCAGTTGGAGCCTTACACTGTCTGGCTGTTACAGACACGGGCCAGGTGAGTGATCAGTATTATATTGGGCTATGTCTCAGTTGGAGCCTTACACTGTCTGGCTGTTACAGACACGGCCAGGTGAGTGATCAGTATTATATTGGGCTATGTCTCAGTTGGAGCCTTACACTGTCTGGCTGTTACAGACACAGGCCAGGTGAGTGATCAGTATTATATTGGGCTATGTCTCAGTTGGAGCCTTACACTGTCTGGCTGTTACAGACACAGGCCAGGTGAGTGATCAGTATTATATTGGGCTATGTCTCAGTTGGAGCCTTACACTGTCTGGCTGTTACAGACACGGGCCAGATGAGTGATCAGTATTATATTGGGCTATGTCTCAGTTGGAGCCTTACACTGTCTGGCTGTTACAGACACGGGCCAGGTGAGTGATCAGTATTATATTGGGCTATGTCTCAGTTGGAGCCTTACACTGTCTGGCTGTTACAGACACAGGCCAGGTGAGTGATCAGTATTATATTGGGCTATGTCTCAGTTGGAGCCTTACACTGTCTGGCTGTTACAGACACAGGCCAGATGAGTGATCAGTATTATATTGGGCTATGTCTCAGTTGGAGCCTTACACTGTCTGGCTGTTACAGACACGGGCCAGGTGAGTGATCAGTATTATATTGGGCTATGTCTCAGTTGGAGCCTTACACTGTCTGGCTGTTACAGACACAGGCCAGGTGAGTGATCAGTATTATATTGGGCTATGTCTCAGTTGGAGCCTTACACTGTCTGGCTGTTACAGACACGGCCAGGTGAGTGATCAGTATTATATTGGGCTATGTCTCAGTTGGAGCCTTACACTGTCTGGCTGTTACAGACACAGGCCAGGTGAGTGATCAGTATTATATTGGGCTATGTCTCAGTTGGAGCCTTACACTGTCTGGCTGTTACAGACACAGGCCAGGTGAGTGATCAGTATTATATTGGGCTATGTCTCAGTTGGAGCCTTACACTGTCTGGCTGTTACAGACACAGGCCAGGTGAGTGATCAGTATTATATTGGGCTATGTCTCAGTTGGAGCCTTACACTGTCTGGCTGTTACAGACACAGGCCAGGTGAGTGATCAGTATTATATTGGGCTATGTCTCAGTTGGAGCCTTACACTGTCTGGCTGTTACAGACACAGGCCAGGTGAGTGATCAGTATTATATTGGGCTATGTCTCAGTTGGAGCCTTATACTGTCTGGCTGTTACAGACACAGGCCAGGTGAGTGATCAGTATTATATTGGGCTATGTCTCAGTTGGAGCCTTACACTGTCTGGCTGTTACAGACACAGGCCAGGTGAGTGATCAGTATTATATTGGGCTATGTCTCAGTTGGAGCCTTACACTGTCTGGCTGTTACAGACACAGGCCAGGTGAGTGATCAGTATTATATTGGGCTATGTCTCAGTTGGAGCCTTACACTGTCTGGCTGTTACAGACACAGGCCAGGTGAGTGATCAGTATTATATTGGGCTATGTCTCAGTTGGAGCCTTACACTGTCTGGCTGTTACAGACACAGGCCAGGTGAGTGATCAGTATTATATTGGGCTATGTCTCAGTTGGAGCCTTACACTGTCTGGCTGTTACAGACACGGGCCAGGTGAGTGATCAGTATTATATTGGGCTATGTCTCAGTTGGAGCCTTACACTGTCTGGCTGTTACAGACACAGGCCAGGTGAGTGATCAGTATTATATTGGGCTATGTCTCAGTTGGAGCCTTACACTGTCTGGCTGTTACAGACACAGGCCAGGTGAGTGATCAGTATTATATTGGGCTATGTCTCAGTTGGAGCCTTACACTGTCTGGCTGTTACAGACACAGGCCAGGTGAGTGATCAGTATTATATTGGGCTATGTCTCAGTTGGAGCCTTACACTGTCTGGCTGTTACAGACACAGGCCAGGTGAGTGATCAGTATTATATTGGGCTATGTCTCAGTTGGAGCCTTACACTGTCTGGCTGTTACAGACACGGGCCAGGTGAGTGATCAGTATTATATTGGGCTATGTCTCAGCTGGAGCCTTACACTGTCTGGCTGTTACAGACACAGGCCAGGTGAGTGATCAGTATTATATTGGGATATGTCTCAGTTGGAGCCTTACACTGTCTGGCTGTTACAGACACGGGCCAGGTGAGTGATCAGTATTATATTGGGCTATGTCTCAGTTGGAGCCTTACACTGTCTGGCTGTTACAGACACGGGCCAGGTGAGTGATCAGTATTATATTGGGCTATGTCTCAGTTGGAGCCTTACACTGTCTGGCTGTTACAGACACAGGCCAGGTGAGTGATCAGTATTATATTCGGCTATGTCTCAGTTGGAGCCTTACACTGTCTGGCTGTTACAGACACAGGCCAGGTGAGTGATCAGTATTATATTGGGCTATGTCTCAGTTGGAGCCTTACACTGTCTGGCTGTTACAGACACAGGCCAGATGAGTGATCAGTATTATATTGGGCTATGTCTCAGTTGGAGCCTTACACTGTCTGGCTGTTACAGACACAGGCCAGGTGAGTGATCAGTATTATATTGGGCTATGTCTCAGTTGGAGCCTTACACTGTCTGGCTGTTACAGACACGGGCCAGGTGAGTGATCAGTATTATATTGGGCTATGTCTCAGTTGGAGCCTTACACTGTCTGGCTGTTACAGACACGGGCCAGGTGAGTGATCAGTATTATATTGGGCTATGTCTCAGTTGGAGCCTTACACTGTCTGGCTGTTACAGACACAGGCCAGGTGAGTGATCAGTATTATATTGGGCTATGTCTCAGTTGGAGCCTTACACTGTCTGGCTGTTACAGACACGGGCCAGGTGAGTGGTCAGTATTATATTGGGCTATGTCTCAGTTGGAGCCTTACACTGTCTGGCTGTTACAGACACAGGCCAGGTGAGTGATCAGTATTATATTGGGCTATGTCTCAGTTGGAGCCTTACACTGTCTGGCTGTTACAGACACAGGCCAGGTGAGTGATCAGTATTATATTGGGCTATGTCTCAGTTGGAGCCTTACACTGTCTGGCTGTTACAGACACAGGCCAGGTGAGTGATCAGTATTATATTGGGCTATGTCTCAGTTGGAGCCTTACATTGTCTGGCTGTTACAGACACGGGCCAGGTGAGTGATCAGTATTATATTGGGCTATGTCTCAGTTGGAGCCTTACACTGTCTGGCTGTTACAGACACGGGCCAGGTGAGTGATCAGTATATATATTGGGCTATGTCTCAGTTGGAGCCTTACACTGTCTGGCTGTTACAGACACAGGCCAGGTGAGTGATCAGTATTATATTGGGCTATGTCTCAGTTGGAGCCTTACACTGTCTGGCTGTTACAGACACAGGCCAGGTGAGTGATCAGTATTATATTGGGCTATGTCTCAGTTGGAGCCTTACACTGTCTGGCTGTTACAGACACAGCCCAGGTGAGTGACCAGTGTCTTATTGAGCCATGACCTGTCTTGATGAATTGTATTACGCCTTAAACTGTCTGGCTTTTACAGACACAGCCCAGGTGAGTGACTAGTGTCATGTTGAGCCATGACCTGTCTTGATGAATTGTATTACGCCTTAAACTGTCTGGCTGTTACAGACACAGCCCAGGTGAGTGACCAGTGTCTTATTGAGCCATGACCTGTCTTGATGAATTGTATTACGCCTTAAACTGTCTGGCTGTTACAGACACAGCCCAGGTGAGTGACCAGTGTCTTATTGAGCCATGATCTGATCTTGATGAATTGTATTACAACTTATAATTACTTCTTACAGTCAGTTATTGATTATTACAATCAATTATGGTATAAGAATATTGATTTTTAAAGGCATTTTATTATTGATGTGCATTTCAATGAGAAAAAGACACTTTTGTGTAAAAGACAATCTATAGAATAGAAACAAGACTGTGTCTGTTGCATGGAAATAAGGTGTATAATATAAAAATTAGGACATTCTTTCTGGGTTTTTTTTTTTAAAGATTGATGCTTTTTAAAAAAATTCTTGAAAAATATAATTTTGAAAATGAAATTGATATATATATTGTTCGATTTCCAAATTTTGATTGAAAATATTGATGAACAGTGTTGAATTTAAGTGAGCATAAAAAAGCTTTTTGTGTGGAAATTGTTAAGAAAAAGGAACGTATAGAGTTGTTTATAGGAATTTTATAAATCAGTGACATTAGTTTGATTAGGTAAACTTTTTGATAAACTCACATATTGTCTGGTTCTCGTTTTAATGGATGGAATGTTTGATTATAGCTTTGTGTGCTGGGCACATGACCTGTTGGTATAAGGTCAGGTCTTGCTATGGACTGGCCAAACTTGAATCCTTGGCCCTTCACACACATTTTCTCACCGTAATCAGGTGTAGAATGAGTGGCTAGCTGTTTAAAAAAATTCCTTTAGATGAATCAAGTATTATTATTATTATTATTATATTATTATTATTATTATTATTATTATTATTATTATTATTATTATTATTATTATTATTATTATTATTATTATTATTAATAATATTATTATTATTATTATTATTATTATTATTATTATTATTATTATTATTATTATTATTATTATTATTATTATTATTATTATTATTATTATTATTATTGTTAACAGTGTTGTCTCTATTGAAAACAAATTATGATATGGCATTACAGGCTACATGTAAAGTATTCTTGTTACCTCCCATGTAAAGCTCTACGAGAAGAAATGAAGTGAGTAGGAAAGTGCCAGAAGACAATAGAGAATATAAATTGGAGTGGTGGATAGCTCATACGTTAGAATCACGCTCTCCCCGGCCAAGTGGAGTTGTCGTACCAGTAAGGTTGTGGGTTCGAGCCCCCATTGCTGCCACGCAATATTTATTCTCTATTGTCTTCTGGCACGTTCCTTCTCACTTCATTTCTTGTTATTATCAACATAAGTGCCTGCTCCACTTACTTTTCTGAATTAAAGCTCTATGAGCACATTTAGTGGATATTGCTTGGTATAAAATCCGGCATTTTACATTCATGTAGTGATTCCCGTTTCTTCCTACGTAGGTGTGGGCCTGGGGGGACAATGACCACGGACAACAAGGCAGTGGGACCACCATGGTCAACAGGAAGGCAGCGTTAGTGCTGGGCATGGAGGGATACAAGATTACAAGAGTGGCGTGTGGTTCCTCCCACAGCGTGGCCTGGGCTACCACTGGCTACTCCATCCCCACCTCACACGAACCCGTGCTCTTCTCCACCTCCAAAGATCCCCTTGGAGCATCATTCCTTGGTGAGGTTACCTTTTGTTTACTTGTCAAAGTGATACTAAGCTGCTAGAAGCCTTGGACTTTAAAAAAGTAAACAACAAAATTAATATAACAGCTTCGGAAAAGAACAAAATCAGACCTACCTAGTACTATGAAAATTTCGTAGAAATACGAATTTTTGGCTCCTGCTAAAGAGCAACATTCGCTTCTTTAACACAATAAATCTTGTTGAAAAGGAAAATTTAGTTCCTTAGAGCCTATATTCAGGCCTTTGGAGCATTTTATGGAACATGCTAAGGGCAAATTATTTATTTCTAAAGCTATTTAAAGTGACTTTTTCTTATTTCCCTTGAAAACTAGGAATTTTTGAAATGGCAAGTTGGCAGCTCTGCAAAATACCAAACACAGAATGTATCAGGGCCCAAACCTTTCTTCAGCCAATAACAAAATCAATAAAAAGATGAATACGTTTGTTTACTCTCTTACGTATTCAAACCAGCAACTAGCCGATTTCTAACCCTTCTGTTGATATATGCAGACTATAATTATCTATGTAATCAGACTCAACACCAATACACACTAATGTGTGTGAGAGTTCTAGTCCTTGAATGCCAGCACTCGAATGTAAATACGCTCTAGCATCAATACTCATTCAGTGATTAACGTTTCTTAGTTTCCTGTTCACTTGGTCTTCATTATATGTTTTTCAACCAACATATTAACACCTTTGGTCTTTGTTTCATTGAAAACTGGAATTTTATGGAAACTAAAAATTAAATAGACTTGTAGAAAGAAAAGACCTCAAGAATTTTTGTATCATTAGTCTTTATTATACACTTGTAGCTATGAGCACAAGGCTATCTCTTCACAGCACAAGAACTAGATTCAGATTTCTTTTATTTAAAATTAAATAAAAAGATAAGAAGTAGCAAAAACAACAAAATTTTAAAAAATAAGTTTTAATTAAAATGAAAAAGAGGAAGGAAACCTAGGCAATCATAATTTAAATTAAATTGTGCTTTGTTTTGATATTTTATGTGGAAATGAGAATGACTATTTTTTTCAGTTATTTTGATTTTCTTGCATAATTTATTTTATGATTCATGTCTTTTTTTTTATACAGGTGTGGCAAGAAAATCATAATTATCATATTTAAACTTACGTTTTATTTGAAGCCTTCTATTGTCCTGAAGTAATTTATACGATTTTAAAAAAACATCTACCTTTCAAATGTCTTTTATATGACATCGTGAAAATTATTTGATTAGTATGCAAAGGTTTAAATCGTTCGATTTATAGCAATGTACCATTTTGATTTTCCCATATATTGATGCCCCTTGAAGGTTTCAATAGTTTGTTGTATAGCAATGTACCATTTTGATTTTCCCATATATTGATGCCCCTTGGAGGTTTAAATAGTTTGTTATATAGCAATGTACCATTTTGATTTTCCCATATAGATAGTTCGAAGATGACGTCACTCAGGTCTTTGTTATTGTTTTTTGCCATCCGCGTTTATGAGTAATGCTCACTGAACTGTATTAACCTGACTATAAATGTTCATGGATACACACAGTTTTGTGTGTTGGTCCGTTATACTTCCGGATGGCAATGTTGTGAGCTTCTTAGCCAAGCGCATACTATCTATATTGATGCCCCTTGCTGGAATCAGATTTTTGGAATTTCTCGTTTATCAAAGAGTTTTCAATGTTTTTTGTTCAAAAGGTATCCAAGACGACCAAGGTGACGACATGTCAGGCTCTGGTTCCAATGACGCCAACAACAGAGAGAAGACTCAGCGGCCATCACTCTCCAGAATCATTTTACTCATGGACTCCACTCTAGAGAAACAGAAGGCCCTCAACCACGTTCTCAATGCATTACACATTAAATACGCCAGGTAATTTTATCATTTTAGATAGAATCTCACCTCCCATGAAGCCAAACTCTATCCTGGTTTTTTAGTTACCCTTTGGATAAGCTATTGGTCTCATGCAGAGAGAATCTCACCACCCATGAATCCAGACTCTGCTGTGGTTCATATTGCGTGTAAAAGACATATTGCATGTTACCCTTTGGAATAGCTATTGGCCTCATGCAAGGAGAATCTCACCACCCATGAATCCAGACTCTGCTGTGGTTCCTATTGCGTGTGAAAGACAGATTGCACGTTACCCTTTGGATAAGCTATCGGTGTCATGCAAAGAGAATCTCACCACCCATGAATCCAGACTCTGCTGTCGTTCCTAATGCGTGTAATCCTATTGCGTGTAAAAGACAGATTGCATGTTACCCTTTGGATAAGCTATCGATCTCTTGCAAAGAGAATCGCACCACACATGAAGCCAGACTCGACTCTGGTTTCTATTGCGTAAAAAAGACAGTGACGAATTGCATGTTGCCTTTTGGATAAGCTATTGGTTTTTTGAAAAATATTTTTTACCAGATCTGAATTACACCATGCCACCCATTCTTCTAGTTAGCTTTTGATTTTTATGACTTACTTACTTACTTACTTATCCGAACCAGCGACCACCTGAGCTCTAGCCCTTCGGTCTTGTGCCATGACGTAAAAGTTAGACGTCTTTTGTAGTTGTTCCTGGTGACTATAAAGTGTGTTACTGATGGATTTTTATGACATAAAGCGTGTAGTAGGTATATTATAGATCTGAAAAAGTGTGTATGAAACAGTGCCAGACAAAGTAAGAGAGAAAAATACAAGAAAAAAAAAAATCACAAAAAAATCAGCCTGCCTCGACTGGGGATCGAACCTCAAACCTTCTGATTACCAGTCAGACGTGCTACCATTTTTTCAAATGTTTTATAACAACTACTCTCCTCTCCACCCAGACTTCTTTGATATAATGGATAGAAAAATAAAGTGAGTGTTTTAATAAATTATGATGTCATATCAATGGGAAGAAGAGAGTAATTTAAAGCTTCTATACACACTTATCAGCTTTTAAAAAAATGTTTTATTTTCAAATTTGACTTTTTCATTTTTTTTACAGGAGAGCAATAGTAAAAGCACTTAGCAAAGAATGCCTACCAATGTCGGGTTTGAGCTGTGCCCTGGAACAATCTGTCTCACGAGTAGCCAACTCGACCACGTTTACTCAGATCTCATCGCCCGACTCTAGCATTGACAGCCACCCGGCCATGTTGGGCCATGGGCCGGAGCAGGGTGGAGGGGACATGACGGCCTCTATGATACAGAGTGGGGATGAGGTGAGCAAGTCAAATAATTTGAATAGGCTTTTTTAAAAGTTGTGTTTCATGGTTTCATGCTGTCCTTTTTAATTTGTCTTTAATTAAAAAAAAAAATTATTTACAAACATTTGTCAATAATAGTCAGCCTTAAAATCATGTTTATTTTTATTTTTATATTATGAATTTTGATTTCGCAACTTTTTGGTTGCGGTATTAGAATTAAATTTTTTTCTTCATATGTTACCCTAGTGTTAAGTCCTTCAGAGCAATTAGGCCTATAGAGTTTATCCCAGTTTCAATTGCATGGAAAGGATAATAGCAATTGCTTTCTACCCTTTGGATAGAACGCTAGTCTATCACAAAGTTCTTTCCACCAGATATAACAGACCAATCTACCCAATCACTGCTGGGTGGACAGGGGGGTCAGAAAAAATATTCACCTTAACTACGCCTTAACTAACTTGTCTTTAGTGTTTTATTCATCATGTTTTTTTGATGAAGGGGAAACCCGAAATGTCCACAGTATCTCTTCGTCTAATAAATTGAAGGTTACAATTCGCCACTTATCTTTTTTTTTCGTTTGAGCTTCAAGCAGCAACATTTTCATTTTACCACAAGAGCATAAAACTCAATAAATTTGAACTTATTTCCTCAGACCAAATTAATCATGTTTTTAAAAAATATTTTTTTAACCCACAGGGAGTTACAGAGGAAGCTCATTTTCCAAGCATGTACAATCTGGCAGCCAAGTTGTCCCCTGTCACTTCCATCATGGCGGAAACACTTCAGACAGCAGAGGAAGTGACCCAGGTGGCGGACACGATGATAGATACCATCGGAGGCATGGCCGTCATTCCCACCGGCTTGGACGAATTCACACAGCGGCTGACGGTGGACGATGCCAGGATACTGGTGGATTTGCTCAAGCTGGCTGTGGCCAGACGGGAGGTGGGAGGGAAGAAGGCGTTGTCGGAGGTACTCACTGCTCTTGGCAAGACATCTGGTCAGGTGAGTTAGAAAAAATAGAAATACAGACCTGCCAACTTGAAATGTTAAAAAATTGGTAGTTTTCTGAGGGAAGAAATAGAAGTCACTTAATTAACTTTACAATTAATATTTTACCCTTAATAGTCTTAAATATGCCTTCAAATCCCTGAATAGATGCTTTGTGGCACCAAAGTTTTCTTTTTAACACAGTGTATTGTGCGGTTATGTGGTCTAGTGGTATGACACTCGCTTTCGGATCGGAAGGTCCTGGGTTCGAGCCTCGCGCTCGGCGCATAGTTGAGTCCTTGGAAAAGGCTCTTTACTCACATTCTCTCACCGTACTCAGGTGTAAAATAAGTACCTGGCTGTTAACAGCGTTGTCTTTGTCCGGAAAAAATGTAATATCGCCTAACAGGCGTTATGTCCCATCCTACATGTTAAATGTTGCTGTTGACCAAGGACCCCTTGTGAAGCGCTTTTAGCACGTTTAGTGGATATTGGGCTATATAAAAAAAGCTCCAAAAAAAAAAAAGAAAAAAGCTCAATCTAAAATGTCTATTTATTTCTGTTGTTGAAGTCAAAAATTCGTATTTTTACGAATTTTTCGTAGTGGTAGTAGGGAGGTCTGGAAATAGGTTTGCATACAAATGACATCTGCCAGTTTTTTGTTTTTCTTATAGCAGATGAAGAGCAAGCATTAGAACAAAATAAAATTGTTGAGGAGAAAAAGGTTGTCATGATTTTCTCTCTGATAACCAGAGCGCAATTGAATCAAACAAATGTTTTTGAGGTTTTTGCCAAGTGTTTTCCACAAGCAGATAGTCAGGGTCAAGATTAGGATATACAATTGACCTAAAACCTCGAACCCTGGACATTCCAGTTCGAAGACTAGACTACATAGCCCACATAATCACATGGTCCACTTGTTTATTTTGTTTTTGTTTTGTTTTGTTTTGATTTTTTCATTTAAAAACTAAATTACTATGCTGATTATTTGGTCTGTGACAATTTATTTTGTCTGTATATTAACCTTTTAAATGCAAATTAACATAATTGACAATTGTGTATTCCCCTTGAAGGTGACTGAAATGCTTCTAGAGTTGTGTGTGACAGAGTTAGAAGACGTGGCCACAGACAGTGAGACTGGGAGATCGTCTGCCAAGCCAGTGGTACAGGAGAGTGCTCACCCTTACACAGACGACACGAGTCAAATGGGGGTGGTTAGAATACCAGGTAGGTGACAGGAGGATGTGCGGCCATGTGGTCTAATGGTATGACACTCGCTTTCAGATCGGAAGGTCCTGGGTTCGAGCCTTGCGCTCGGCGCATAGTTGAGTCCTTGGAAAAGGCTCTTTACTCACATTCTCTCACCGTACTCGGGTGTAAAATGAGTACCTGGCCGTTAACAGCGGTGTTGTTGTCCGAAAAATTGTAATATCGCCTAACAGGCGGCATGTCCCGTCCTACATGGTAATTGTTGCTGTTAACCAGGGACCCCCTTGTAAAGTGCTTTGAGCACATTTAGTGGATATTGCGCTATATAAAGCTCAATGTCGGACATCGAGGCAGATTATTTCATAGAAAAATTTATATTAAAAAAAAATAAAATAAATTAATTAAACTTCTGTTTATTCATCCCAAAGGGAATATTTTTCTCTAGGGTCTATTCCAAAAGAAGACTGGAATAACCCAAGCGTCGGCTTCTTGAATTGTATTGTATTCACCAGCTAGGCCACTCCAATCCAAAAATTAACAACTGATTTATGTTCCTGTATGTAAACTGTCTCTAGCTGAAAAGTTTTTTTTCTGTCGGGACCAAAAAAGTATGGAACAGATAAGACGCACCCTGGCTAATATTTTTTGGAAACTTTTGAAAACATTTCTATTCAAGCAGGCTTTTGAGTGGTAATATGTATTTGTGTTTAAAGATACCTATTGTCTTTGTATGTGTAGTGCCTTAGAGCACCTCTTGAATTCTGCACTGTATATGAATTAACTAGGTGAGGCTATGTGGTCTAGTGGTATGACACTCATTTTCGGATCAGAAGGCCCATGGTTTGAGCCTTGCTCGGCACAAAGTTGAGTCCTTTGAAAAGGCTCTTTACTCACATTCTCTCACCGTACTCAGTTGTAAAATGAGTACCTGGCCCTTAAAGAGTTGTCTCTGTCGGGGACAAAAAAATTGTATTAACACCTAACAGGTGTCATGTCTGTTGCTGTTGGTCAGAGACCCCATGTAAAGCGCTTTGAGCATGTTTAGTGGATATTGCGCTATATAAAAGCTCAACTATTTTATTTTTATTTCATGATTGTTTAACAGGAGCAGAAGCATTACGTGTGGAGTTTGACCGCCACTGTTCTACTGAACGTCGTCATGATCCACTAACCATCATGGACGCATCGGGGAGAGCTGTGGCTGTTAGATCAGGTAAGACCAACTGTACTATACTACCGTACTCTGGAAAAAAACATATTTAAAATTTTGGACAGAAAACTCGTCCTTCAAATATCGATCGATTTAAATTACACGCATCTTGGCAAAAACTCTCACACCTGGGACATCGTTCAAGTTTTTTTGGGGTTCTTTTTCCTCTTATTTTTGTAGTGTAGATTCTCCAATTGTCCATTTAATTAGGAAATTAATTTTATATTTTCCATTTCTCTAATTAAAACAGATTACCTGTTGTATGTTTTGCATTAATTAGCCATATATTTTTTTGGAAATAAGGTGTTATCTCAATTGTTCCGGTGTGTGTAAATGTTGCTGCTCGAAGCTCGAAGAAATAAATAATAACTTGAAGTTGAATGTAAGCTTCAATTTAATTACAAAAACAGATCAAATGAACGTTTCGGGTTTCCCCTTTATCAACAAAACAGGATGAATGAAACACCACAGATGAATGAGATGATGTGGTAGTGGCGTTGTTAAGATCAATGAACGTTTCGGGTTTCCCCTTTATCAACAAAACAGGATGAATGAAACACCACAGATGAATGAGATGATGTGGTAGTGGCGTTGTTAAGATCTTAACAACGCCACTACCACATTATCTCATTCATCTGTGGTGTTTCATTCATCCTGTTTTGTTGATAAAGGGGAAACCCGAAACGTTCATTTGATCTGTTTTTGTAATTAAATTGAAGCTTACATTCAACTTCACGTTATTATTTATTTCTTAATCGTTCCGTGAAATGTGTCTTTTGCTTTTTCCATCAGGGAGAGAATGGTCAGACTGGGTACAAGAGCTTCGTATTGCCGGGGATGAATTGAAGTGGAAATTCACCAGTGACGGGTCTGTGAATGGCTGGGGTTGGTATTTCACCGTGTTTCCCATCATGCCTGCCGCTGCCCCATTGGACACGTTGTCAGATAGGACCATCCTGTCACGGCCCTGTATTGACCTGGTCACCTGTCTGCTGGACTTCAAGTTGGAGGTGGCCCTGGACAGGAATATCGTCCCTAGACTGGCGGCTGCTTTGGCTGCTTGTGCTCAGCTCAGTTGTCTTGGTGAGTACAACAAACAAATGTGAGGCTGGCTGAAAAACCCAGGAATCTGCGACAAAATTTGATTCGAGATATAAGCCAAAATAGAAGATAGAGTGTTTCCCATAGCAACAAATTTTATTCAGAAAAAAATTCATAACTTGGATTTTAATAGACATAGAAAGAAAATTTAAAGTGGTAAATGATCAGAAAGAGCCAAAATCGAAGATAAAATATTTCCCATAGCAACAAATCTTATTCAGAAAAAAAAAATATTCATAACTTGGGTTCTAATAGACATAGAAAGAAAATTTAAAACGGTAAATGATCAGAAAGATGTGGTCTACACCACTGCATACATAACTAACTCAATTTACGAAATTTGCGCATCTTTCCGTGTTTTCTCAGCCAGCCACACAAATGGATTATGTATTACTCCTTCTGAAAAGTGGACATGAAACAGTGCCAGACAAAGCAAGAAAGAAAAATACAAGAAAAAAAAAATCAGTTGTCCTCGAGGCGCTGTTTTATACACACTTTCTCACATCTTCATCTTACACAAGTGCCTGCTTTCTAATTTCTCAATTTGAAATTAGTACACATTAGACTTTTTACCACTTTTTTCAGTTTTGTAGGGGGATCATGATAGCTTAGATAGTAGAACACTTGCTTCACATTTTTTCTCTCTCTCTTTTAAGTGTATTATCAAAGTAATGTGGAATTATTCTATTCGTGTACTGCAGGTGCCAGCCAAAGAATGTGGGCCCTCCACAAGCTACGCAAGTTAATGGCGGCCAATTTTGGCAATCTGGTCAATATCAACATGTTGTTGTCCAGCCCGACTGGCGACAGTCCTGAACAGGAAGTACCAAGACCTTTCCCTCTGGTTAGTTTTATAATGTTCACTTTAACGATTTCCTAATAGAATTTAAGGCTGGTTTTCCAAAACTCGTTAAGTCAATTTTTCTGCTTTTTGAGGTTTTCCATCCATGAGATAAATTGATGTGTAAATTTTGTTTTAAGCATCAAATGGCACAAGAATTTCTCCAGATTTGTGTGAATTTGAAGTTTAAATATGGTAAAACAATAGAACGAATGAGAAATTTTAGGGGAAATTATCCTTAATATCTCAAAATGGGAAAAACAGAGTTAGAGGGTTTTGGAAAACCACTCTTCAATTGTAGGTCATATTTACGATGAGTGAACTTTCTTTCTCATCTTGTCTTTTTCTCTTAGTCTTTGAATCCACTTTTACCTTTTTATGAATTAGAATGTGTCATGTTCCATGCATTGAAATCTTTAAAAAATAATGTTTAAAATAATGATAATTTTATAAAATCAACATTGAATAATAATAATAATAATAATAATAATAATAATAATAATAAATAATAATAATATAATAATAATAATAATAATAATAATGATAATAATAATAATAGTAATCATCATCATCATCATTATCATCATCATCGTCATCATCATTATTATTATTATTATTATTATTATTATTATTATATTATTATTATTATTATTATTATTATTATTATTATTATTATTATTGTTATTATTATTACTATCATCATCATCATCATCATCATCATCATCATCATCATCATCATTACAAACAACGAAGTAGAATTTCCTCCATAGCCACATCTTTCTTCTTCCACCAGTCTATGAGTGGATCTGCTTTAGCATCTCTAGTCAAAGGTCTGCCAGAGGCATTGCAACGCCAGTATGAGTACGAGGACTCCGTGGTACGCAGTGGCAAACACCTCATGCACAGTCCATTCTTTAAGGTAATCTGTCTGTGACATATTGTGTGATCTTTTATAATCAATGTCAGTTCCTGGTTGGGGTTCTTGACCTCCCATAGTGGGCAGGGAGGTGCTCATTGTGTCTTCTATCCCCCTATACCTGTATTCCAACTTGCTTTCTGTCTTTGTCTTGGACTGAGATTACGTGGTTTTATCCTGGCCCTGGCCTGATACCTTAACCGGGAGGGAAACAGTTAGATGTATAGTTAGTTTTGAGAGATGATATTTTTTGTCTTGTAAATCATCTGTCATGCACTGTATTGTGTGTTGTTTACATAGTATATATGATTTGTAAACATTTGAGTGTATTCCTCTTAGTGGTGACCTGTGCTTGTGTGTGGATGAAACTTTTAGGAGATCTCAAACTAAGTACTTTCATGGTGTGCTCTTGGAATCTACTTATTTCCAATTTGAACCAATTCCCCTTTGTCTTATCTTTTCTTGGGTGCTTTAATTGTAATTCTAGAACTTTTCACTATCCTCCCAAATTCTTCCTTTTTACTGGGCTGATATGACCTTAATGTGTTGCAAGCACCATAAAACCCTTAAAAATAACTCTTGATTAATATTCTTACGGCAATTTTTTTCCCCCCTAGCACAACAGTAGTAGTAGTATCGAATGGCTACACCTCTATTTTGAATCTTTTAATCCATTCTTCAAATTCCTTTCCTCCTGATAGGCTTGTCACTGGGCAGTGGATGACGATGTGGTCCATTGTCTCAGGGCCTCCTTGGCAATGACGGCATGCATCTGATTCTCTCAGATTCCATCTATGCATGTTAGCTGCGGTTCTGCCATGTCCTGTCAAAATGCGGTTGGAGGTGACCCAGCATTTTCGGCTATTGCAGAGAAAGCCAGGTGTTCTTTCTGTTGGGTCGGGTATGATGTCGCCTCCCCTGGGGCTGTCTTGGTTCCACATCGACATCCATTCCTCTTTGACGTTGAAATGTTGTCTTGAAGTTTTAAAAGGCACAACAGTTAAACCACTTCGTAGTATATCATTCAAAATGTTTGCTGATTGGCCTTCTCTGCTTTGTATGGAGTTACCACGACAAATGACCTGACGCCTTTTTACAAATAAAAATAAATTCTGGTCCAGATTTCTTTATCTTTAAACATCCTTTGTCTTTGTACAACAAATTTGGTCAACTATTAAACATTTATATTTCACCTCAATAACACAATAATGGAGAATGTTATCACCTAATTGTATCAAATCTGCAGTGATGGGTAAATCACCTTTTTACAGATTAAGACGTTGAACTTGAACGTGAACTGTGCTTATCTTTTTTCTTCTTTTTTTTTTGGTGGTATTTTTTGTTTGTTTTGTTATTTGTTAGTTTTTTTTTTTTTCTTTTTAAGATAAAAACTATTTGCAGATCCAATTTTTTTATGCTTCGAATAATAAAATTTGAATGACATAAAATAAATAAGATTGTTTTTATATTGTAAGATCCTCGTTTCCAAAAAATAATCCTGATATATGTAAAAATATAATCTATTCCTTGTCTAGGTTTTAGTGGCATTGGCATGTGACCTTGGCCTTGATACATTACCCTGCTGTTCCGAAGCACACAAGTGGGCGTGGTTCAGACGTTACTCCAATGCAGCCCGTGTGGCAGCGGCCATGGTGAAGAGGACCCCTTTGCCAGGACAGTTCACAGAGGAAGTGTACAAGAAGATACAGGACATCACCAACAACTCGGACGTCGGTCGACTGCACGAGCACCAGGACCAGTTTAGACAGGAGCAAGATGAACAGCTGTTACAATGGATTAACAGGTTGGCCTTAGCAAATAGGGGGGTGAAGTGGCTGAGTGGTTAAGGCATTGCACTGTGATCCGGAAGGTCCCGGGTTCAAGCCCTGCTTCAGGCACTTTCTTTTTTTTTCCTTGGGCAAGATTATTTTATTTGTTCAAAATAATTATATTTGGGTTTTTCTAATAAGGCGCGTTCAAGGACGATATTAACATTTTTCTATTATTGGAATTCCTTATATTGTTAAATTTTTTTTAGGTCATAACTGACTTCAGGTCTTTAATTGGAATGGAGATTGTGATTTTTTTCATGTTCATTTCAGGAAACCAGATGATTGGACCTTGTCATGGGGAGGAAGTGGCCAGATCTGGGTGTGGGGTCACAACCACAGAGGTCAACTGGGTGGGGTTGAAGGGGCAAAGGTCAAACTACCCCTGAGCTGTGATGCTTTGGCCACCCTGAGACCCATACAGCTGATTGGTGGAGAGCAGACGTTGTTTGCAGTCACAGCAGACGGCAAGGTAAACCATTTTGTCTTTTATATATTATGACTGAAAATCAGTTAGGTGATTTTAGGTTTAGAAGTTTATTGGGGATTATAACACTTGTAGGTCATATCAGTGCCCCAGTGATAGAAAATCAAATTAGAATATAAGGTTAAAGAGGTTTTCTAAACCCTTCGTTTGTTATTTTTAATAATAGTTTTAGGTGATTAGAGCCGTAACATTAATGAAATTGCATTCCACGGGTACAAAAGTAGGCACAGCTACCCTATTACTGCATTGGTTTTTGAAATAAATCATAAAGTCTGGTTGGTATGCCAACCTTTACACACTATGAATATGCCACTGAGATCTCAGCTAATATCCTGGGGCAACTGTTCTTCTCTCCCCCTCCCCCTCCCCCCCCCCTCCCCATTAAAAAAAAAAAAAAAATAAACAGAAAGACAAGTTTTACGTGGCCTCATCTTGTCTTTGAATTGGTTTTTGTTTGTTTTTTTTTGTTTGTTGTTAATGTTTTGTTTTGTTTTTAATAAAGAGGAGCTTGTGTACACAAAAAGAGGAAATGTTGAAATAAAAAATTAGTAGTTTTACATTTTTCATTTTCCTGTAGTTCATTTCTATGAATAGAAGAAAGTTCCAACAATTTTGTATTTTTCCTGTTTTTCCATAGGTGTATGCAACGGGTTATGGTGCAGGAGGCAGGTTGGGGGTGGGTGGCAATGACTCAGTAGCCACACCCACCCTCCTGGAATCCATTCAACATGTGTTCATCAAGAAAGTGGCTGTGAATTCCGGCGGGAAACACTGCCTGGCGCTGTCGGCAGAGGGAGAGGTCTACTCATGGGGAGAGGTGGAGAATGGAAAACTGGGCCATGGGAACAGGAGGTTTGTGTGTGGTCCATGCCGTTTTCTTTCCTTTATTTTGGTGTTATTTTTGGTGTATTCTTCTTCATTTAACTCTCTCTCCTTACCTGACATTTTCAAAATCCCCCAACCCCCCCCCCCCCCCTTCCCTCACGAAATATCAAATGCACCTAAACACAAAAATAGATTTGTCATACTCAAACAAAAAATCAACAAGTATGCTCTCTGCATGAATTTTTTTCAGCAAAACAAAATCTACAACACGACACAGTGTCAAAATTTTATATCAATAACAAAAATTGTTCTTTAAATTTTGTTATGTACAAAGAAAATTAGAATGAGAAAACTGTTTGTTGCATTGTATTGACTGTCACAATTTTCCTAAGGTTGGTAAGGAGAAGTGTCAAAGAAATTAGCATATAATGAAAGGGTAAATGCTAGATTGAATATGGTTTTAATTTTTCTTCACAACATATGTGGAGCAATAGCAGGAGATATAGCGAGCTACTGGGTGGGGTTCCGACATCCCATAGTGGGCAGGGAGGTACTTATTCTGTCTTCTATCCCCCTATATCTGTTTTCCAACTTGCATTCTGTCTTTGTCTTTGAATGAGATTGCTTGGTTTTGTCCTGGCACTGGTCGGGGTCCTGGCTGGGAGGGAAACAGTCGAATGCATAGTTATTGTTTTGGGAGATGATATTTTTTTCCTTGTAAATCATCTCTCTGTTATGTATTATTATATTTGTTCTAATTTATATTGTAAGCATTTGAGTGTATTCCTCTTAGTGGGGGCCGTGCTTGTCTCCGGATGAGACTTATTGGTGATCTCAAACTAAGAACATTGATGGTATGCTCTTGGAATCTACATCTGATCCCTATTTGTTCCCAGTTCCCCTTTGTCTTACTTTTTCTTGGATGCTTTAATTGTAATTCTAGAACTTTTTACTGTCCCATTTTCTTCCTTTTTACTGGCGCTGATATAACCTAAATGTGTTGCAAGCGCCGTAAAACCCTTAAAAACAAAACAAATAGCGAGCTAGGTGGCTTGATGGTTTAGCATTTCCTGTGACACTGGAGTTGGAGTAGATCGGTGGAAAGAGAGATGACATCCTTTGGTTGGACGTAGGGTAGAAGTCCAGAAGCTGGCAGAAGACAGAAATCACTGGCGCTCCTTACTGTCGATTTTATGTCTTTATGAAACACCAAAGAGGAGTTAGTAAGTAGTAAGTGACACTGGAGGTCATAGTTTCGAGTCAAGCTTTACAAGCAAGGTTGTTTACACCCAATAACTCAACCAGACATAATGTGTGATTCCTCTTGATATCAGACATTTATTTGATGTGATTATCTGGGAAGGGATTTTCTCAAGATTATCCTTAAAGAAAAACTCCCCTGGGATGAATATAGGGAATTTTAATGGTTTTTTTTAGTTTTGACATAAATTTGTTCATCATTGTTCATCACTGTTCCCCCTTCAAATGCTATTTTTATCCTTCAATCCCATCATTCCCCAGCCCATGTGACAGACCCCGTGTGATAGAATCTCTAAGAGGGAAAGAAGTGACGGATATTGCTGCAGGCGGGTCTCACTCGGCCTGTATCACAACCAGTGGCGAGTTGTTCACATGGGGGAAAGGCAGGTATGGACGACTGGGACACGGGGACTCGGAGGATCAGAGTAGACCCAAATTGGTGAGTGACCACATTGGCATATTAGTATAGAAATGATAATGATTATGATAATAATAATAATATAATAATAATAATAATAATAATAATAATAATAATAATAATAATAATAATAATAATAATAATAAAATAATGATAATGATAATAATAATAATAATAAATAATAATAAATGATAATAATAATAATATGAATAATAATAATAATAAATAATAATAATAAAATAATAATAATAATATAATAATAATAAATAATAATAATAATAATAATAATAATAATAATAATAATAATAATAATAATAATAATATAATAATAAATAATATATAATTAATAATAATAAATAATAATAATAATAATAATAATAATAATAATAATAATAATAATAATAATAATAATAACAATAATAATGCGTAATTTCTATAGCGCCCCTTTCCACCAAAAGTACCCGTAAGCGCTTATACATATATGCACATGCGTTCATGTATATCATTCAACAAAAACAGTAAAAACCACTCACAAAAAACTGAAAGGAAGTAGTACTCTGTCTTCAAAGAGGCTTTAAGGGAGGACAGAGAATTATGGTGTCTGGTGTCCGCAGAAAGAGCATTCCACAGAGAATGAGCAGATTATGCGAAAGCATGTATATCTAAATGGCTTTTATATCAGTATATTGCTCTCATATGATGAGATTGAGCAGTGATGTGAGATGTTGATCTTTGTGAAAGTTTGAGTCATGTTGTGCTACAAATGTCTCTGTGAGAATCTGGTACGATATGAAGTATTGAATATTTTTTTTAAAAAGAGCATTTATATAGAACAATATCCACTAAATGTGCTCAAAGCGCTTTTACAAAGGGTCCCTGACCAATAGAAACACGTAACATGTAGAACGAGACGTGATGCCTGTTAGGCGATATTATAAATTTTTCAGACAGAGACAATGCTGTTAAAACAGCCAGGTACTCATTTTTCATCTGAGTATGGTGAGACAATGTGAGTAAAGAGCCTTTACCATGAACTTGACTATGCGCTGAGTGAGGGTCAAACCCAGGACTTTCCGATCCAAGAGCTCTTCCGTCTGAGCTATTGTAAAGGGTGAAGGGACAAATTATTGCTATCAATTTCTCATGAAAGAAGATGATGAAATTTGGCCTATTAAAGGTTAAAGGACAAATCTTTGATGTCAATTTGTCATGGAAGACGATATGAAATGACAAATTATTGCTGTCAATTTGTCATGGAAGATGATATGAAATGACAAATTATTGCTGTCAATTTGTCACGGAAGACGATATGAAATGACAAATTATTGCTGTCAATTTGTCATGGAAGACGATATGAAATGACAAATTATTGCTGTCAATTTGTCATGGAAGATAATGTTAAAGTCAAACTTGGGAAAGGTTAAGGAAAAAATTAATCTTCCAGTTATTTCCTCCTACTGCTATGTAATCCTTATTTATTCCATTTCAGCTGGAGGCGTTGAAGGGTCACCGTGTGGTGGACGTGGCCTGTGGTAGTGGAGATGCTCAGACTTTGTGTATCACGGATGATGACAGTGTCTGGTCTTGGGGGGATGGAGACTACGGCAAGCTGGGTAAGGAAAGGTTGGCATAGATTGGTGGTGGTGGTGGTGGGGGGGGGGGGGGGAGGGGGGGAGAGAGAGAGAGAGAGAGAGAGAGAGAGAGAGAGAGAGAGAGAGAGAGAGAGAGAGAGAGAGAGAGAGAGTACATTTTGAATTTGTTTATTTTACTTATAAATTAGTGATCACTGTTTTCAATATCATGGCCCTAAACTCTGGAATACGCTACCTCAACCCATTAGAAAAATTGAGAATATCTCAAAACTTTAAACCTGCTTTAAAAACCCACTTTTCACAATTCATTGTCCCATGCTGACTGTAATGTTTGTATAATAATAATGATAATAATGGTATAGATTTATAGTGCGCCGAACATCCCTTCTTCAGGAGGGCTCTGGGCGCATAACATAGATTAAGCCCTTACACAGTACACGAACAACGCTAATTGTACACATATACTATTATTGTAACAATTTTGTTCTTTATTTCCATGATTACCTAGACTACCTGTGTTTATAACGTAATTCATCATCTGTAAAGCGCTTTGAGATGTTTGGTTCAGGGAAAACGCTCAACAAGTGTCATTTATTATATTATTATTATTATTATTATTTATTATTATTATTATTATTATTATTATTATTATTATTATTATTATTATTATTTTATCATTATCATTATCATTATATTATTATTATAATTATATTATTATTATTATATTATTATTTATTATTATTATTATTATTATTATTATTATTATTATTATATTATTATTATTATTATTATTATTATTATTATTATATTATTATTATTATTAATTATTATTATTATTATTTATTATTATTATTATTATATATTATTATTATAATTATTATATTATTATTATATTTTTATTATTATTATTATTATTATTATTATTATTATTATTATTATTATTATTATTATTATTATTATTATTATTATATTATTATATATTATTATTATTATTATTATTATATTATTATTATTATTATTATTATTTATTATTATTATTATTATTATATTATATATTATTATATAATCATATATATTATTATTATAATAATGGCTATGACCACGTGATTGATGCCTGTCTTCTCCAGGTCGTGGTGGAAGTGAAGGCTGTAAAGTTCCAATGAAAGTGGAGGCCTTACAAGGTCTTGGAGTCATCAAAGTGGAGTGTGGATCTCAATTCTCTGTGGCTTTGCTCAAGTCTGGAGCTGTATATACTTGGTAAGCTTCACCAGTTTTTTAAATTTATTTATTTTAAAAAATATACTGCACAAGAAACCTTCTGCATCTGGGTGGGGTTCCTGACCTCCCAAGGGGGCAGGGAGGTACTTACTGTATCTTCTATCCCTTAATATCTGTTTTCCAACTTGATTTGTCTTGGAATGAGGTTACTTGGTTTTGTCCTGACCCTGGCCGGAGTCCTTGACTGGGAAGGAAACAATCAAATGTATAAGAGTTTTTAGAGATTATATTTTTTTCCTTGTAAATCATCTCTATGTTATGTACTGTTACTTTAATTTTTAACATATGATTTGTAAACATTTGAGTGTATTCTTCTTAGTGGGATCTTGTGCTAGTGTCTGGTTGAGACTTTTAGGTAATCTCAAACGAAGTACACTGATAGTGTGCTCTTGGAATCTACGTCTTGTTTTCTATTTGAACCATTCCCCTTTGTCTTACTTTTTCCTCAAGTCCTTTTGATTGTACACCTAGAATGATTTTCCTATCTAATTTTCTTCCATTTTACTGGCACTGATTTAACCTAAATGTGTTGCAAGCGCCGTAAAACCCTTAAAAACAAAATAAACAACAAATCTTAGCATTGTTTATTTTGTTACAATGAAATTAAAGATATTAGGCTGTAAAGGTAATCAATATTTTTTTCTAATAGAAAATATTTGTTATTATGGGTTCACATGCTTCAATTTTCAAAACTAAAATATATATATATATATATATATATATATATATATATATATAATATATATATATATAATATATATAATATATATATACATACACACACACAAGCTAAACCCCTTGTTTCAACCAAATCTTGATCTCTCACGAAATGAAACGCTACAAATTTGTAAAGAATCATGCCATCATAACCTCAGACAACCAAATCAATCAATATTGAAAACTTATTTCTAATATTATAATTTGACTTAATATGCACCAAAGTGGCAACTCACCTCTTAATTGAAATATGAGCTGTGTATGTTATAAATAATGATAATATTAATGCTTTGGATATGTATCATCATTTTTTTGTTTGTTTTTAATCCTCTTGCAATAAAAGTTTTTGAATTTACGGCAATTTTTTTCCCCCAGGGGCAAGGGAGATTATCATCGTCTTGGTCACGGTACTGATGACCATGTCAGACGGCCTCGCAGAGTTACTTCCCTTCAAAGCAAAAAAGTCATTGATGTGGGCTGTGGGTCTCTTCATTGTGTGGCATGTACAGATACAGGTATTTTTGTTATTTTATGAAAAGCAAAGGAATGAAATAGATTATTTATGTAAGTCTTGTGACTGAAAACACCAGGTCATAAAATTTAATTAAACTGAGCTGTTTTGACACATAATTTTGTTTGTTTTTTGTTTTTTGTTTCAACTGCATGCGATCTTGACCAAGACTTTGAACCAAAGGAGGTGCTAAGACTTGCTGTAACTCCATTTACAGTCACCTTGGGATGTCAGCAGATGACACAATAATACCGGGTGGTGTTGATGTGCAGGGTTGCCAGTTTGGTGTTTTTAATGCCAAATTCCAAAATCTTGTTTAACCACACACTGCAAAATTCCTGGCTACGCAGCTGAATACCAGATTGGCTCATTGGCTTATTGAGTCACATATAATGATTTATCTGGATAAGTACCTGAGAGAATTGTCAAAGAACGCAGGTATATTTTCATTTGTTGATTAATTGAGCCAGTCATTTATTTATCAAGTTTAGATTATTTAAATAAGATTTTTTAAATGACACATTTCGTTGTCAGTTGAGTAATATTTGCCTTATGTGACTGTAATCAACCAGGTGAAGTCTTCACATGGGGAGATAATGACGAAGGACAGCTGGGAGATGGGACCACCAACGCCATACAGCGGCCACGACTGGTAGCAGCCTTGCAGGGTGAGTGTTTGTTTTTGTAAAGGGTTTTAAAGAAAGAAATAAAAACAACAAATCAACACCTCAGCAAACAAATGAGTTAAAATATCATGTTTGTATTGTATTGTTTTTGTTAGGGTTTCTTTTTCTGTATCATTGTTATGTGTTGTTTATGTGTGTTATGTGCGGCTATGTGGTCTAGTGGGATGACACTCGCCTTTTGACTGGTAGGTCTTTGGTTTGAGTCTTGCCCTGAGCAGCGCATAATCAAGTCCAGGTTTTTATTTCAAATAACTGACAACTTTTGACATTGTTCATTCAAACTGCAGGTAAGAAAATCAACCGAGTGGCTTGTGGTTCAGCCCATTCCTTGGCTTGGTCGACACACAAACCAGTGAGTGCTGGACGTCTGCCCACCTCCATCCCTATGGAATACAATCACTTACAGGTTAGTCTTTTTCTTGTGTCTTGTCTCTTCTCTGATTTCTTTCATAACATTATACAGTTGTAGTTTTAAAAAATGTAATTATTATTATAATATGATGATGATGATGATGATGATGATGATGATGATGATGATGATGATGATGATGATGATGATGATGATGATGATATATTATTATTATTATTATTATTATTATTATTATTATTATTATTATTATTATTATTATTATTATTATTATTATTATGAGTGGTTTTACTAACAATCCATCGACATTTAAAGAAATTTCAAAGCTCTTACTTTAAAAAAAAAAAAGAAATGTTTGTATGTATGTATGTATGTATGTATGTATGTATGTATGTATGTATGTATGTATGTATGTATGTATGTATGTATGTATGTATGTATGTATGTATGTATGTATGTATGTATGTATGTATGTATGTATGTATGTATGTATGTATGTACATACACCACTGTTATTGTCATCATCGTCTTCATGATCATCATCGTCGTCATCATCATCGTCTTCATCATCATCATCATCATCATCATCATCATCATCATCTTTATCATCGTCATCATCGTCATCATCATCATTATCATCGTCATCAACACTAATATCATTATTACCTCTGGGACATTCTGTGGCAGAGTCTGAAACTTCACTGTTCAAATTAATACTCCAGCTCTATACATTGTACATTATTTTAGGAAATGGTATTATGTCAATGAATATGTTACCCTTGTTACATTATCATGTATATTTCCTGAAATAAACAATTTTGATATGTATATAATATAGAATAACTACTATGTATATTCAATGGATGATTTGTAATATAAATGATATTGTTACAAATGTTTATTTATAACCTATTTGTTCTTGGAAATTACTCTTATGCAAATCTGATATGTTTTATTTAAAATCTATTTCTTATGATCTCCACAGGAGAAAAAAAAATCTCTTAATGCTCTAGTCTTTCTCCCCTAAGAAGAATGTAAATGTTCATAGAGATTGAATAATATCTAATATATACTTTATTCATTCCATTCAATTCAATAATATCTAATATATACTTTATTCATTCAATTCAATTCAATCTTTATTTATTATCAGCATATGTTAACAATATCATGTAGGCCCATATAAAAATAAATAAAATTCAATTTCCATAAAAAAAATGTTTATTATGTTAGTTTAATTTCACCCCCTCCCCCCTAACCCCACCCCCATATCCCCCCCCCCCCCACCAAACCTCTCAGCAAAGCTCTTGTTTTGTTGTTCCACTTTCATAGCTAATGTCTTTGATTGACCTTTCAACCTTCCAGGGCTTTGAGATTCCAGTCTTACAGAACCGCCTGATACTCCTGCACCATTTCTCAGAGCTGTTCTGTCCTTGCATTCCCATGGTGCACTTGCAGGAAGACCGCAGGGATCAAGGGAAAGAGGACATCACTACTGGATTAGATGCTCTTCGAGGAATACTCGTCTCGTCAGCTAAGGTAGGAGATTTGATGTGTAGTTAGAATGACTTTAATAAAAAAGTTTAAAGTGAAAATGATCAGATTTAAATACTGTTCATCTCTCATGAGGAGAGTGAGGAGTACAGTAATCCTACTGCGGAAACAATATTGTAGGCAAAATAAAAGGTAAGAAATTCAAGCTCTTGAAATAGTCAAGCTCTCTAAAGATTTCGTGCACATCAATATCTCGCGAACTATTTCAAAATAATAGATATACAAACCTGCCGAGTACTACGAAAAATCCATAGAATTAAGAATTTTTGACTCCAGCTACAGAGCTGCATTGCGTCTGTGACTCAGTAAATCTTGTTGATAAGGAAAATGTAATTCCTTAGATCCCATATTCAGGACTTTGAAGCATTTGTGGATCATGGTGAAGGCAAATTATTGATTTTTAAAGCTATTTATAGTCACTTTTTCATCCCCCCTCCCCCTTGGAAACGACGAATTTTTACAATTTCAAGTTGGCAGCTCTGGATATATCAGTGACTTTGCCATTTACTCTACATTAAGCTTTATTGTTTCATCTTACATTAGTTTCATGTTGACAATCTGATTAGACTTGTTTTATTTTATCTTCCCCCCCCCCCCCCCCCCCCCCCCCCCCCCCCCCCCCCCCGCTCCAGGAATCAGCTTTCCGTAAGGTTGTCCAAGCCACTATGGTGAGAGATAAACAACATGGGCCTGTTATAGAACTCAACAGAATACAGGTAAATACATGCTTTAGGTCTGAACAAGTGTGTATGAAAGGTGTCAGACAAAGCAAGAAAGAAAAATGCAATTTTTAAAAAAACATCCCAAAAAATCAGTCTTCCTCTACAGGGGTTCTTCCTTTCAATTAAAATTTTTCAAAAGTTAATTTTTCTGTCTGACAAAAAGAGGAGAATGTGTGATAAATACATATTCACGGTCACATTCCCTCTCAAGGGACACATATCTCAAAACAATTATGACCTCTTGTGTCTTTTGCATCCAGGTCAAGAGGTCAAGGGTCAAAGGTGGCCTTGCAGGAGTGGATGGTCTGAAGTCCGTATTTGGTCAGATGTCTCAGAGGTTGAGCTTGTTGACGCCAGAGAGCCTGATGTTGCCTCATCGGGTCTGGAAAGTCAAGTTTGTGGGTAAGTTTTCGTCATAATTGCTGTCCTCGTCTTTGTACATTGTCTTGTCATTGCCTTATTTGTAGTTGTCTTTGTTTGAAAAGCATCCAAGAAGATATTTTTTGTGAATTCTCTGCTAGATGGGTCAGTTTCGTCATATTTAACCATTTTTTATCAAGAGAAAACGGTAAAATCCAACAATACAATAGAGATATAAATAATAGAAGTTATATAAATAAATGGAAATTTTATCTCTACTTCAATGGATGACTAATCTTAGGATTTGATATCTTTTCTGCATACATTTGCTATAACTATTATATATATAGGACGTTTCGTGGCAGGCGGCTGCTGTGGGAAAGGAGAAAAAAAAAATTAATTAAATATGGATAATTTGCCTGTTTTTGAATTTTTTTTTAAATTGTACTTACTCAACTATTTTGCGTTAAAGTAAAATTGGTTTGATTTTTTGTGCAATATTCCAGCTCTAAATCTTAAAAATATCTATGTGTGTGTATGTATATGTGTTAGAGTGAAAATTTGCTATCTAATTAATGCACATCCTGAAATATTTTGTCTCCAGGTGAGGGCGTAGACGACTGCGGCGGTGGTTACAGTGAATCCATTGTTGAGATGTGTGAGGAGTTACAGAACGGTTCCCTCCCTTTGCTCATAGTCACTCCCAATGGCAGAGACGAGTCCGGCGCCAACCGAGATTGCTTCATACTCAATCCCATGCTGCACCAGCCAGTACATCAAAACATGTTCCGATTCCTTGGTGAGGATTTAACCTTACTTCCAGTTCATTTTTCCTTCACTTGCTCAAGTTCAAAAGATAAACGTGACCCAATAGGGAGCAGGCACTGGTGTACGATAAAAATCTGAAAAAGTGTGTATGGAACAATGCTGATGGTTTTCCTCGGATCCGCGGAAATCTGCGATTTTTTAGTCAGAAGAGGAATTTCCTCTTTTTTAAAAAGTTGTATTTCCCTCAATCAAATGTACTGGCAGTGAGAGATTTGATGTGTGGTGAAACAAATAGGTGCAGTTTTCCACTCTCTATTCTCTAATAGTGTGTGTGTGTGGATGGGGGGGGGGGGGGGGGGGGGGGTGAATGCTGTAAAAATAATGGGGCTTAAAGGCAATCATTCAAAATGTTCCTCCCTTTTCAGTTTTTGGCACCATCAGCACTTGGTGTATGGGACAATGCTTGAAAAAGGAGAAAGAAAAACAAGAAAAAAAATAAAAATCCCAAAAAAAAAAATAACCTGCCTCGACTGCTGACTGATTTTTTAAAGATTATTTCTTCTTGTGTTTTTCTTTCTGCGATTTCTGGTACAGTTTCATTCACACCTTTTCAGTGTATTTTGGGGGGGGGGGGGGGGGGGGGGTTAAGGAGGAGAGAGAAATCACCCCCTCTCGTCTCTTCCTCCCCCACTTTGATATTATTTAATTTTCTACCTTCTTATGTACATACAATATTACACATTCGTAGGATAGTTAAGAATATAAATCAACTCATGTGAGAAAATGATGTACATGAATCTTTAAAGTGCTCAACAATTTAAAAAGGAGCTTTAATTATTATAGTATTCTCACCTTGTATTTTGCCTATTATGTTGTTTCAACAGTTTCCTTCAATGTGTCGTCATCGGGCCAGAATGAAATAACAAAAATTCTGCCCTGATGATACAGCGAAGGAACCTGTTGAAACAATATTGTAGGCAAAGTAAAAGTTGAGAATACAATAATAAGAACCTATCAACAGATCTACCTTCTGTTAGGAAAAATTCATAGAATGACGACATTTTGGCTCAAATTTCACAACTTCATGAGCATCTCTTAAGTCTTTAAAACTTATTGAAAATGAAAGTTGATACCAGACTACATAATTTAAAGGACTTTGAAGTGTTATTGAATCCTTCCGAGAATAAATTGTTGATGTATAAAGTTAAATACAGCGACTTCAATTTTTATCTCCTAAAAATTATGAATTTTTAAATTTAAAAAAAAAAAAATAAAATTCCCTTTATTCATCCCCAAGGGGAAATTTTTCTTTAGGGTCTATTCCAAGGGAAGACTGGAATAACCAAGGAGTCAGCTGCAGTGCAACGACGCAAAGTGAGCTAGGGCGAGGTGACTTGCTCAAGGCCACACAATGAGGCGGGTAGTCGAACTCGGTACCTTTCGGGTACGAAGCAAAGACTTTATCACTGAGCCATGCTGCCCCCTTAAAAATAATCAAGTCTCTATAAAGATATATTCTATATGATTAGATTTGATGGATTTGTCTACATGAATCTATTGTTGTAACTCCTCAGGGATTCTCATCGGCATTGCCATTCGTAGCGGAAGTCCACTCAGTCTGAACATCGCAGAACCCACGTGGAAACAGCTTGCTGGGATGCCTTTGTCCATTGGAGACCTGTCTGAGATTGACAAGGACTTTGTTCCTGGTAAACTACAGTTTGTTTTACTACCTATACACAGATAATGAAAAAATGTGTCTCTACAACGTCAACATGTGACTTATGTTACTGAGCATTACTGCTGATGCTGCATAAATCCAAAAAAGACGGTGTTTTCCAGATAGTCCATCAGAGGTCCCAGTAGCTCTGTTGGTAGAGCACTCGCTTCACATGCAAAGAGATCAAGTTTGAATCCCGAGTGAACTTGAGATTTAAAAAATAATAATAATAATAATAAATAATAATAATAATAATAATAATAATAATATATATAATAATAATAATAATAATAATAATAATAATAATAATAATAATAATATAATAATAATAATAATAATAATAATAATAATAATAATAATAATAATAATATAATAATAATAATAATAATAATAATATAATAATAATAATAATAAATAATAATGATAATAATATAATAATAATAATAATAATAATAATAATAATAATAATAATAATATAATAATAATAATAATAATAATAATAATAATAATAATAATAATAATAAATACAATAATATACATCAGATCGCCTTACCCCGATTTCAATTGCCACTAGGCGCTTTACATTCATAAAATAAATCAACAAATACAAATTAAAAATAAAAACCCAGCAATTTCAGGTAATCATCCTAATTGTTTCAAACATACGTTTTAACATCTTTTTTTTTTCTCCACAAGGCCTCATGTGTATCAAGGAGATGGACGGGGAGTCGCTGAGGGCAGCTGAGATGCCATTCAGTATCCCGAGTGCTTCAGGCCAGGAGATGCAGTTGAGCCATAAATACTCTCGAATCCTGCCAGAGAACAGACTGGAATATGTCAAGGCAGCCATGGATTTAAGGCAAGAGTTTATTTTACTTCTTCTTCTTCTTCTTCTTCTTCTTCTTCTTCTTCTTCTTCTTCTTCTTCTTCTTCTTCTTCTTCTTCTTCTTCTTCTTCTTCTTCTTCTTCTTCTTCTTCTTCTTCTTCTTCTTCTTCTTCTTCTTCTCAATGTCTGGGTCATTCAATGTGTTGGTTGTTTTCAGGGTTTACGTAGGTACTCTTCAAAGAGGGTGAAATGGCCGAATGGTAAAGGCATTAAAATGTACGCCTATGTGGTCTTGTGGTATGACACTTGTTTTCAGATCGGAAGGTCCTGGGTTTGAGCCTTGCTCAGCGCATAGTTGAGTCCTTGGAAAAGGCTCTTTACTCACATTCTCTCACCACACTCAGGTGTAAAATGAGTACCTGGCTGTTAACAGTGTTGTCTCTGTCCGAAAAAATTATAATATCGCCTTACAGGCGTCATGTCTTGTCCTAAATGTTAAATGTTGCTGTTGGACAGAGACCCCTTGTAAAGTGCTTTGAGCATGTTTTTGCGCTACATAAAAGCTCGAAAAAAAAAAGGTGCTAGGTACATAAATCACCTGTTAAAAAAGAAACTGTCCCCCCACCCCCCTCCCCCAAAACGTGATACATATTGTATATTTGTTATGCTGTGGTAACACCAACTTTTAAAAAATTTCTCTCCCTTAGACTCCACGAATTTGATGCCCAAGTGAGTTGGGTGAGGGAAGGAATAGTCAAGGTGGTTCCAGTCCCTCTTCTCTCTCTGTTCACTGGATATGAGTTGGAAACCATGGTAAGTCAAATCATTGCTCTTTCAGCACCATTGGCCGCACTGTGCGGTCAGAGCAGAATCTGTTCTATTGGCCAATGGCTCCACTCCTACTTTCTACAAAAGTACTATAAATTGAACCAATGGTATCATTTCTTTCATCAGAACATTCAATTGGCCCTAGAGGGGTATTTTAATTGAGATTTTGCCGAATTCGAATGTCGCTTTGTCTTAGCTTTTCCTTCTCATGCTGCCTCAATCAGGTGTCAGTCATTTTGTGATGGAAATGCCAATATAGCCTCAGCGCTGAAAGAGTTAATGTTACTGTTAAGGGATAGTGTGGCATTGTGGAGTGGTCTTCATTTTATATCCTGTAGGTAGCAGGTTCAAATCCCACAAGATGCACTATGTGACCTTGGACAAGTGACTTCACCTTGGCTTACTCGTGGCGATTTAGTTTTTTATTATTAAATTAAAAAAAAAAATTTTATCAAACATCAAAAAGATGAAGCTATGGCCAACCAGTTGAAATCTGCACTATTCTCACAGGCTTGTGGTTCAAATCTCCTTCATGACATTTTCTGTCTGTTTTGGAAAGAAGATTTGCAATCCTTCAGATTGGACTTTTTTCTCTCAGAAACAAAAAGAGTTTCTGTTTTACTTAACCTTTGATTTCATTCGAGTGTGGGAAAAAAATCCAGAAAAGTTTAGAAGCCTGCGGCCGCCAGACAGTGAAAAGTTTGAATTCCGCCATTGTTTTAATAACCACACCTCAAATATGCCAAAGCTAGAGGTGCCTAAATGAGCCAGTAAAATGGAGAGAAAAAAATAAAGTGAGTAGATATGACTCATATATAAGGGAACAACACAAAACAAACAACGTTTCGGCCCTTGGCCTTCGTCAGGAGACAGTAAACACAAACACAAATATGTAAATTTACAAAATATATCACATTTTGATGCCATATCAAAGATTTTGGATGTAATTCTCAAATTTTGATGTGATCTTTCAATCCCTCATTTTACTTTATGACTGATCCACATAATGTTTTCCCACAATCTAAATTGATTTTCTACTGTCTTGAATAGCGAGTCGATCCCAGGCATTTTGAATTGACTCTTTTAACTCTGTTTGTGTGTAAATTGTTGTTGTACCACCCTTATGAACCATCAAAGACCAAATTATGCTGTAGTCCATGGGACTCAAGTCAGGGTACATTGGAGGCAATTCATCTTTGGAGATAAATCGAATATTGTCTCTGCTCGTGTGTACTGAAAATTACTTAGCATTGTTAGAAGAAAAATATTTATTTCAGACTTTGTCCCGATTGATCATTTGTTTTTCAACCAGACACAACTTTTTACACAAGGAACACTACACTGTTAAAACAAGATGCAAATGTTAAAACTTTTTATATTGTGATTGTTATATGAGTTTGGTATAACCGGCATGGTTTCTAAACCAATAAAGCATTTTAAAAAATTAAACTTGGCAAGAATTAATTTCAGGTTTTGTTCTTCCCGCATGTAAATTTTCGAATATTTTTGGTTTCTACTTCGTACTAAAAAAGCGTCATAAATTTTTCTCTTTTGTTTTTTTATCTTGCACCGTATATAATTGTAAATCATGGTGAAGATTCTTTTTCTATTCGAATCCTGTTTATCAATTTTTCTCCATCTTTTTCTCATTTTCAGGTTTGTGGCAGTCCAGACATTCCTCTCAGTCTTCTCAAATCCGTGGCCACCTACAAGGGAATCGAACCCAGTGCCCCTCTGGTCCAGTGGTTCTGGGAGGTCATGGATGAGTTCACCAATGCTGAAAGGTCGTTGTTCCTGAGATTTGTCTGGGGTCGGACACGACTACCTCGGACGATTGCTGATTTCAGAGGGAGAGATTTTGTCTTGCAGGTTTGTTTTCTATTTCTCTTTATGTATTACAACGAATGATGTAATCAGTCGGATGGTGAAAAGATTTGAGCTGAGATATTGCCAAGTTTAGTTAGAGGGTCAACTTTGATCAAAAGTGAGTTCTTGTCATAATTAAATCAACCCTTTTTGTACATCTTCGAGGAATATAAAAGCTTAATTTCACTTCTAAATATTTTTTACAGCTAGTCAGGTTGAAAAGGTACGAAATTTTTAAAAAGTTGCTGGATACCTTTCCCATTCATCTGACCATAACTTCATGAAAAATCACCCGATTTACTTCAAATAAAGATTAAAATGCTTTCAGAAAAATGAAAAAATTGCAAATTCAAAATTGTCACCTTCTGATTGATTATGTCATGCACTGACACGTATTTTTAATCTGCAATTTTATCAGTTCTTGTTTTTTTTTTTTACAATTGAGATCCTCCATTTTTGGATTTCGTCGGAGTCTGCTTTCTAGATGACATTGACCAGAAAATTCCAGGAACCACATCCAACCACAGCCAGATTCCAATTTATCGATTACTAACTTCACCTATCTGTGTGTCCTCACAAGTAATTTTCTGTATTTGATATTCAAAGTTTTAATATAATTTCATCTTGACCAATGTCCCCAGGTTTTGGACAAGTATAATCCACCAGACAACTTCCTGCAGTAAGCATACTGTATGTACTTCTTGTTGAAAATTGCCCCTAATCTTGCCGTCCGGTCTCTTGAGAGAAAGCTCAATACACCGATCTTACTCGCAAGTTCGATCGACACGAACAAAGCTGAGGCTCTGACTGGTTTTTGCCATGGAGAAGACACCCCAAGCCACGAGGCCACAGCTGGATAGCATGGAGAGTGAGGGAGAAATTATCGACTCCGATGCCAGCTAAAAAAAAAAAACAAGACTGGGAATTTGTCTCTAACTCAAAAAAAACAGACAAAAAACAAAACAAAGCTATTGTTAGAAAGTTGCTGTTATGTTACAGTTACCGGCTTGATACTTTTTAAATTTTCAGTATTTTTTTTTCTTCTTTAATTTATTTGATAACTGTAATTTTAATAAATAATGTTTAAGGAAGTGTTACATACATTCCGGTGGATTATGTTTGTAGAGATTTAATACTCAGTTTAATGAAGTCAATACTTGTTTATTCTTTTTGACGTTTACTTTGTCCAATAATTCTTTGACAAAGAGCAATCAATATTATAAACGTGTAGTATTTTTATTTTTTTTAAGATTAAAAAAAGAAATAAAAAGATAACAAAAAGTCGAAAGAACGTTATCCGTACCCTGTTATGATAAGGATAAAAATGAGGTCATAGGAAAGACAAATTATTTGACGTCACAGTTACAGGCTTGTGGCAATGATTGAATTTGGGAACGATTGTTGATTTATTCTTTTTTTTTTTCGTGTTTATTTTTTTCCTCTCATGAAGCATTTCATAATTTGTATTATGATTTAACTTTCCACTGTTTTAGCTTGAAATAGGAAGTTAACTTAATTTTACCCGAATTATCACCAGTATCTTCTTTTTTTGCATCGTTTTTTTTTTCTCTTTTCATAAATCATTTCATTATTTGTATTTTGTAACTTTCCACTGTTTGTTCTTTAAGTAGGAAGTAAACTTTTAAAATTTCATGGGGATCCCCAACTATAAAAAAATACATTTATAGATTGTAAAATATAAAAAACATGATGGCTGCATTAGAAATGATGTCGATGTGAAAATTTTGTTTTTAATTTTTTTTAAAAAAGCATCATGTGAGTATTGCGCTTATTTTAAACCCCCATTGCAAGTGTAGTTATTATTATTATTATAGATTTAGTCTCTGTGGACAGGGGGGGTTTACAGCACCCCCCCAACATGGCGTACAGACTTATATACGACTGAGTACTTCATACATTATGAAGGTTTTATTGCATCGTATTATTTCATGTTTTACAAACTGCATGACAAATGACCATCAGTGCTTTCTGTTGTGTAAATATTTATACATATTTTGTTTCGAATTTCTTTGCTTTAATATAAGAATGGCATTTCTACAAGAAAACTGTCAACAATTTCATTTATTTAAATCAACGGTATAGATATCGTTTTCTGTTTGACTCGCATTATCCCAAATGGAGGCGCCTAGAGCTCTGCATCACTCTGTCAAAACATGTATTTTAAAATTTGGCCAGAAAACTCATCCTTCAAATATTGATAGATTAAAATGACCCTCATCTTGTCAAAAACTCTCAAACCTTGAACTTAAATAAAGCCACAGTTTTTACAGTTTTTGACAGAATAAGGATCATTTTTATCAATCAATATTTGAAGGATGAGTTTTCTGGCTAAAATTTTTAATACACGTTTTTAACAGAGTACGCCAGAGTTGTTTGTGTTTGGAATAGAAGTTGTTCAAATGATCTTTGTTACTATTTTATTGTGAGTGGTAAAGAAAACAATCATTGAATTTGTAAGACACGACGAGTCTATCCCATGGATGGGTTTCCCTACCTCCACAGTGGGCAGGGAGGTACTTACCGTGTCTTCTATCCCCTTATATCTGTTTTCCAACATGCTTTCTGTCTTTGTCTTGGTGTGAGATTGCTTGGTTTTGTCCCGACCCTGACCAGAGTCCTTGACTGGGAGGGAAACAGTCAAATGCATAGTTATTTTTTTGGGAGATGATATTTTTTTTCCTTGTAAATAGTCTCTCTGTTATGTATTATTATATTTGTTATTTTTAACGTATAATGAAATGTACGCATTTGAGTGTATTCCTCTTTGTTGGATCTTGTACTTGTGTCTGAGTGAGACTTATAGGTGATATCAGACTAAGTACATTGATGGTATGCTCTTGGAATCTACATCTGATCCCTATTAGTTCCCAATTCCCTTTTGTCTTACTCTCTCTCTTGGATGCTTTAATTGTAATTCTAGAACTTTTTACTATCCCATTTTCTTCCTTTTTACTGGCGCTGATATGACCTTAATGTGTTGCAAGCGCCGTAAAACCCTTAAAAACAAAAACAAAACAAAACAAGTGTGTGTGTGGTTTGAATGATGGTATTTATTGAGAGATTGGCATCCCTAATAAAACCCAATATTAGCAGTTCTCGTGTTGGTTGTAAATAGACTAGAACAGTGTAAGGTTAGTTGCTTCTTTCGATATTAATTTCCCAGTGTTTTGTCATCTTGATAAAATCTTTTACTACTAGTAGCAACTTTGTTTTATTAAGAAATTATGAAGGTAAATTTGAAAAGAGTTAAAAAATAAAATGTCAAGTCTGTCATCGTTTTTAAACTTTAAATTCACTTTTGGTTATCTGAATCATTTTAACATGATACTGGATTGAGATGTTTGGGCACATTTAGAAAATGACTAACGTGTGTGCGTGTGTGTCAATGCGTAGCCATCGTTTCCTTATGGCCTGACTCTAAGACTTGTCTTTTGGCATCATTTATAGATTAGTGAGTGTCAAGTGAGTTGTCGTTAGTAGAGCTCAAGGAAACAAGTGATCCCATTACTTGAACTATTGAATACAACTCACGATTTGTTTTCTTTTGTGGCCATAGACTTGTCTTTTGACGTCATTTTGTTCTCAGTGTCAGCCTATAAGTTTGCGAGATCTATGGTCAATGTCCGTCCCCCCCCCCCCCCCCCCCCCCCCCCAACATCCTGTGTTCATTGTGATATTCCATACAATTCCAATGTAATCTGGACGACTACTAACGACTAACGTAATCATTCCCAGTGTCCATACACACCTGGTGGTAACATTTCACTTTGATCTGATATTATATCGAGCTTTTTTTTTTTTTTTGAGAATTGTAAGGGATATTTAGTCAAATTTATCTTTTAAAAAAACGACCTGCCAACTTGGAATTGGTAAAAAGGTCGTAGTTTTCAGGGGCAATAACTCAGTAGACATTATAACTACTCTTTAAAATGATCAATGTGCGTTTTAAATACATTAAATTAATGCTTTAAACTCATTAATATACTAGCTCTGGTAACAAAACTTTGTTTTCAACAAGTTTATTGAATTAAAGATCTTTATATAATGGTCAATTAAGACTCAAAAATTCGTATTTCTATTAAATTTACGCAGTAGTTGGCAGGCAGGTTTCCTCTCCAATGTAAACACCTCCATTCCATTCCTGGCATTTTGTATGGATTACAGACACATCCAGATAGTGGAATCAGTCCATAAAGTCTACAAATGAAGAAGAATAAAAATCCATCTCCAGTCAACCTGTTCGGATAACGGAGACATCCGGATTGTGGAGTTCCGGATTAGAGAGACACAACCGTTTGTTTTTACTTTTTGGCTTCCTACTTATTTGTATTAAAGGTTTTTGCGTTTATTTAACATTTTAGTGTGTGTGGCTTTAAGATAGTACATTCTATTTTCTATTAATGACTGGCGCCAAATTGATTGACTTTGCAAGGGCCGTAAATAAAACCCTTAAAATAACAACAAAACTCTGGATGATTTAGCGGAGTGGAATAATTTAAAATTATTTTTAATTCTGTGTTGATTTATGAGGATCAAGAGAGGAAAAAATAGGAAACAGGGGCTAGTATATTAGAAACGGGTGTGTGAAAATGAAAATGAAAACTGGTGCCAGGTATAGAAGAGAGTGAATATAAAATTATTCTCACATTTATATATCCGCTATATCTGGCCATTTTTCATGTTTGTGTTTTGTAAAATTTGTTTTACGTTCAAATGTTCTCAACGCTTTTCTATGTCTGTTTTACTCATTTTGTCATTGGCTGAAGAAGGGTTTTAAGCCCGAAACAGTCCTTTTTAGTATTTTCATTATTTAAATAACTTTTTACAGTACAGCCCACAGTTTCTGGCAGTTTAGTATATCAATATCATCCTTTCCCGACCTCCCATAGTGGACAGGGAAGTACTTACTGTGTCTTCTATCCCCCTATATCTGTTTTCCAACATGCTTTCTGTCTTTGTCTTTGAATGAAATGACTTGATTTTGTCCTGGCCGGATACCTTAGCTGGGAGGGAAATTCGAATGTAGAGTTCTGGGAGATATTTTTTTTGTCTTGTAAATCATCTCTCTGTTCTGCACTGTAATATATTTTGTTTACATATTATATATGATTTGTAAACATGTGAGTGTGTTCCTCTTGGAGATGAATATTAATGAAATGTGCTTGTGTCTGGATGAGACATTTAGTGATCTCAAAATCTTGCTCTTGGAGTCTACATCTGTTCCCTCTTTGAACTAAACCCCCCCCCCCCCCTTTTCTTGCTTATTCTTGGGTGCTTGATTTGTAATTCTAGAACTTTTGACTATCCCAGTTTACTCCTTTTTACAGGCGCAAAGTGGCGTTGCCAGCACCATAAAACCCTTAAAAACAATCAAACAGTTTCTTGCAGTTCAGTATTCAGTATATCATCCTTGTACATAAATTAGTCAAGTCTAACAGTGTTTGCTTCTTTACTCTATCCAGGCAAAATTATGCATCCTTTATTTATTTATGTTGAAGAAAATCCTTCCCTACTTCAGCGCGACTTCAGTTTTATTTCATTTTATTTTTTCGATATTGTGTTTTGTATGTTGTAAAAAAAAATGGACTCATGGTTATCTATGGATTATTTTACTTGGTCATCATTTTGACATTTTGATGAATAAATAAAAATCAACAATGTTGAAAACCTTTTGTTGTAGTGTCGAGTTTTTGCTTATACCACTAGACCTTCATCACCAATACACACACACACACACATACTCAGTAGAATTTTAAAAGATCCGCTCTTATTTAGGAACCGAACCAAAGATTGGTGGATTCACAAGATTTTTACAATTACTATAGACAAAGGGAGCAACTCACAATTTAATTCATGATAATAAGTATTACAGAGTTACTTTTTCTTGATAAAGTAAAAAAAAAAAAAAAGAAAATGTGACAAGGGAAACAATTCATGATTTGTTTCATCAAAACAAGGCGGACAGAGTTACCTGGTTTAAAGAAAAATAAATCATTGCTGGGAACAAAATAGTTCAAAGGAGCAAAAAGGGAAGCAACTCATAATAAGGCTTACAGAGTTACCCTTTTAATACAGTGCTAGAAAACTTTCAGAGAAAAGAAACAAGAGAAGTAACTCGTGATTTATTTAATCAAATTAAGACTGACAGAGTTACCTGTCTTAAATACAGTGCTAGAAAAATAATTCATAGGAACGGACAAGGGAAGCAACTGATGATTTGCTTCATCACTATAAGACGAGAGTTACCTGTATACAATACAGTGCTAGGAAAAACATTAATTAAAGGCTAGGGCTATTGATGAAGAGATCATATTATGATATATTATCTAAATCTAATGTTGGTGAGGGGACACAATGATTGTGAAATGGTCATGCTGTAATTGAAGTTGTTTTTGTTTTGAGTCAATCACATCAACGCGTAGCCTTCATTAACTTATTGATGAAACGAAATTGACGCCACTCAGCTCTTTGTTATTGTTTTTAGCCAGCCATTTTTATGAGTACTACTCACAAAATTCTATCAATCTCAATCAGACTATAACACATGGTTTTGTATCTCAATCAGACTATAACACATGGTTTTGTATCTCAATCAGACTATAACACATGGTTTTGTATCTCAATCAGACTATAACACATGGTTTTGTATCTCAATCAGACTATAACACATGGTTTTGTATCTCAATCAGACTATAACACATGGTTTTGTATCTCAATCAGACTATAACACATGGTTTTGTATCTCAATCAGACTATAACACATGGTTTTGTATCTCAATCAGACTATAACACATGGTTTTGTATCTCAATCAGACTATAACACATGGTTTTGTATCTCAATCAGACTATAACACATGGTTTTGTATCTCAATCAGACTATAACACATGGTTTTGTGTGTTGGTACAATATATCCGGCTGGCGGACGCTGTGAGCACTTCACCTTGACGCACACCATCGATATAATCTGACACTAGGACTGCGATTACGTTTAAGCGATGAATGATAAAGTGGCAGAGATGAAATATATGAAGACGTGGAAACGTCATCGCATTAATTCAATCAATCCTAATACGAATCTGAAGTGCCCACCCACGTCTTATAGTCCGTGTTACTGTTACGATTTAAAAAGCCGTACTTTAAAACTGCATTCACAAGTTTTGCAATTTTCAGTATATTCTTATAATAATGATAAATAAATAAAATAAGAGGATAGAATAAACAGCAAGTGACCTCGTGCACACTGAGAGAGGTCAAAAGACCCCAGCAAATTGCTTGAATTTCACCCTGCAATCAACATCTATAATTTATAAATCTATGACAAAATAACATCAATCCACAGTCAAATCATTCTATGATGTACACGATCTTTATTTTTAAAAAATCAATAAATATGAAATGAGATAATTATCCGTTACTCTAATCCAAAACATCCGATAACATTTTTGTTTTCAAAAATGAAGCATGGCAGTGTGGAATCTCAACGTTGAAATTATACATTTTCATAAGACAAGACATACAGGAATGATGTAAAGCAAGCTGCATTAACCCTCTCCTTACCACCTATTGGAAAATCGTCACATTTGTTATGATGCAAATGCAACTGTCAATTTTCTCATCCAGATTTTTTTCTTTTTCTGTAGCTATAAAAGCTTGACATTCTGTAATAGAGCTCGTATTGTCGAACATATTATGTATAGAATATGCTTGTTGCTTTTCTGTTTGAGTAAGAAATGTATGTCTTTGTGTTGGGTGGGTGTCAAGTTTTGGAGAAAATTCTGAAAATGACTGGTAAGGAAAGGGTAAATAGCTGTTTTGACGTTATTTGTGTAAACCTGATATTACTGCCAATATCGACAATTCAGAATAATTATTTTTCTTTCTTTAAACTAAACTACAAGAAGGTCAAGGATAATGAAATTAAAATCATGGAAACCAAAAATACTTAACAAATAGTTTCGGAAGTCTATCAAAATTCACCCTCGTGCCAACTTGCAAATAAGAATTTCAATAATTTTCTATTGTATTCTAGTCGGTTCAGGACTGATTGAAAAATATTCATTTTATTCTTGGACATTAAACTTTACCTCTTTGGCTTTAGACCAATTAATTATTTAGTTGTGTGGGAATCATTTTCTTTGATATTAAATCAAGTGTTATAATAACAATGAAAATAACTAACGAGGTTGAAAATACTCAAAATATCCCAAATCCAGAGGCAAAGTAATCCCATTTGACAGCAATGGTCAAATCAAAATTGAATGTCTGTCTTAATAAGATGATCAAAATGAGAAATTTCCTTGTAAATCAGCCCATTATTTATAATTAATACAATTCAGCAGTAAACATGGCCCTATTTTCCCTCCACAATCTCATTATATATATGAGATACAGTACTATGTCAATCCCAAATGCAAAAACGTTGCTGCTCGAAGCGATAAATAACAATATGAAATTGAATGTAAGCTTCAATTTAATTACGAAAACAGATAAAATGGAAGTTTCCCCTTTATCAACAAACAGGATGAATGAAACACTAAAGATGAATGAGATAATGTGGTAGGCCACTACCACATTATCTCATTCTTCTTTAGTGTTTCATTCATCCTGTTTGTTGATAAAGGTGAAACGTCCATTTTTATCTGTTTTCGTAATTAAATTGAAGCTTAGATTCAATTTCATATTGTTATTTATCTCAATCCCAGCAATACGACACGCTGGAGATGGGAGACCAAATTTTATCTACATAGTAAGTCGTTACCTCCGATGAGCATTGGTTTTCGACACAGTCAGATTCTAGCACAATTTTTGGCTTCTCTCATGAGCGTGCTAGAATCCAGCCAGTACTGTATTTCCCTGACAATCTTTTGTATATACATATTCACAGAAGTACACAGAGGCTAGGCTTTCATTTTTAATAAGAGACGAAAATGCAGACTGGATCATATAATCTTATTGTCCTTTATAAAAAAAGGGTTGCAGGGTTTTGTTTATAACCACTTTGTTTTTTTTTTGTTTGTTGCTTTAGGTCTCTTCCAACACAATTGAGGTTATATGAGAGACCGCTGAAACAAAAAAACAAGCAATCTAACAAAAATAGTACAAATGTAAATCAAAATCATAACCTAAAGATATCATAAGCTAAATTATAAATAACCAAGAACAAACAGACAGAAGATTTACAGAAAAAAAAATATCCCCTGTCAAAAATACAATCACAAACCAAAGAAGCAGGATAGGCTAGTTAAGAAAAGAAGAAACGACATCACAATCGGATCGTACACCCATGCGAACATCATAGGTATATGATTCAAGGGTGATGCTCCCATCCAACCACCCGCTGTTTATAACCACAAATTTATAACTGTCTCTATTACGATCAGTGGCTTGTACTGACATCAAAACCGTTTGAATTTCTTTCTTATTCAACAGTTAATGCGTACCACCTATATTCCTTATACTTTTCATTATTCAAAAATAATAATAAATATGATGACTTATAAAATTTTAATAATTTAATAAAATAACTATTTTCTTATGTCAAACAAAATCAAATCAAAAAGATTTTAACCAATGAAAGCAAAAATCAGGTAAAACAAAAACTCTCTCAGTATCATTGATGTTCATCGATGCAAAAATAAAAAGATCTGAGTCAAGAATATTCACGATGTTGTATTTACTGGAAATTGCTCTTTAAAAGACAATGAAATTTAAATCTTTTTCATTTTAACCGCTTTATCACTGAAACATTTTCTCACAGCCACTATTAGGCACAATATATACAATCACAACAAAATCTCCTAGACAGGACAATCCAGATGGTAAGATAGGACCTCTCGCCTTTGAGCAAAGACAGAATCAAAGCTAATAAAGTTGATAACAACAAGAAATGGAGTGAGTAGGAAAGTGCCAGAAGACAATAGAGAATAAAAATTTTGTGGCGGCGATGGGGGCTCGAACCCGCGACCTTACTGGTACAACTCCACCTGGCCGGGGAGATCGTGACTCTACCGTTGGTGGATAGCTCCAGTAGAGTCACGCTCTCCCCGGCCAGGTGGAGGAGTTGTCGTACCAGTAAGGTCGCGGGTTCAAGCCTCCATCACCACCACAAAATTTTTATTCTCTGTTGTCTTCTGGCACTTTCCTACTCACTTCATTTCTTGTTGTTATTAACATAAGTGCCTGCTCCACTCACTTCCCTAACAAAGCTGAAAACATCCATCAGTAACTCTTACTACTAGGGTACCATAATCCGACAAAAGACATTTTTGTTTTCATTTTGGCCAAGACGAATTTGTTCCCTAATCACCGATCCATTAAATTGATCCACAACTTGTCAATAAGTCTCAATGAAACCTCAGGTTTGAAAATATACGACAAATTGAGGGTCACTTTATATTCAGTCAATGCTTGAAGTATAATTTTCTGGCCAAAATGTAAAAATCATGTTTTGTCAGAAAATGACAGTCTCGGTAGTTATTGGTACCATTGTTGTGTGTCATATTTTGACATTTGTGAGGCTGGTTGAGAAAACCCGGGAAGATGCGGCAAGCTTTGATTCGAGATATGAGCCAAAATCGAAGATAATGTGTTTCCCATAGCAACAAATTTTATTCAGAAAAAAATTTCATAACTTGGGTTCTCATATACATAGAAAGAAAAATTAAGGTGGTAAATGATCAGAAAGATGTGGTCTACACCACTGCATACATAACTCAATTTATGAAATTTGTGCATCTTTCCGGGTTTTCTCAGCCAGCCACACATGTATTGCCTGATAAAAATACTAAAAAAAACCCATCCATTAACAATCCCTACAGGGTTTTTTGTTGTGATTGCATCATCATCATCATCATCGTCAATGGCAGAACAAACTGTCATCCGTTATTTCCGGCACCAAATCAAGGATTCTTCTCGGCGGCCGCCTGCGGGTCTTCGTCCGACTCGTCACTCTGACTCTGGGCTTCGGCCGACAACGCTTCACGAAGTCGGCCCACTCGGCCATCCGTGTCCTCCATCACCTTGAATCCTTTGTCATGAAAACCAACAAAAGAGATTTTTAAATAGGAAAATAAAAAAATTAAAAAAAACAGTAAGGTTAGGCACTTATTACACCCCCCCCCCACTCATGTGTAAATGAGTACCTGTATGTATATACAGGGTTGCCAATTCAGGAGGCAAAAATTTACTGAACTTTTACAAAAACACATTGAGTGACCCATTTCTGAGTGCTGAACTCCAGTAAAAAGAAAGCAAAGTACTTTTCCCAATTAGCAGGTGATTTGAAAATATACTGAGGGTTTATAACATACTGAATTCCGTAAATATACGGAAAATTGGCAACCTTCTACAAACAATGACACATACTGTTTGAAAAAAAAAAATTAGAAAATTATGCACTCCTGCACGACGTCGTCGCCTAAGCATTTCATGATGGAATAATATAGATATAATCCATCAAACAATTGCCTGATGTCTACAGGAATCACCCAAATGTTGTCCTCGGTGCATACCCCATACTCTATGAGCCATCTGAAAAAAATATGTCTGACAGGTGACTAGTACTGTATGAAATGGAAACTTAGTTCCTTATGGCCTATTAGGAGAAATGTATGAAGCATTGTGAAGCTCATTGACCATGGTGAATTCGTGGAAATGAAAATGTAATATATAAAAGTTTATATATCAGTTTGATACGGAAATATCATTTATCCAATTCTATATTTCTTCTAATCACTAACCATGGCATTACAGCATATGGGTGTCAAATTATTCTCTATTATAATTCCCATTAAAACACAATGCCCCAGTCCCCAATTGCTAGAGCACTCGCCTCATAAGCAGAAGGACTCATATCAATTCTGAATTCAAAAGGGTTTTATTTCTCCTATTCTTCGTACATCCAGATGTAATTGGGTAGCTGGGACTGCTAGATTTGAAGGAAAGTACTTTGCATCAAAATTCAAATCGTATGAAAACAGCAGCAAGCAATTGTCACTACCCACTTACTGCAGAAACTGGGTTAAACTCAGACTCCCTAAACAACACGACAGTGGTAGTATATTAAATCAATAAAATAATCCAAGAAAGATAATAATAAATCTTCGTGTATTTATTAAAACAATAAAGTCATGAATAATATCAAATATTCTTTACATTAAAATTAATTTGATACATTTTAAAAACCAAGTCTCCCGCCCTGAACCCCTCTCATTTTGACGGGTTATTGTATGTTACCCAATCTGTAGACCATCCAACTCGCATACAAATGAAGGTTCAACGAATTTCTTCTGCCCCCCCCCCCCCCAACCATTCATTTGGCAACAATTGTTGAACGACCGAGACGTATATCAAACAGGAAAGAAAAGTAATCTGAAATGGACCAGCATCCTAATAAGAGGGTAGCATGGAATTCTTCTTCTTCTAGGTTCCATGCCTGGTCCAGGCTTCGGATACTGCATGAATTATCTCTCTCCATTCCTCCCTGTCTCTTGCTTTTTCAAACAGCTCTTGGATTGTTAGGTTGGTGAAGCCCTTCAGTTGGTCTATGAGTGTTTTTCTTTGTCTCCCCCGGGCGCGTTTACCAGGTATTTTTCCACAACTTGCCAGGTATTCATTCTTATCTTTCCTTACTATGTGTCCGAAAAAGGATAGTTGTCGATCCACTATTAAGGGCATTAGTTTCCTTTGTTGGTATGTTTGTTTTAGCACTTCTTCGTTCGTTTTGTGTGCAGTATACGATATTCTCTGCATCCTTCTCAAGCACCACATTTCAAAAGCTTCAATGTTCTTTTGTGTTTCTGCATTTGTAGTCCAGCTTTCGCATCCGTATAACAAGATTGGCCACACGTAGCACTTCAAGACTCGGAATCTAATCCCGAACGACATCTGTTTGTTTTTCAAAATGTTTCCCAGGTCCATGAAGGCCTGTTTGGCTTGAGTTATTCTTGCTCGTATGTCTCGGTTACATCTTCCATCTGTTGTCACTATTGAACCTAGGTATTTAAAACTTTCTACGTTGGTAAGTTGCTCGCCGTGAATCGTTATATTGCAGGTGTTGTTGTTTTCGGGGTTTTTCTGTATTACCATGCATTCCGTTTTGGTGATATTCACTTCCATTCCCTTGGCTTCACTATCTACTACCACTTTGTCAACAATCTTTTGAAGTTGGATTTCTGATGTTGCAATGAGTACCGTATCGTCTGCGTATCTTATATTATTTATGTTGTGACCTCCTACTTTTATTCCCTCCATATTATTTATGCCCCTCATGATTGTTTCTTGGTATAGATTAAACAGATCTGGTGAGGCAACACACCCTTGACGGACTCCTTTCTTAATAGGAATGGAATTTCCTGTAGAGTTTCCGATTTTGATAGATGCCTGCTGGGTGTAGTATAATGTTTGCATGAGTCTGAGGTCTTTCTCATCAGCGCCAATGGAGTGCAGTTGTTTTAGTATTTCTTCGTGGCGTACTCTATCAAAAGCTTTTTTGTAGTCGACAAAACAGAGGTATAGTGGGGTCTGAACCTGTATAGCTCTTTCACTTAAAACACGGAGGAGGTATATTGCGTTCCTTGTCCCTCTGTCAGGTTGGAATCCATATTGTTCTTCTGCGATTTCGGGGTTAATCTTATTCCTTAGCCTGTTGATAATTATACGCAACAGTATTTTGTTGATGTGGCTTATTAAACTTATAGTTCTAAAATTTTCGCATCTGACTGCACCTGCTTTCTTTGGTATTGCTATGAAAATAGAGTTACAGAGATCTTCTGGAATTTTCCCAGTATTGTATATATTGTTGAATAATATGTGAAGTTCATCAATTGCTAGATCTCCTAGGCTTTTTAATTATTGCAGTCAATTTCACGCGACAGGAATCCAAGATATACCATAGCCAAGAGGTCTTTGGCACTCTGCCTGGTAACCATTGTTTATGTTTTTGTTTGTTTGTTTTTAAGGGTTTTACGGCGCTTGCAACACATTTAGGTTATATCAGCGCCAGTAAAAAGGAAGAAAATGGGATAGTAAAAAGTTCTGGAATTACAGTGTAAGCACCCAAGAAAAAGTAAGACAAAAGGGGAACTAGGAACAAATAGGGATCAGATGTAGATTCCAAGAGCATACTTAGTTTGAGATCACCTATAAGTCTCATCCGGACACAAGCACAAAATCCAAAAAAGAGGAATACACTCAAATGCTTACATTATACAGTAAAAATAACAAATATAATAATATATAACAGAGAGATGATTTACAAGGAAAAAAATCATCTCCCTAAACAATAACTATGCATTTGACTGTTTCCCTCCCAGCTAGGATTCCGGCCAGTGCCAGGACAAAACCAAGTAATCTCGTTCCAAGACAAAGGCAGAAAGCATGTTGGAAAACAGATATAAGGGGATAGAAGACACAGTATGTACCTCCCTGCCCACTATGGGAGTAACCATTGTTTAAATCTACTGGTTGCTGATTTTAACCTAACAGTGAAAGCCAAACTTTGGACAACATACAAAAGATTGGGTTTCTCTTTAAATCACAAAAATGTCACCATATCTGTCAGTAATGACAATACAGATTGTCAAAAGTATATGACTCCACTATAACAAATGAAAGTATTGGACTGGAACCCTCAGGGCAGAGGATCAAGGGGAAGGCCACAGGGGAACATGGAGAAGAATTAAAGAAGCTGATATTCAGAGAAATGATAAGACATGGAACGAGATACAGACAGTTAGCTCAAGATAGAGAAGGATGGAAACTGTTTGTCTGTGGCCTATACCCTGAAAAAGGGTGAAAAAGGCAATGATGATGATTATGATGATAAGTATATAAGGGACAAAACAGTTAAATCATGAAAAGACAGCAAAAGACAACTTTTTCCTTTTTCCCATTTCAATTAAATTACCATAAATTGATCACATTTTATATAGCACAAAAATCCTCAAAAAGAATTAATTTTTAGAAATGACGTCACTCCATTTCAATGATTGCTCTATCTATGTTTACACAGTAGGATGCAGAGATTCTCATGCCAGCTTTATACACCCATTGAGTAACTCATCAATATTCATGATTAATACATTACAATATATTATGCATCCAACTCAAGCCTTTCTCTTTTAACACTGTATTCCAAATAAATAAATAGTCAAAGTTAACAAGTCTACATCTACATCTCAACTCCTTTGTTCAATGAATTTAAATCACATTCCATCATCAAATTATATAACATTTACATTTTAATACTATTTCCTTCATACACATAGAAAATAAAAAAAAAAAATTTAATAAATCAAAATTTACATAAAAAGTTTTCCTTCATCAGGACAAATGTATCACAAAAAACATTAGACTGATTCCTGTTAAAATCAAACCAACATCAAACTGATTCCTGCTAAAATCAAATCAACAACAAATTGATTCCTGTTAAAATCAATCCAAGATAAATTAGACTCCAGTTAAAATCAAACCAACATCAAACTGACTCCTGTTAAAATCAAACCAACAACAAATTGATTCCTGTTAAAATCAATCCAACATCAAATAATAGTCTATTATAAACCACACAACTTCCTTCCCTGCCAATCATTCGCTTCTCATTTGTCAAAACATATGATTGAAATTTAAAAAAAAAAAAAAAAAAAATAAAGTGTTATCCTAGAATGCGTTTCTTGAGTCTGGACAGAAATCCTTCTCCGTTTTCCTCTGGCATTGATTCCCCCTTGACAGCCTCTCTTGGGTCTTTCCCACCTAGAAATAGAATGGGAAAGACCCAGATTAGCACCGTATATGGTCATAATAACAACAGAAAAGACCCAGATTAGCACCTAATGTGCTCATAATAACAATGGGGAAAGGCCCAGATTAGCACCTTAGCTTATATAGTCATATTAACAATGGAAAACACCCAGATTATCACCTAAGTTAGTCAAAATAACAATGGAAAAGACCCAGATTAGCACCTTATATAAATAATAATAATAATAATCCTTATTGTCCAAATTAAAGGCAATTCATGTGAGGTAAACAATGCTCAGTTTGGTTCATGGTATGAACATCAACACATTTACAAATACAGACACAGTCATACACGAACATACACGCACATACATACATACATACATACATACATACATACATATATACATACATACATACACACAGACACACAGACAGACAGATAGAACGATACGATATATTTGCTGGGATAGCAGATAACCATATTATTAATATAGTGTCTTATATTAAGAAGAAGATGGCAATGATTGTGATGATGATGATGATTATATGATGATGATGATGATGATGATGATAACGACGGCGGCAAAAGAGTGTATGATTGTTAAAAATACTTAATAAAAACTTAATAACGTACACTCTTGAGCAAAATGTGTACAATGAGCAAAAATGCATAAGAATACGCATTTTTTACGTATGTAAGAAAAACTACCAAAAACTTTAAAGTACCACAGAAATGGCATCTTCCACTAAATTTTGAGAGTGATACCCTGTAACAAGTCTGTTTTATAAACAACAAAATGCTCTCACCTGTTTTGGTCTGTGTGACTCCATCGATGGTTCCTTCAACTCCTGTTTCCGTCTCTGCAAACGATTGCAGCAAAGCCTTTTGGTCATCTGTAAGTTTCCTAGAAAATGACAAACGTCCATTAGTTTTTACCTTTATCTTTAATGAACGGCCCAATTACCCAAAAAGGTAAATTTAAAAGTAAGATATAACAAATACTCATAAATAAATATAGATTTTAAAATTAAAAATAGCCTTCCTCTAAGTGTTTCCATTATATTGAAACACTCCAAACAATATCCCAATAAACTGAATGCTATGTAATTGTATATTTACCTTTACCCTTACCGATGTTCCATGTCGTACACGACGTTGGAGATCATGGTTCGCCAGCTCTCTCGCTTATCTGCGAGTTTCGCACATATTGTATATATCATTGAAATTCAGTAATATTGTTTTGTTTAGTTTTTTAATGTTATGATGACTTTTGACATCTTGTTTTCTTATTTTTTTTTTAATTTGATGAATAAATATTCTTGATTTTTCATTAAATTGCCTAACCATGTCATCTGAACACACATGTTAACTGTTATCATAGTTACACGGCTAGAGTCATAGTTACACGGCTAGAGTCTGACACTTTTGATATGTAACATTGACTCAGCCACAAAACATGGCTATACAACGTGTACAAAATAAAAGCAGTCTTACACGGGAACTTTAATCTTGATGTTGACGTAGTGATCACCATATCCATAACTGTTGACTCGGCTGATGCCTTTTCCTGCCAGGCGTATTCGGTGATGGGATTGGGTGCCAGCTGGAATCTGGAATAATTAATCACAACACAAGGATTTTAATAGCAAAATGGATGAAACAAATTGTTAGAACTAAAATATAGTACATACATTCAAGTAATTCAAACACATTTATACATCCTTTATAGAGTAATAAAAAGTACTGATTACTGGGCCAAATGAGAATTATAAACATAAAAAAGAGGAATGTTCAACTAAAGACTAGAAACTATGGATATAAGATACATAACACAGATATATAAAAAAGGAAAATTAAATTCTACACCACAATTAACAAACAAAATGATAACAAAAGGTAAGTGCCTCAACATGTAAAATTTGTTTGACAAAAAAACATTTTTAAACCCCCCCCCCCCCCCCAAAAAAAAAAACAATTTAAAAAAAGAAACATTGAAATTGCGACCCCCCCCCCCCCTCATATATATATATGAAGAATGTTGATCGATACCATCTGAAAGAGGCAGTTACGGTTTCTGGGACATGTGTGGAGAAGAGACGGAATAGAAAAGTTGGTAACATCTGGGATGATCGAAGGAAAGAGAGCTAGAGGAAGACAAAGAATGACTTATTTAAATAACCTAAGAATGGCCAAAAGTGATTTAAAAAGCAATGCAGATTTCATGCGCTCCGCAGAGGATCGTGATTCGTGGAGACAGCTGACCGGCAACGTGCTCAAGAGTACAAGCCACAATTGATGATGATCCTGGATTTTAGTGATGTTATAACAATTAGTCGTAGTAGTGACCCTATAGGAGTTCTACAAATACATTCTGAAGCTCTTTAGTTATTTCCTTTACTTTATTTGATTCTTCATAATTAAAATTCCATAAAATATAACCCAGACTCACACTTAACAAAACATCTTCATAAATGCCAGGTATTTTGATGGTTCCTCCCAGAACAGCCTGAGACAAATTTACACTGGCATCACTGTGGACATCGGCACCGTCACGTCTGAAAATACGACTCCTTGCAACCTGCAGGAAGAATGACAATAAATAATCAATGGGGTCTCACAACTGTTACAATCATTCAATTCTAACATGCTATGTAAACCTGTAGGAAAAGATCTTAACCCAGACTCACACTTACAACAATCAATTCTAAATGCCATGTAATTGTGGTCCTCAAGAACACAAAAATTTACACTGGATCCAACTGTGACATGCACTCACTTGATACATCCTTGCAACCTGCAGGAAGAATGACAATAAATAATCAATGGGAGTCTCACAACTGTTACAATCATTCAATTCTAGCATGCTATGTAAACCTGTAGGAAAAGATCACAATAACTCTAACCAATGGGGTCTCACAACTGTTACAATCATTCAATGTTGTTGTTTTTGTTTGTTTTTAAGGCGCTTGCAACACATTAAAGTCATATCAGTGCCAGTAAAAAGGAAGACAGTGGGAAAGTAAAAAGTTCTAGAATTACAATTAGAGCACCCAAGACAAGGGAAGACAAAGGGGAATTGGTTCAAATTGGAAACAGATGTAGATTCCAAGAGCACACCATCAAAGTATTAAGTTTGAGATCACCTAAAAGTCTCATCCAGACTAGGAGGCATACACTCAAATGTTTACAAATCAAATATTACAATATGTAAAAAAAAACCCATAATACAGTGCATAACAGACAGATGATTTACAAGGAAAAAAATATCATCTCCCAAAACTCTAACTATACATTTGACTGTTTCCCTCCCAGCCAGGGCCGGGACAAAACTAAGTTATCTCATTCCAAGACAGAAAGCATGTTGGAAAACAGATATATAGGGGGGGGATAGAAGACCCAGTATGTGCCTCCCTCCCCACTATGGGAGTTCAGGGACCCCACCCAGTTGTATGTTCATTAAGAAAACTGTTGAAAAGTATACCCATGTCCAATGTTAAAGAGGGCATCGTCTTTGATTTTGATCAATGACATAATACAAACCTACCACAGACCACAACAAGAGTCCACAGTTTAAAAAAAGAAATCTAATCCGACTTTCAATGAAATAAAAATCAGTTTTTACCCACAATTCCAGATATTTACTTTAATTATGGTCTTTAGATTTGATGCAGTGCAATTCAATTTGATTACCTTTATACAATTATGAGCAAATTTACAATAGTTTTTTTAATCACTTCATCCAAAGTTTTTTTTTAAATATTCAGAATTGAGTCTAATCTGGCCTTGAAAAACAAAAAGTCTGTACAACTGGCAGTTGTGCTTCAGTGACGTGGTGAGGTCATGGACTCCTTACTCAGTGATGATACTCACAAAAAGTCAAAAAGGAGGAAAAGTCTCGGAAAAACGGAAAACTCACCTAGAACCTAGTATTTTTTAAAGATTTATTATATAAAAAAAAAAGTAAAAGGAGGAAATGAAGGAAATATCCGCGGATCGAGGATCTGAGGAGGAAAACCGAGGAAAGGAAAGAAAACCGCGGATTTCCGCGGAAAAGTATCATCACTGCTTACTGCATCCCTCTTATGTTTGTTTTTAAGGGTTTTACGGTGCTTGCAACACATTAAGGTCATATCAGCGCCAGTAAAAAGGAAGAAAATGGGATAGTAAAAAGTTCTAGAATTACAATAAAGCATCCAAGAAAAGGGAAGACAAAGGGGAATTGGTTCAAATAAGAAACAGGTGTAGATTCCAAAATCACTCTATCAAAGTACTTAGTTTGAGATCACTAAAAGTCTCATCCAGACACAAGCACAGGTCCCCGCTAAGAGGAACACACTCAAATGTTTTACAAATCAAATGTAATATAAAGAAAGCATAATACAGTGCATAACAGAGAGATGATTTACAATAAAAAAAATATCATCTCCCAAAACTAACTATACATTCGACTGCTTCCCTCTCAGCCAGGGGATCCGGCCAGGACCAGGACAAAACCAAGTAATCTCATTCCAAGACAAAGACAGAAAACAAGTTGGAAAATAGATATAAGGGGATAGAAGACACAGTATGTACCTCCCTGCCCACTATGGGAGGTCAGGAACCCCACCCAGCATCCCCCTTACTTTTGGCCGATTGAAAGAAACTCAACTACTGATTAAGAATGACTAAGATGCTAGAAGTTGTGGACTGTAAATAGTGAATAAATGAACAAAGATGAATGTAACAGCTTAAAATTTTTTTTAAAAGGAACAAAATACCAAACCCAACAGGCGTCATGTCTCGTTCTACATGTTAAGTATTGCTGTTAACAGGGACCTCATATAAAGCTCTTTGAGCACGTTTAGTGGATATTGCGCTACATAAAAGCTCAATTTTTTAAAACCCAGAAAGTTTTGTGTTCAAAACCCAGATTTGGTACTTTGTTCTCTTTCTTTTCTTTTTTTTGAAACTGTTGTCCTTATTGTTACAAACTACAGATTGACTAACCTTAAATGTAATAAAAACTTCTTGACTTCCAACAGGCATTCGTACAGTTTGTCCATCTTCAATACCTGGAAAATAAAACAAGACAGAAAAAAAAAACAATATAATATTTTATCATAAGATAAATACATCTCGTCATTTCTAGTCGACGACACTGCTATGGCCAAACACATTTCCAAGGCAACTGACAGTCCTTTCAAAGTCGTCTGACAAATAACACTTAGAGAACCAAAAACCTTCCTAATCCCATATGATCTTTTTTTATTTTGGAAAAAAATCAAAAGGAAAAATTAAGAAAATAAATTGTCCAGAGCAATATGATTCACACTTTTTGTTACTTGTTATATTTAAACTGTTTTGAGCTTTACAGTATTAATACACTGATGATGCAGCTATGTGGTCTAGTGGGATCGGAATGTCCTGGGTTCGAGCCTCGCGCTCAGCGCATAGTTGAGTACTCGGAAAAGTCTCTTTACTCACATTCTCTCACCGTACTCAGGTGTAAAATGAGTACCTGGCTATTAACAGCGTTGTCTTTGTCCGAAAAATTGTAATATCGTCTAACAGGCGTCATGTCCCGTCCTATATGTTAAATGTTGCTGTTGGCCAGGGACCCCTTGTAAAGCGCTTTGAGCACATTTAGTGGATATTGCGATTATTATGATGTGATGGGCAAAAGATTACAGTTCAAAAGCTTATAAAATGCAAATTCTATTAATAAACAAAAGCATAAGACTGAATGAACAGTAGAAATAATATAGAAGGAATCAAGACGGTAGCAACGTTGGAAAGTAAAAAAAAGAAAAAAAATCAAACACCCCAATCCATAGCACATATCAATGCTATAAGGATCCTCAACCATCACATTTCATCTATGATTAAAAACATGAATCAACAAAAGCTATGTTTTTTGTTTGTTGTTTGTCTTAAAGGGTTTTACAGCGCTTGCAACACATTTAGGTTATATCAGCGCCAGCAACAAAAGCTAAGGTAAAAAAAAAAAATTTAAAAAAAAAAAAAAAAAAGCTAAGGTAAAAAATAAGGAAAAACCCCCAAAAATACAAACGAGTAATTATGTTTGCCCTACCTGCTGGGACTGGAACGACGACTTTTTTCCTGGCTACAACTTTCCCCTTGCCATTACATTCTGTACAGGGAAACCTATTAAACACACGTTTTCCTCGACATTGCCGACAGGTGCTACGCATCACAAAGGGACCCGTGGAAATTGTTTCCTGCAGACAAGATTTTTAAAATCAATTATCAATCTAATTTTTTATTTAAATAATTTTTTTACTTGATTGTAAGGGTTTGCTTGTCTCAAAACAACACCCACCCTTCCATCCCACCTAAAACAAAACCCCATGATATGGCTTCATATCACATGTCAATGCACAGGTTTACAGTATAAAGAGGACGGCCTAAGCCAACAAACAATAGCATTTCTATATTTTGTGAAAATTTTTTTTAAGAAAGTCGAGAAAAAGTATGTATATCAACCCAAAACAGTCTATCTCCACGGTTATTTCTATGAATACTTCAGTGGACACATGCGTAGCCACCGTTAGCTTATAGCCTGACACTGAGGCCCAAAAGGACTGGTCTTTTGACGTCATTATTTGGTTTGTGCACCGCCTAAAGCGTTGAAATTAGTAGAGCTCAAGGAAACAAGTGATCCCATTGGTTGAACTATTGAACTCAACTCGCGATTTGTCTTTCTTTTGTGGCCAAGACTTGTCTTTTGACGTCGTTTTTTGGTCAGTGTCAGGCTATAAGTTAACTAAGTGTGCGGCTATGTGGTCTTGTGGTATGATATTCTCTTTCGGATAGGAAGGTCTGAGTTTCGAGCCTCACTTGGCACCGTACTCAGGTGTAAAATGAGTACCTGGCCATCAACAGCGTTGTCTCGTTCTACATGTTACATGTTGCTGTTGGCCAGGCTCCCTTTGTAAAGCGCTTTGAGCATGTTTAGTGGATATTACGCAATATAAAAGCTCAAGTTTTCTTGTCTTTTAAAGTAAAAGTAGAAAGTATGTACAATTTTTTAAAAGTTTGACAACGCCCACTTATTTTTGGTGTGCCACCCCCCCCCCCCCCTCCTCGAATCCATCAACACACACAAACTCACCATGCCAGTCCCATTACACTGTGTACATTTGGAGGGCGTACTGCCTGGCTCAGCACCGTTACCACGACACTTGGGACAATTGTCCTTGACATTGATGTTAATTTCTTTATTGACCCCACGGGCAGCTTCTTGGAAGGTCAGGTCCATCATCATCTATCAAAGAAAACGGAAACAGAATAAGTCAAAGAGCAAATAAGGGAGAATCTAAAAATATACAACTTGCCTAACCCAAACCACTAAAAATCCGAAATTTGTCTTGAAAAAATCTGAATTTAAGGAGGAAGACTCTGTACCAAACAAAAATGAGAGATGCCCTCCCTCGTTTCTATGAATTGCCACTGAAAATGCTTAAAAAGTGACGCAGTGCAGTTCGTTTTTATCCAAATCAAAATTTTCTGACTAAAATTGACCTCTAAAATTTTGGTAAGTAAAATCGAATCTGAATTGAAAAAAAAAATCCCAAATTTAACCACTCTCTGTTTGTTGCTTTAGGTCTCTTCCAACACAATTGAGGTTATATGAGAGACCGCTGAAACAAAAAAACAAGCAATCTAACAAAAATAGTACAAATGTAAATCAAAATCATAACCTAAAGATATCATAAGCTAAATTACAAATAACCAAGAACAAACAGGCAGAAGATTTACAGAAAAACAAATATCCCCTGTCAAAAATACAATCACAAACCAAAGAAGCAGGATAGGCTAGTAAAGAGAAGAAGAAACGACATCACTATCAGATCGTATACCCATGCGAACATCATAGGTATATGATTCAAGGGTGATGCTCCCATCCAACCACCCGCCCAAATTTAACCAAATTTGGCTCAAAAATCTTTATATATACAGATGAAATCAGCTTTTGTTTGTTTGTTTGTTGCTTTAGGTCTCTTCCAACACAATTGAGGTTATATGAGAGACCGCTGAAACAAAAAAACAAGCAATCTAACAAAAATAGTACAAATGTAAATCAAAATCATAACCTAAAGATATCATAAGCTAAATTATAAATAACCAAGAACAAACAGGCAGAAGATTTACAGAAAAAAAAAATATCCCCTGTCAAAAATACAATCACAAACCAAAGAAGCAGGATAGGCTAGTAAAGAGAAGAAGAAACGACATCACTATCAGATCGTATACCCATGCGAACATCATAGGTATATGATTCAAGGGTGATGCTCCCATCCAACCACCCGCTGAAATGCAGTAGGTTTGCAATACGATACGCCAGGTCATTTTGAAAATTTAAAGCCAAATAAAACACACTGGGCTGGCTGTAAATTCCCTACGACTGGACAGAAAGCATGTCATACAAATCCTCATAAATTGTAATATCGCCTATGTCCCGTCCTACATGTCAAGTGTAGCTGTTGGCAAGGTACCCATTGCAAAGCGCTTTGAGCACGTTTAGTGGATTTTGCACTGTATTAAAGCTCATTTAATAAATAATAACGTGAAATTGAATGTAAGCTTCAATTTAATTACAAAAACAGACCAAATGAACGTTTCGGGATCCCCTTTATCAACAAAACAGGATGAAAGAAACACCACAGATGAATGAGATGATGTGGTAGTGGCGTAGTTAAGTTGAATAAACCCGAAACGTTCATTTGATCTGTTTTTGTAATTAAATTGAAGCTTACATTCAACTCCCCGTTACTATTTATTTCTTCGAGCTTCGAGCAACAACATTTACACTAAAGCTCATTTAGAAAATAAATGTATCAATAACAAAAAAAGTTTATCGATATCTACCTCTGTGGCGGGGGCAAATCCCGACATGGACTCTTCATAATCTTGACTGGAAAACCCACCGAATCCGGCACTCCCAAAGATCTTTCTAAACAACTCCTCGGGGTCCATTTGACTGTGGAAATTCTCAAAACCTGCGAGTTTCAAACGGAAAATGTCATTTGTATTGCTTCATTTTTTTATTTTTTTTACGATAACTACTATGTTACTAGTGTGCATCTTGTGTGAGTGTGTCTATGTCAATATTGTATTGTTATAAATGTGTAACCAAATGACAAATTGCCACTTTTTGGGGGACAATAAAGATACATCATTATTATTATTATCATTATTCATCACATTGTCATTCATAAAAACAAAACAAACTAATAATTTTTTTTTAAACTAAAAAAAAACAAAACCCCAACAAAACATAGAAAATGCAATAAATATTAATAGCTTTATGCTTTCTTTTTAACTTTTAATTAAAAAGCATCACAGATGTGGCTCAATGGTTACAGTACCTCATCTCGTCACAAAAGCCAAGAGATGTTAAGTGCATACCTGCCTACTTGAAAATTTCAAATTCAGTAAGAAATACAAAATTCATCAGTAATTAATGGTCAGATTTCAGTAATACTAAAGCAAACAAAAATAATGATAGATACAACCTTTTATATATGTATGCCAATGCCCCGCGATAATAATATGCTTATTGATGACCTACTTTCGACACTGCACTGTGTCTACCGATGAGGGTAAGTTTCCGTGTCGAGTCGATTCACTCGTCGAGAGTCGATTCACTCGTCGCCAGCCGAGGCATTGAGATTTTTTGTTATTGTAGCATGCGGTAAATAATGAAAAAAAATTATAATTTTTTAATTTAACGTTGCGACCATTTGTATCAGTAATATTTCTTCTATTTCCGTAAGTCCGTAATTGTCCTTACACTTCCGTCACAATTACGGACGGTCCGTAATAATAGGCAGGTATGTAAGTGTGATCAGTGACAGGGTGAAATCATCAATTTTAAAAAACAAAAAACAAAAAAAAATTGAGCTTTTATAGAGCGCAATATCCACTAAATGTGTTCAAAGCGCTTTACAAAGGGTCCCTGACCAACAGTAACACGTAACATGTAGAACTAGACATGACGCCTGTTAGGTGATATATTACAATATTTTCTGACAGAGGCAACGCTGTTAACAGCCAGGTAATCATTTTACACTGGTGGGAGAATATGAGTAAAGAGCCGTTTCCAAGGACTCAACTATCCGCCGAGCGAGGCTCGAACCCAGGACCTTCTGATCCGAAATCGAGTGTCATACCACTAGACCACATAGCCGCACCATTGAGACCTATTAAAGAATAACTTCCCTTCTTATCTTTCCCACAATTCCTAAATGTATTAAATTGAAGAATGTAAGAAGACAAAACAACAAGAGTACATATTGATTGAGATGGTGGTATAAAAATGGACCGAATTATAACCATATTGTCATTACTATTATTGTTATAATCATTTTCATTACTATCATTACTACAACAAAACCATACCAGAAAATCCTCCAGTGGCCCCAGCCCTAAAGCCACCAGCGGCTTGTTGACCTGACATGCCAAATGTGTCATAGTCTCTTCTTTTCCCGCTGTCACTCAAAACCTGACAATTATAAGGGGGAGATACCGTTAAAAACCCAAAACAGGCAATAGATTTTGCTTAAGATACATTCTTGTGTTAAATATTTATTACAATTACAGCTTCTATCAAAAAAGGAGCTAACACAAAAACAAGAAACTCAGCAGAGAGTCGGGGAGACCTTCCATAAGCTACTACATCCCAAGTATTCTTGTTCTAGTAGGGGGTTTTGGGAGGGGGAAACTTTTTTTTTTTTTTTAAAGTCTCCCCCCTCCCAAACCCCCTACACTAGAACTTCTAGTAGGGGGTTTGGGAGGGGGGAGACTTTTAAAAAAAAAGTTTTCCCCCTCCAAAACCCCCTTCTACTTCTAGAACAAGAATACTTGGGATGTAGTAGCTTACGGAAGGTCTCCCGAGAGTCGTAAGAGAAGGTACCCTCCCCAAACAAGTGTTTCAGTCCTTTAATTCCCTAACTCTCACACCAGCTCAATATCACCAGCAGACAAAGAAAGAATCCCTCAGTGGGCCTGCAGAGAGGAGCTCTCATTGAAATGGAAAAAGGAGGAATGATAACAAACTCCACCAACAATATAAGGAACAAGCCATGTCATTTCATCACCAACACTGATAGCGTGCGTATCGGATAACAAGGAACACAGAAAATAAGCCATAATTTTTTTTTAATCCTGATCTAAAGGTCATGGGATCTTAACCCTGAGCAGCTACTCCAAAAGAAAAAAAAAGTAGAAAGGCACATAGGAATCATCTCCAAACCTGCCAACCCTTCACACTACAAAAATGGAATCAGAACGCCTGAAAATAGGAATTTGAGACAAAAAATAGGAATTTCACCTCTTTCACACCCCCCCCCCCCCCCCACCCTTTTTTACCAAAAGGTTCAGCCCAACAGAGGATAAGAAGTTAAAGACTGAAACACTTGTTCGTGAGGGGTTTCTTTTCTGGAGACTTTCTGCTTTAGCTCTACC
>NC_088363.1:1739143-1746643 GCF_034508935.2 Berghia stephanieae | reverse complement strand
TCTTTATTTCTTTTAACCCAGGCTTTAGAACCAAATATTTGGATAATAAATGAAAGGAACTAAATAAATAAGAGAACTTTTGAGCAATAAATTGTCACCAATCATGAACGATGAAAGATCATTTACATGTGCATAATTTGACCATGTTTTCTTTACTTTGATACTCTGAGACAAAGTGTATTTTTACACCCCCCCCCCCCCCAATGCAATCCATCCCCTCAAATCGTGTAGACTAGGACAGTTGTGTATAATGCGGCTTTGTGGTTTCGTGGTATGACACTCGCATTCGGATCGGAAGAGCCAGGGTCCGAGTTCCGGTCTGCGCGAGTCACACCTTTCGAGTCCTTGGAAAAGGCTTTTATTCACTTTCTCTCATCGCACACAGCGTTGCCCCTGTCGGAAATAAAAATGCGCTATCGTCCATCAAGCGTCGTGTTTCGTCCTATAATGTGTTAAGTGTTGTTGGCTAAGAATCCTTGTAAAGTGCTTTGATCATGTTTTGTGGATATTGCTCTTTATAAATGCTTGAGGTGTTTTTCTTTCTTTGTTTTTTTTTTTTTGTTTTGTTTTGTTTTTGTTTATGTTTTTATTAATAGGAAATTGCAGTGTTTTTCTCCCCCATTTTCTCTCGGACATGCACATCGACAGTAGTACACAGTCTGACTAAATCAATTAATAAAATTGATTATTTGATGAAGAAGACGGAAGAAGAACTCGACGACCCGAAAGGGCCATGAAAGTGTGAAGAACGCGAACTCTACAAATATCACACACAACACGTTAACCCTTGAGCTGTGACTTGCATCGTTATCCGTACTCCGCAGCACGCATGAGTTGGTGCGAGATGTCTTTTACGGGTGTCGATTCCAACGTACTTAAAGGTTATTTATTATCCAGGTTTGGCAAAACGATTATCGTGTAGGAATCCACGTCTACGGTTTTGGCAATCGAATCATTTTTATTTCCGGATAACACGTTATTATGTATGTCAAATCAGAGATTATTTTACGCCTTGTATTGTTAATAGATTAAATCTGCCAAGCAGTGACAGAACAACTTTTTTATTTTCGTTTTTACAACAGAACTTTTATTTCGTAATCGATTACTCAAAACGGCCATTAACTCGTCAAAAATTCTTATTTCCGATACCGATCGTCAAGACTTACAAATCCCGTGGATTCGGAATTAATCCCGCTTTCTGTAACGTTAAACGGACAGTAGAAATTGGCTGTTACCATTTGGATAGGATGCTGGTCTATAGCACAGCATTTCCCCCCCAGAGATATTAGTGACCCAATAACTGCTGGGTGGACAGGGAAGAGGGTTGGGGCAGGAATAAAATCTCAATCGTACCCAGACTCAATGCTGGTCCCTGTGGTTGTGAGGTTAGCGCTTTGCCATTGAGCGATCGATCAAGACCTCAAATAAGTCTCAGGTTTAAAAAAAACCCCCAAAAACTAGAGCTTTTATATAGAGCAATATACACTAAACGTGCTCAAAGCGTTTTACAATGGGTCCCTGACCAACAGCAACACATAACATGTAGAACGAGGGGAGGGAATGATTTTATTCGATCGATTTTAATTTGAAGTAAGATTTTGTTGTTGTTGTTGTCAAAAATGTCAAAAAGGCTATTTGGACAGAAGTATGCTTGTGATTTCCTTGTCATATGATCTTTCTCGTAAACGTCCTGATAAATTATATACAGTGGAATCCACACAAGGTCAACATTCTTAAAGTCAACTTCTGCTTAAAGTCAACAGCTCCTCCTGGTCCCAACTCCTCTGTTCTTTATCTTAGTGTATTTCATTGACAATGGATAAAACCAATCTTGCTTTTAATGTCAATCAGTCTTTCTGGTCTGACAGTATTGACTTTATCAGGACTCCACTGTATCTATAATGCCTTGTGATGAGCTGCCTTGTCGTGTAAGAAAGTCAAGCGAAGTTGAAAGTGGTTAGTTTTCATATTGGTAACAATAATCGCAAAACTCTTACCTTAACACTATCTATTCTTGTGTTACACATTTCACACACATTTTTATAATATACTATCACACTTGAATCAGATGTGCCTGAATGGTATTGTAAAAGTGCTAGTACAAATAGGTTGCCAAGCAGGCGACTTGCACTGCATAAAATTGATATTTCGTTTCACGATGCTTGCTGATCAAAGAAAGAATAAACTAAGATTATTGTGAAGCACATTGAGCATGGTATAACGGCGAAAATGTCCTATAATATTCTAGACATGTTTATATATTGTAACTATAGAGAAATGACGCAGAAATGACAACAATCCGTTTTCTGTATTCTGCCCTAGTCTGGAAATCCCCAGATCAAAAAATTTGGCCATGAAAGTCGTCTTTCAAATATCGATCGATTTAAATTACCCTCATATTGGCAAAAACAATCAAACCTGGGATTTCGCGAAGTCCTATAAAACCATAGCTTTTACCTTTTTTTGTGTGTGCATCTGGCTGATATTAATAGGATATTATGACGTCTCATCGGAAAAGTGATTTTAACACAACAAATTATTTCCCTTTAAATCTTTAAAAAAAAAAAAAAAAAAAAAAAAATATATATATATATATATATATATATATATATATATATATTATATATATATATATATATATATATATATATATATATATATATATATATATATTTCAGAGTTGTGTCATGGGACAGCGTGGCTCAGCGGTATGGTCTTTGCTTCGTACTGGAAAGGAACCAAGTTCGACTACCTGTCGCGCTGTGTGGCCTTGAGCAAGTCACCTGGCCTTAACTGACTTTGCGGCGCTGCACTGAGACTGACGCCTGGGTTATTCCAGTCTTCCCTTGAAATAGATCCCAAAGAAATATTACCCTTAGGGATGAATAAAGGGATTTTTATTATTAATGTATATTATAAAAAAAGCAAGACTCAAGCTTTTGACACATTCAGAAAAAATGGAAGGGTTGTCAAGAAATTCGATTTGATTTACTATTAAAACACGTGACACGAAATTACCACAAACAAGCAGATTTGGAAGCCCTAGGTTTTAGCCAAGGTGAGGGTCATTTAAATCGATCGATATTCGATGGACGATTTTTTATTACCAAATTTTAAAAATACGTTACTTTGCAGAGTGCAGTAAACTGGTTAAAGAGAAATTTATTAACGTTACTTCTCCGTGCAAAAAGACGCTCGTTGAGCATCTATCTTTTATAAATCTTTTGTTAAAGAGCAACTATAGAAACTATAATCTATCTATCTATCTATCTATCTATCTATCTATCTATCTATCTATCTATCTATCTATCTATCTATCTATCTATGTATCTATGTATCTATCTATCTATCTATCTATCTATCTATCTATCTATCTATCTATCTATTATCTTTATCTTTCTATCTATCTATCTATCTATCTATCTATTATCTATCTATCTATCTATCTATCTATCTATCTATCTATCTTCTATCTATCTATATCTATTCTATCTATTATCTATCTATCTATCTATCTATCTATCTATCTATCTATCTATCTATCTACTTACTACCTATCTATCTATCTATCTATCTTTCACCCAGTGAAGGATCAGCCACCCGGAAGATCGTTGATATCCCAAAGTAGAAATGTCAACATTATTTCTTTATCCTCTGTTGCTGTTTCTCTTAATTAATGGTTTGTTTCAATTTATAAAAACAATCTTCACACGACCCCAAAACTTAAAAGGCTGTCGAAAACACACGGCAGCTGTCTAAAAAGTATAACTCGAGGAGTTAGGATGAAACGAAACGAAAAAAGGCATTTATTACGCTGTGATATTTACATTCATGAAATATTCCTATGCAATGGAGATGAAGAAAGGTTGTTTATTAAATAGAATCGTTTCTTTAAACACTAAACACTCGTTTTCATGACGAGAGGAAACGGTGCATGTGTATGTTACAAATACATATTTTTCACTTTTGGTTTATTCATAAATTATTTGGAGCAAGAAAAACATCTCTTTGGTTCGCGGAAACAAAATTGTAAATATGTAAAGGAAGGAAGGGTTAAGGATTGATGCGATGCGCATGCGCAATTTATCAAGTGAGTGAAAACAAAGCAGATACGGCCTACATTTATATGGGTTACCAGATTGATTAATAACTAACTTGGTTGTTGTACTTAATGGCCTGGAATATGTAATTATTATGAACAAAGTGTACATTTATTCGCGTTGCGCATACTATCAATGTACCTTGTTTGAGATCATCTCAAAGTTTTATCCAGACATACGCAAAGGATCTCACTAGCGTGGCTCAGCGGTACGGTCATTGCTTCGAATCCACAAGGTACCGAGTTCGATAAATTAATAAATAAAATAAATTGGGCTTTTATATAGCGCAATATCCACTAAACGTGCTCAAAGCGCTTTACAGGGGGCCCCTGGTCAACAGCAACATTTAACATGTAGGACGGGACATAACGCCTGTTAGGCGATATTACAATTTTTTGGACAGAGACAATGCTGTGAACGGCCAGGTACTCATTTTACACCTGAGTACGGTGAGAAAATGTGAGTAAAGAGTCTTTTCCAAGGACTCAACTTTGCGCCGAGCGCAAGGCTCGAACTCAAGACCTTCCGATCCACAAGCGAGTGTCATACCACTAGACCACATAGCCATAGTTCGATCACCCGCCGCTGCGCTGTGTGGCCTTAAGCAAGTCACCTCGCCCTAGCTCAATTTGCGGCGCTGCACTGCGGCTGACGCCTGGGTTATTCCAGTCTTCCCTTGTAATAGACCCTGGAGACAAATTTCCCCTAAGAGATGAATACAGGGAATTTTTAAATTTAAATTAATTTTTTTTTAACGAGGATTGCACTCAAATGTTTATAAACGATCATACATTCAAAAATAAAACAAAAACCCAACAACAAATCAGCATATAGATAGAATGCGCTTGGCCAAGGAGTTCACAACATTGCCATCCGGAAGTATAACGGACCAACACACAAACTCTGTGTAACCATGAACTTTTATAGTCTGGTTAATACAGTTTAGTGAGAACAACTCACAAACGCGGATGGCAAAAACAATAACAAAGGCCTGAGTGACGTCATCTGCATACTATCTATAGCAGAGAGATGATTTTCAAGGGGAAAAATATCCTCTCCAAAACTATAACTATACATTTGACTGTTTCCCTCCAATCCAAGGACTCCGGCCAGGGCCAAGACATACCAAGACAAAGAGAGAAAGTAAGTTGAATAACAGATATTGATAGAAGGAAATTGACGTCACTCAGCTTTTTGTTATTGATTTTAACCAGCCATTTTTATGAATAGTTCTCACTAAATTGTATTATTCAGACTATAAATGTTTAAAGATGCACATTGTTTTGTTGTGTTGGTGCGGAATATCCGACTGGCATTGTTATGATTAAAAAAAACGCATAGCATCAATAGGCAGAGCTGCCAGGTTGAATTTTTTTTAATTCGTAGTTTCCAAAGGAAAAAAAAAAGAAGAAAAATTTAGTTTAAATAGCGTTAGAAATAAACAATTTGCTCGCAGCATAGTCCAAAAATGTTTCAAAGTCCTGAATATAGGTTCTAAGAAGCTAAACTTTCCTTTCCAACAAGATTTATTGAGTCAAAGAGACCTATATAATATAGATAGTTCGAAGATGACGTCACCTCGGTCTTTGTTATTGTTTTTTGCCATCCGCGTTTATGAGTAATGCTCACTGAACTGTATTAACCCGACTATAAACGTTCATGGATACACACAGTTTTGTGTGTCGGTCCGTTATACTTCCGGATGGCAATGTTATGAGCTTCTTAGCCAAGCGCATACTATCTATAAAAGTTCTGTAGCTGGAGGCAAAAATTCGTATTTCTAAGAATTTATCTTATTACTAGGCAGGTCTGAATAGGGGGATAGAAGACACACCAAGTGACCTCCCTTCCCTCTGTGCTCAATTGCGTTGATTTTAATGTAGCATTTGATCAGATCTATATTTAACAGTATGCGCTTGGCAAAGAAGCTCACAGCATTGCCATCCGGAAGTATACCGGACCAACACACAAAACTATATATAAACATGAACTATTATACTCGGGTTAATACAGTTCAGTGAGCATTACTCATAAACGCGGATGGCAAAAAACAATAACAAAGACCCGAGTGACGTCATCTTCGAACTATCTATAGTTCTGTAGCTGGATCCAAAAATTTGTATTTCTACGAATTTGTCATATTACTAGGCAGGTCTGAATAGGGGAATAGAAAACACACTAAGTAATCTCTCTAACTCTCTGTGCTCAGTTGTGTTGATTTTAATGTAGCATTTGATCAGATCTATATAGATAGTATGTGCTTGGCAAAGAAGCTCACAACATTGCCATCCGGAAGTATTACGGACCAACATACAAAAAAAAAAAACAAACTATGTGTAACCTTGAACTTTTATAGATAGTATGCGCTTGGCTAAGAAGCTCATAACATTGCCATCCGGAAGTATAACGGACAGACACATAAAACTCTGTGTAATCATGAACGTTTATAGTCGGGTTAATACAGTTCAGTGAGCATTACTCATAAACGCGAATGGCAAAAAACAATAACAAAGACCTGAGTGGCGTCATCTTCGTTCTATCTATAGATAGTATGCGCGAGGCTAAGAAGCTTGCAACGTTGCCAACCGGAAGTATTACGGACCAACACACAAAATTCTGTGTAACCTTGAACGTTTAAGTCTGGTTAATACAGTTTAGTGAGAATTACTCATAAACGCGGATGGCAAAAAGTAACAATAAAGAATTGAGTTTCGTCAACTTCATTCTGTCTATATCTAGAGAGAAATGTAACATAATAATATGATAAAATTACATATAACGTGTGGCTCGGTGGTACGGTATTGTCACAAACGTCAAGCGATGTTTAGCGTGGTCAATGGCCGGATAAGTGGCAGTGGCCATGGAAAATTCTGGTCCCGACATTGTGTCCTTGTGCAAGTCATTTAACACATATCACCCCATTCATTACGTCAAGATAATTAACTATCAATCTGCTCACTTTGGATAACAGGGGCGATTGAAAGAAAAACAAAAAAAAACTTCAGCTTTTATATAGCGCAATATCCGCTAAACGTTCTCAAAGCGCTTTACAAAGTGTCCATGACCAATAGCAACGAGTAAAATGCAGAACGGGACATGACGTCTCTTGGGCGATATTAAAATTATTTTCCCGACAGAGACAACGCTGGTTACAGCTAGGTACTCATTTATACCTACAGTGAGATAATGTGAGTAAAGAGCCTTTTCTAATGACTCAACTATGCGCTGAACGAGGCTCGAACCCAGGACTTTCCAGTCAGAAAGCGAGTGTCATACCACATAGCCGCACGGTTCCTGTGACTCAGTTGGCATTAGACACCTTCATGGTATGCCAAGGCGGCGGTATCTAATGATGCCGCATCATTTTTCTTACCCCACTCGACTCAGATGCGAATGAGTA
>NC_088363.1:1724143-1734143 GCF_034508935.2 Berghia stephanieae | reverse complement strand
TAATGTTGAATCCTTGTCAAATATTCTTAATCCTTTTTCTTTTTAGAAGTCTCAGGCTTAAGAATGTTTGGCAAAATATAAATAAATAAAATAAATAAATAAATAAATAAATAAATAAATAAATAAATAAATAAATAAATAAATAAATAAATTCCCTTTTTTCATCCCATGGCAAAGGGGAAATTTTCTCTAGGGTCTATTCCAAGGGAAGACTGGAATAACCCAGGTGAGAGCCGCAGTACAGCGCCGCAAATTGAGCTAGGGCGAGGTGACTTGCTCAAGGTCACAAAGCACAGCGGCGGGTGATCAAACTCGGTTCCTTTCGGTTACGTAGGTATAGACCGTACCGCTGAGCCACGCTGTCCCATATCAGCTTTATTAATGGATATCAATAAGAAACAATATCAGACAAAATGAAACATTTGATCAATCGTCTTCAGGGGTGATTAGTACTCATTACAGCTTCTCTGTCAGACTATTGATGCTATGAATTTTTTAAAAATAGGATTCAATAGTCGTAGCGTCACTTCCTTCCTAATGACGTATGGTAACTTAGTAACACTGGCTCTAAACTATCGGAACAATGGCGGACGCCCTTACGAAATATTTCTCCGACGAGCATAAAAGTGTATCCATAGGAGAAAAACATTATAAATATGATCTTATTTTTACTTTTATACATCCTGGTCACAAGGCATATGAAAGGTTCTAGCCAGCTTGAAGAATAAAAAGTAATGATTTTCTTTGTTTAGAACCAAGATGGCCGCCGTTGCCGGGCGGCGTGACATCAGACTATTGAATCGTATTACGCCCTTCCGCCATGGCATCATAAAATACCGCCTAGGCATTCCATGCTATGAGTTTAGGTTAACTGCTCACAACATTTGCCAGCCAAATTAAACATACCAACACAGAACTGTTTGTAACCTTTAGCGTTTATATTCTGATTGGTAGAATTTAGTAATAACAAATCACTGACAGGCTGTCTAGAAACAATTACAGAGAGCTGAGTAACGTCAACTTCGTTCCTTGTTGAGCTTTTATATAGCGCAATATCCACTCAATGTGCTCAAAGCGCTTTACAAGGGATCCCAGGCCAACAGCAACATTTAACATAATTCAGGACGGGACAGACAGACGCCTGTTAGGCGATGTTAGAATTTTTTCGGACAGAGACAACGCTGTTGACGGCCAGGTACTCATTTTAATCTGAGTAAGGTGAGAGAATGCGAGTAAAGAGCCTTCTCCAAGGACTCAACTATGCGCCGAGCGGGGCTCGAACCCAAGACCTTCCGATACGAAAGCGAGTGTCATACCACTAACATAGCCGCATAACGTTAAATGTTACACATAATTTTGTTTGTTGGTACTATTTGATTTGGAGGGCAGTACTAGCGGGTATTTTACCTAAACACATAACACCCAAAGCGAATGGAGGTGAGAAAGATGATGACTTAGACATGATTAATGTGACACTCACCTGGTCTACACCACTCAAAACTTAAGCACTCCAAAATGTGTACTCACCAACAGATTAAGCTTAGATAAGCATCACTGTCTGATGGTCACAGTAGCTTATGTATTTTTCTTTTCATTTCTTTCTTTTTCTAATTGGATTCAGTAGTCTGACGTCATGCCGCCCAGAAACGGCGGCCATCTTGGTTCTAAACAAAGAAAATCATTACTTTTTATTCATCATGCTGGCGAGAACGTTTCATATGCCTTGTGATCAGAATGTGTAAAAGTCAAAAATTTATGTTGTTTTTTTCCCTCTGGATACGCTTTTATGCTCGCCGGTTCAATATTTCATACGGCGTCCGCCATTGTTTCGATAGTTTAGCAGTGTTACTTAGTTACCATGCGTCATTAGGAAGGAAGTGACGTTACGACTGTTGAATCCTATTTTGGACAGTCTTTACTAAGTCTGAAGTATTTAATCAGACCTTTCAATATTTGAAAATCGTTTAAAGAAGTGACCCCCCCCCTACTTTCCCCACAAAAAGCAGGTTTATGTGTGGTTTTTAACATAATATCAATTTTAAAACAATTTTCCATCTCTCTACTCTACCTAAATCATAGCTCAGTTGATAGAGCACTCTCTTCACACGCAAAGGACCGAGATCGATCACGGGTGGTCGAGTTTTTCTTGTTCTGACCCCCTTCTCTTCTCCCCCCCCCCACCCCGTCCACCCAACAGTGATTAGGTAGCTGGGTCTGTTATTTCTGGCGGAAAGTACTTTGCGATAGACTAACGTCATAATATCCAAAGGATATCAAGTGTAAGCTATATTTGCCATTTCACGCTATAGAAACCGGGATAAACACCGTCTCCATTGGGCAGACTGACACTAAAGGACTACTACTCTACCCAAATATTGACATGACTTCAGACGTTCTGAACGGAAATAGATCGTATGGTGATTTGTCCGCACGGAATATTTATGACATTTTGATGATGTCTTCGTCCATCCCCCAGGGACGTCTGCCCCGTCTCAGAACATTCTGTACTTCATTACGGTCTCCGTCCAACCGTCACAGCACAGTCAACTACATCTCTGGAAAGTTCGTGTATGAAACATTCATTGTCAAGCAGAGCAGAAAAAGAAAAAATGCAAGAATGAAAGAAAAAGAAAAAGAAAAAGAAAAAACATCCCGAAATATCGGATTGTCTCTACAGTATGTATGTCCCAGACAAAGCAGAAAGAAAAATACAAGATATCTATAGATAGTATGCGCTTGTCTAAAAAGCTCATAACATTGCCATCCGGAAGTATAACGGACCAACACCCAAAACTGTGTGTATCCATGAACGTTTATAGTCGGGTTAACACAGTTTAGTGAGCATTACTCATAAACGCGGATGGAAAACACAATAACAAAGACCTGAGTGACGTCATCTTCGAACTTTCAATAGATCGCTCCCATTGGTGGACAAAGAAAATTACAAAAATCTCCCCAGAAGTGAGTAGTATCTCATTGTTGGGGCTTGTATTGTTGTCGGGATGTTCTGATGGATATTGATGTAAGTTTTATTCTTTCCTAGAAACCATCGACCACCCCCCCCCCCCCCCCCCCCCCCCCCCCCCACGAATATTAGTGTAACACGTGTGCTGTCCTCTTAATACGCGGCTATGTGGTCTTGTGGTATGACACTTGCTTTTGGATCGGAAGGCCCTGGGTTCGAGCCTCGCTCGGCGCATAGTTGATTCCTTGGAAAAAGGCTCTTTACTCACAATCTCTCACCGTATTCAGGTGTAAAATGAGTACATTACATGGCCGTCAGCAGCGTTGTCTCTGTCGGAAATATTTTTTTTGTAATATCGCCTCACAAGCGTCATGTCTCGTTCTCCATGTTACGTGTTTCAGTTAGGCAGGGACGCTTTGTAAAGTGCTTAAAGCACGATGAGTGGATATCGCGCTACCTATAGATAGAATGCGCTTGGCCAAGGAGTTCACAACATTGCCATCCGGAAGTATAACGGACCAACACACAAACTCTGTGTAACCATGAACTTTTATAGTCTTGTTAATACAGTTTAGTGAGAACAACTCACAAACGCGGATGGCAAAAACAATAACAAAGCCCTGAGTGACGTCATCTGCATACTATCTATAAGCTCAATTTTTTATCTTAAAAAAAAAACAACTAGTGTTCACAGTGTTGGAGCGTGGCCTTCGTAAAGTTATGGCCTGACACTGACCAAAAAATGACGTCAAAATGCCAGTCTTTTGCCACAAAAGAAAACAAATTGTGAGTTGTATTCGACAGTTCAACCAATTAAATAACTTGTTTCCATGAGCTCTACTAACGACAACTCACTAGGCGGTGCAAAAACCAAATAATGACGTCAAACTGCCAGTCCTTTTGGATTTCAGTGTCAGGCTATAACATAACGATGGCTACGGTTGAAGACAACTTGGAGACATGTTCTGTAATAAATGAGTTCGCCTAATATGACGTATTTGAATTCAACGACCTCTCAAACCTAATATTGTTAATGTAATACTTAGAACTTTTTTATTTTCTCCCCCCCCCCCCCCACACAGACTAGGAGGTCCTGTATTCTCCTTGCCCCCCCCCCCCCCCCACCTCCCTAACCCCCCTCACAAGCTACCCTAACGTTAGCCTCAACTCAAATCGTCATCACCCCTAGGACAAAGCGGCCCACAGAACATACTACCAGAAATCCCCAAAACTCTCTCTGCCCAAGGGAGAGAATCAGTAGGCTTATTATTGGTTTGGGGTGGTCACCCGACTAACTGGACCCATTCGGACGGAAAGAAATATCAAACATTGTTGGTGATCGTGATGGTGGTGGTGTTGATCATTGTAATGGTGGTGACATTTTACTTTATTTTCCTGAAAGCGGAGGGGGTGGGGTGGGGATTGGCGGGGGGGGGGGGGGGGGGGTGGCGGGGGGGGGGGGGGGGGGGGGGGGGGGGGGGGGGGTTGGGGAGGGGTGATACTATAGTGATGGTGCGTAGCCATCGTTTACTTATAGTTTGACACTGACCAAAAAATGCCGTCAAAATGCCAGTCTTTGGCCACAAAAGAAACAAATCGTGAGTTGTATTCAATAGTTCAACTAATGGGAACACTTGTTTCCATGAGCACTACTAACGACAACTCAATAGATAGTATGCGCTTGGCTAAGAAGCTCATAACATCCGGAAGTATAACGGACCAACACACAAAACTGTGTGTATCCATGAACGTTTATAGTCAGATTAATACAGTTCAGTGAGCATTATTCATAAACGCGGATGGCAATAAACAATAACAAAGACCTGAGTGACGTCATCTTCGAACTATCTATAGCTTGACACTGACCAAAAATGACGTCAAAATGCCAGTCTTTGGCCACAAAAGAAACAAATCGTGAGTTGTATATTCAATAGTTCAACCAATGGGATAACTTATTTCCATGAGCACTACTAATGACAACTCACTAGGCGGTGCAAAAACCAAATAATGACGTCAAAATGCCAGTCTCTTTGGGTTTCAGTGTCAGGCCGTAGCCATCGTTATGTGATAGCCTGGTACTGAAATCTAAAAGGACTGGCAGTTTGACGTCATTATTTGGCTTTTGCACTGTTTAGTGAGTTGTCGTTAGTAGTGCTCATGGAAACAAGTTATTTCATTGGTTGAACTATTGAATACAACTCACGATTTGTTTTCTTTTGTGGCAAAAGACTGGCATTTTGACGTCATTTTTTGGTCAGTATCAGGCCATAACCTTACGAAGGCCACGGTCAGGCTATGACCAAAGAGCGTGTAGGTAACGATTGTTATGTTACCAAGAGCTCTCACTTCCCGCCTTTGGTGAAGCCAAGCATCTTCCGTCTTCTACTCGTATTTTCTTCATTGTATCAGTAAGCCTAGCGCGCATGATACACGCGGAGCACACCCACCTCGCTGTCTCGCCTGGCACGCGACAATAGCATTGCGGTTAAGAGAAGTGAGAGCTCTTGGTAACTACGTTACCCTACACACTCTTTGCTATGACTTAACGATGGCTACGGATGGTGTCAGTGGTAAAAGTGGTAGAGTTTACCATATTGATGTACATTGATAAAACTCTTCTTTTGAGGGGTAGCTTGGCTCAGCGGTACGGTCTTAACTTGGTACACTAGTCTAGTGGTATGACACTCGCTTTCGAATAGGAAGGTCCTGGGTTTGAGCCTCGCTCGGCGCAAAGTTGAGTCCTTGGAAAAGGCTCTTTACTCACATTCTCTCACCTTATGCAGGTGTAAAATGAGTACCTGGCCGTTAATAGCGTTGTTCTCTGTCGGAGAAAAATGTAATATCGCCTAACAGGCGTCATATCCCGTCCTATATGTTAGAAGTCGCTGTTGATTAAGGACCCCCTGTAAAGCGCTTTAAGCACGTTTAGTGGATATTGCGCTATATAAAAGCTCCATTTTGTAAACGGGAAAAGCTTTTAATAATAATTATTTATTTTTCGACATAACCGTTAACGAGAACGAACTTTTTCTTCTTCTCTCGTTTGTTTTTTTTTTTTCTTCTTTCAAAATCTCTCTGGCGTCCTACCCTACTGAAATGACTGTTGTCAGATAATTATTGAGTCTCAACGACACTGCCAAACTCTGAAAAAAAAACCCCAACCCAATACGTATTTAAAATTTTGGCCAGAAAACTCGTCGTTCAAATATCGATCAATCAAAATGACACTCATCTTGGCAAAACTCTCAAACCTGGGACTTCGGCCGAATCCCAGGTTTGAGAGTTTTTGCCAAGATGAGTGTCATTTTGATTGATCGATATTTGAAGGACGAGTTTTCTGGCCAAAACTTTAAATACGTGATTTTTTTTCAGACTACATCATAACAACCATCTCATCTCCCCCAACCATCCTATACCAAATACCAATAACGAACTCAATGATGAAAAAAAAATCTATCTTAAAATATTGAATTTAAATGAGAAAGAAAAAGGAAGAAGAAAACTATCGATAAGTCACTATAATAAAGCCGTATTCTGACAAAACGTTTTGAAAATATTTCGGCAAGAAAACAGAACATAATTTTTAACTTCAAAACTGATACTTTAAAATAACTCTCAACTCGCCAAAACATCTCAAACCAGATTCTTAAAAAAGCAAAAAAAAAAAAAAAAAAAAAAAAAAAAAAAAAAAAACAACAAAAAGCTTGAGCTTTTATATAGCGTAATATCCACTAAATGTGCTCAAGGCGTTTTACAAAGGGTCCCTGACCAACAGCAACACGTAATATGTACTAGAAGGAGACATGATGTCTGTTATTTTTTTTCCGACAGAGACAACATTGTTAACGGCTATGTACTCATTTTACACATGAATACAGTGAGAGAATGTGAGTAAAGAGTGCTTTTCCAAGTGCTCAACTATGCGCCGAGCGAGGCTTGAACCCAGGACCTTCCGATCCGAAGAGGAGTGTGTCAGGATTCAGAGTTATATTTTTGGCAAGCTGAGGGCGAGTCATTCTAATCCATCGATATTTGACAAAGTTCTTCAGAGCCATTAGGAGCTGGAGGTTATCCCGGTTTATCCCGGTTTCTGTAGCGTGAAAAGGATATCAGCAATTTCTTGCCATCCTCTGGATGGATATGACCCTAGTCTATCGCAAAGTACTTTCGTCAGATCTAACAGACCCAGCTACCACCTGCTATTCACTGCTGGGTGGACAAGGGGGTCAGAAGAAAATTTCGACTGCACCAAGGATCGATCTTGGTCCCTTTGCGCGTGAAGCCCGAGCTCTAACACCTAGGTTATCGATATTTGAAGTAAAAGTTTTATTGTTATTATTATTTTTGTTGTTTGTTTGTTTTGTTTTGGCCAAAATGTGAAGAAAAAAAGGTATTTGGTCAAAGTAAGCAACATAATGACACATAGTTCCAGACACATTGAGGGCGGGTTATTGTGGCTTTTAAAAGAAAGAAAGAGAGAGAGAGAGAGAGAGAGAGAGAGAGAGAGAGAGAGAGAGAGAGAGAGAAAGAGAAAGATAATAAATAAAACTTCAATCTGGTCACATACAAGCATCTTTTTTAAAAAATAAAAAAGAAAGAGAGAAAGAAAAATATATTAAATAAAACTTCAATCTGGCATACAAGCATCTTTTAAAAAGAAAAAAAAGAGAGAAAGAAAAATATAATAAATAAAACTCCAATCTGGTCACACACACAAGCATCTTTACTGTCTATGGTACCAGAATGTAATCAACTCGGGGGAAATGGCTCAAGTGCAGGAAAGCGAATGATTCGACCAATGGGATTCGAGTACTCCTTCAAATGAAGTCCCGCACCAAACGCCATTGGCAATTTCTGATTGGCTGGTTTTCGGGTCTGACTGAGGACTAACGGGTAAATTCATTTCTTTAATAACTATTGTTGTTGACCGAAATGAAGTCATCTATCGAGATTGAGGAGTGGAGGAGATAGTGAGAGGAGTTGAGGTGATTTATTATAATGGTTGTAGCTAAGATGACTACCAGTATCGCTATACTACTGTGGTTACAGTCGTTATTCGTTCTATACATAGGTATAATATAGACATCTCTTCGTTGATTTCACGTAGTCATAAGAGACATTTGGTCACTTTAAAGGATAATGATATAATGATGTATATATATATATATATATATATATATATATATATATATATATATATATATATATATGTATATGTATATATATATATATATATATATATATATATATATATATATGTATATATATATTATGTTATATATTCGTATGTAATTTTATAAGCAACTAGAAATAAGCAGTGGTTTGGGGATAAATCATGATTTTAGTAACAACAAAAAAAATCCTACGGTATGTGCTAAAATCCTCCAATCCTCCAAAATTTTGCTGATATTGATAATATATGAAAATGATCGCTTACTGTGTCAATGCTTTTTAGCTGACATTGATAGTATGTGAAAATAATTGTTGTTTAGGACGATACGTGAAATTAACGACTATCTGGGGTTTTATAAATAAATATACTATCACGTATCATTGGTTTTCATCAGCAGAAAACTAAAATCAAAGGAGTGCTGAAGTGAGGCAATAAAGATGTTATAAGAAAACAAAGAATAACGATTGCAGACGAAATACGTTGAAAAAATACAACAAAGAAAACCAAAAAAAAAAAAAAAAAACAAACAAAAAAACAAAAAAAAAAACAAACAAAAAACAAACAAACAGAAAAAACACAAAACAAAAAAATAACAACACACACACACAAAAATGATGATAAACTATTTATTTTTTTTTTTTTGGGGGGGGGGGGGTCATATTTTTGGCGTGTTTTGTGATGGTCATAGAGAAGATCAAATGAAGAAACACAGAGTTTCAAACTTGAAATTTTTAAAAAGAATCGTAGTTTCCAAAGGGAAAATATAAAAAATAACTTTAAATAGATGTAGAAATAAACAATTTGCTCTCAGCACGATCAAAAACGATTCAAAGTCCTGAATGTAGGTTCTAAGAAACTAAACTTTCCTTTTCAACAAGATTTATTGAGTCATTGAGGCGAATGCAATTCTGTAGCTGGAGCCAAAATTTCGTATTTCTACAAATTTTTTGTTCTCTGAAAAACGTCATTTTATTTTGTAATATTTCACAATGATAATAATATGTGAGTTTGTCTATTTTTGGGGACATTTCGTTTGTATTCCGGTATGGAATTTTGTGTGTGTGTGTGTGTGTGTGTGTGTGTGTGAATGTGTGTGTATGTCTGTGTCTGTGTGTGTGTGCCGGGGGGGGGGGGGGGATTAACATAAAAAAAATGGAACATACCACGTGCCTATTTGCATTAGAAACAATTCTGGCAACGAAAATATTCTAAAATATTCTTTCATAAATGCATGATACGCCCACGAACACCCTTAAAAGTACTTATTATGACTATTTCAAAACTTATTAGAATTTTTTCAATGTCCTGTAAAACTCTTCTGAACGTTCGTTGTTGCGTTTTATTTCTATGGTCGCGTGATCCTACACCCATTAGTATTAGATTTGAACAACATTGTCCAAAAAAATCAATTCGCATTTTTAAAAGACGTTTTGTCATTGTGCGCATGTCTCCCTCCCTCCCCCCCCCCCCCCCCCACCCCAAACCATTGCCCCTTCCACCCACCCATCAATCCCCTTTTCTTCAATTGCTTCGAGCACATTTTTTTTAAGAAGAGAAAGATGTCTTTATTACATTTGATTGTTAATCTGTGTTCGCGCGACAAACGCGCCAAACTGCACAAGCTTCTGTTAAAAACACTAATGAGGCAAGGTTGAAAGGGGCAAGCACTCCATTGCTTTTTACCGAGTTGTCTCCCGTTGAATAACACTGTTAATGTCAACACCGATGGCTGTCGCAGTCAGGGTGCGTTGCCCGCTAGGCACACCGTGAACGAGTTACAAATTGAAGATGAAATGCAATGTTCCGCGGATGAAAATAGAATTTAGGAAGGGTTAGAATTGAATATTAGACAATATGAAGAG
>NC_088363.1:1706643-1719143 GCF_034508935.2 Berghia stephanieae | reverse complement strand
AAAAAATTGAGAAAGAAAGAAAGAAAGAGAGAGACAGAAAGGGAGAGAGAGAAAGAAAGAGAGAGACAGAAAGGGAGAGAGAGAAAGAAAGAAAGAAAGAGAGAGAGAGAGAGAGAGAGAGAGAGAGAGAGAGAGAGAGAGAGAGAGAGAGAGAGAGAGAGAGAGAGAGACCAACGTTCCTAATGATAAGATCGGTAAATTACTTCTCCATCTGATATTCTTGTTGTGTTTTGGTACATAAAAGAACAGTTGGTTTGAACGTCAAGTTTCACAGAGATATTGTTATGACGTAGAACACAATATAATGTACCGCCGGAGTCGAATGATTGCACTGTTCTTGATAAAGACTGTTTAGCGTCAGAAGTCGGGGTAATTGTGAAATAAATAGATACGGAGCTATGATAAGGGGAAGGCGTTTTTTTAAAAATTATGCTGTGCGTTTAGTTAAAAAGCTCACAACACCCGCCATCCGGATTAACGTTCAAACACACAAACCAACGTGTAACCTTAAACTTTTATAGTCTGACGAATTCAGATTAGTGATAATTACTCATAAAAAAGTGGCTGGCTAAAAACAATAACAAAGAGTTGAGTGCTGTCATTTTCGTTCCTTCTATGATTTAATGGACCACCGAGTTTAATTCTCGAATCGTGTGTGTGATTCTTCCATATTCTCTATCTATCTATCTATCTATCTATCTGTCCATCTGTCCATCTGTCCATCTATCTATCTATCTATCTATCTATCTATCTATCTATCTATCTGTCTGTCTGTCTGTCTATCTATCTTCTATCTATCTATCTACTATTATCTATCTATCTATCTATCTATTATTCTTTGTCTATCTATCTATCTATCTTTATCTATCTATCTATTACTATCTTCTGTCTGTCTATCTATCTATCTATCTATCTTCTATCTATCTATCTATCTATCTATCTATCTATCTATCTGTTCTATCTATCTATCTATTTATCTATCTATCTATCTATCTATCTATCTATCTATCTATCTATCTGTCTGTCTATCTATCTATCTATTTATCTATCTATCTATCTATCAATCTATTCTATCTATCTATCTATCTATCTATCTATCTATCTATCTGTCTATCTATCTATCTATCTATCTATCTTTCTATCTATCTATCTACTATCTATCTATCTATCTATCTATCTATCTATCTATCTATCTTCTATCTATCTATCTATCTATCTATCTATCATCTATCTTTCTATCTATCTATCTATCTATCTATCTATCTATCTATCTATCTATCTATCTATCTATCTATCTATCTATCTATCTATATCTATCTATCTATCTATCTATCTATCTATCTATCTATCTATCTATCTATCTATATATCTATCTATCTATCTATCTATCTATCTATCTATCTTTATATATATTCAATTTGACATACTCAAGTACATATTCTCTCCCTATTGTTATGAAAAAATCAAACGTTACAACCCAAAGCTCTATTCCGTTATAATTACCAAGCGTATTCAATTGTATTGTTTTGGTTTTCTGACAGCCACCGACTGTTTTTAATTACCATTTATCCCCTCCCCCCCCCCCTTCAGCCCCCCCCCCCCTCTCCTCCCGCCCTTTCCTGATCCGTCCATAAATTCCCCGTCCTAATGAGGAAAGCGTTAGGACATATGGCTAAATCCGTAATGCACACCTGACATTGCAGAAAACGTTTGCATTAACCTTTGACATCACCACAGACAAACACATTTACAGATATGTCACTATGGATCTCGATTATCATATCATAAATACTTTACAATAAATTACCCATTTTGGAAAAAGAATAGAAGTCATCATTGTGATTTTTTATCTGATTATCCCCCCCCCCCCGTTCACCCTTTAGTTTTTGGGGAAGCTGGATCCATTAGATATGGCGGAAAGTACTTGGTGATTTACTAGCATCTTATTTCAATGGAAGCAATCAAGGCCCTCTATATAGTGTTATATAGAGGGCCTTGAAGCAATCCGTCTCTATTGTCCGATTAACGTTATAGAAACCAGGAAAAACTCCGGCTTCATTGGTCTTATCGTGGGGTCCCGATAGCTCAGTTGATAGAGCACTCGCTTCACACGCAAAGGGACCCGGGTGCAGTCGAGATTATTTCTGACCCCCACGTCCACCCAGCAATGAATAGGTAGCTAAGTCTGTTAGATTTGGCGGAAAGTACTTTGCAATAGACTAGCGCCATTTCCAAAGGATAACAAGCAATTGCTATAGTCCGTTTCACGCTATAGAAACCGAGATAAACTCCGGTTCCATGGGCCGAATGGCTCCGAAGAACTGCAAAATCTAATCTTAATCATTGGCCTCATGGCTCTCAAGGACTAATTTTTTTTTCATTCGACCTTTTGTCAAAATCTGCCTGAAATTTACATGGTTCTTTTTTTTTTACGTATTTCAACTTGATAAATTCATTGTGATTGACAAACCTTAAAAGAATTTGAGCTTTTATATAGCGCAATATTCAATAAACGTGCTCAAGCGCTTTATAAAGAGTCCCTGACCAACAGCAACACGTTACATTTTAAACGAATCATGACGCTTGTTAGGCGATATTACAATTATTTTTTTTTTCGACAGACTCAACGCTGTTGACGGCCAGGTGAGAGAATTGTGAGTAAAGAGCCTTTTCCAAGGACTCAACTATGCGCCGAGCGAGGCTCAAACACAGGACCTTCCGATCCGAAAGAGAGTGTTATACCTACCACAAGACCACATAGCCGCAACAAAGACTGGTCTATTTTCAACTCTCACTGCAACTGTGTTGATTTCTAAGATGAAGTTCAAAACAAAAGTTACCGTAACTATCACGATGAATGGCACAACAAAACGCTTCAACAGTCCTAACGTCACTTCCCTCGTAATGACGCATGGTAACTTAGTAACTGGCTCTAAACTATCGGAACAATGACGGACGCCCTCATGAAATATTTCTCCGACGAGCATAAAAGCGTATCCAGAGGAAAAAAAACCCAATTAAACATCTGATCATTTTTTCTTTTGCACATTCTGATTACAAGACATATGAAAAGTTCTAGCCAGCTTGAAGAATAAAAATTACCGATTTTCTTTGTTTAGAACCACTATGACCGTCGTTGCCGGACGACGTGACATCAGACTATTGAATCCAATTGGATTCAGTAGTCTGATGTCACGCGCCCGGCAACGGCGGCCATCTTGGTTCTAAACAAAGAAAATCTTTACTTTTTATTCTTCATGCTGGCCAGAACTTTTCATTCCCTTTTCATATGCCTTGTGATCAGAATGTGTAAAAGTCAAAACATGATCAAATTGATGGGTTTTTTTCCCTCTGGATACGCTTTTAAGCTCGCCGGAGAAATATTTCATACGGCGTCCGCCATTGTTCCGATAGTTTAGAGCCAGTGTTACTAAGTTACCATACGTCATTAGGAAGGAAGTGACGTTACGACTACTGAATCCTATTGGTTATTTATATATATCAATATGGTCTCCAAGTAGAGAAAAAGCTCAAGATGTAGTTGTCTAACTTGGTCAGATAGTAGCCATCGTAAACTTATAGATAGTATGCAGATGATGTCACTCAGGCCTTTGTTATTGTTTTTGCCATCCGCGTTTGTGAGTTGTTCTCACTAAACTGTATTAACCAGACTATAAAAGTTCATGGTTACACAGAGTTTGTGTGTTGGTCCGTTATACTTCCGGATGGCAATGTTATGAGCTTCTTAGCCAAGCGCATACTATCTATAGCCTGACACTGACCAAAACATGACGTCAAAAGACAAGTCTTTGGTGACGAAAGAAAACAAATCGTGAGTTGTATTCAATAGGTCAACCAATGGAATCACTTATTTCCTTGAGCTCTACTTACGATAACTCACTCGACGGTGCAAAAACCTATTTAAAAATGACGTCTACCTATAAGTTCTTGTGGATTCTAGTGTCAGGCTATAGATAGATCGAAGTTGACGTCACTCAGGTCATTGTTATTGTTTTTTGTCATCCGCGTTTGTGAGTAATTCTCACTAAAATGGATTCTAGTGTCAGGCTTAAGATAGATCGAAGTTGACGTCACTCGGGTCATTGTTATTGTTTTTTGTCATCCGCGTTTGTGAGTAATTCTCACTAAAATGTATTAACCAGACTATAAACGTTCAAGGTTACACTAAGTTTTGTGTGTTGGTCCATAAGACTTCGGGATGGCAATGTTATGAGCTTTTTAGCCAAGCGCATACTATCTATAGCCTGACACTGACCAAAAAATGACGTCAAAAGACAAGTCTTTGGTGACGAAAGAAAACAAATCGTGAGTTGTATTCAATAGTTCACCAATGGAATCACATGTTTCCTTGAGCTCTACTAACGATAACTCACTAGGCGGTGCAAAAACCTATGAAAAATGACGTCTACCTATAAGTTCGAGTGGATTCTAGTGTCAGGCTATTTATAGTTCTTAGTTGACGTCACTCGAGTCTTTGTTATTGTTTTTTGCCATCCGCGTTTATGAGTAATGCTCACTGAACTGTATTAACCCGACTATAAACGTTCATGGATACACACAGTTTGTGTGTTGGTCCATTACACTTCCGGATGGCAATGTTATGAGCTTCTTAGCCAAGCGCATACTATCTATAAGTTTACGATGGCTACGGTCAGATCAACGATTTCAGAGGAGGCCAATATGTATTTTCCCATTACGACATTATGCTTTTATTTTCAGGAAAAAATGGCGAAAGAGGCCCTTCTATCTACATTGATTAAAAATTGGAGGGAATAGAAAAGTGCCAGAAGAAAGCAGAGAATCACAATTTTCGGAATAAGAAAATAAGATGTACGGCTTGATAATAATAATAATAATAATGATAATAATAATAATAATATATAATAATAATAATATAATAATAATAATAATAATAATAATAATAATAATAATAATAATAATAATAATAATACACATTTATATAGCGCTCATTCTCGTGTAAAACACAAGCTCTGGGCACTTTTAAAGACAGGAGCAAACGATATTTTTTTGTTTGTTTGTTTTTTTTTTTTTTGTTGTTGTTTTTTTTTTGTTTTGGCTGACCTGCAAAAATTGTTACTTTCCGATATGTGAACCTTTGTCTTAAGACTGCAGATCTGTTGGCGATACTGTCTGTGATTTAATCCCATCCAATCCAATGAAGGAATCCAGCATAATTCACCTGTCGACCCACAAAACGGTTAGAACTAAATCAAGTCCAAACAGTCAAACATGAAAACGAAAGTAGAACTACGAGTAGAATCCCCGATTTTTATTCTAATCGACTTCCTCGAAATAATAAACTCCACGCCACAACGCCAAAAACTTTCACAAAACACTTCTCCGGTAAAAAAAAAATTTTTGGCCAGAAAATTTTTACTTCAAAACTCAATCGATTATGATGACTCTTCCACTTGCCAAAAACTTTCAAAGTTGACATTTTTGGAAAAAATTCTACAGTTTTTGGAGTTTTTGACAAGCTGGAGGTTATTTTAATCCATTGTATTCCATTTTATTTCATCGGAAATTGAGGTAAAAGTGTACTGGCAGAATTTTTAAAAAGTTGTTGTCTGGGAGGAGGGCAGGGGAGATAAGCCATCACCTTGTTTCTGTCATCACAGGAATAAGTCTGCTACAACAAGACGAGCATCCTGTCTTTCTACGTTTCTTCCTTTTCATTAAAAAAAATAAAAATAAAAATCTCCGGTGTTTTGGTTGGAAATGATTTTGGTGTGGTTTTAATGTTCCACCTGGCGTTTATCTCCCCCTTCTGTTTTTGCCGGTTATAATTTCATATATTATGATCCATGTTTTGTCGGGAGGTCGAGCTCATTACTGGCGAATCTCGTGTTCATTATCGCCTATCACAGAATATCATCTACCTATGAATTTATCTATTTCTTTTCACGTCATTGGAAAATAGGATTGTTATTATCTTTGTTTATTAATTACCGCCAACCGGAGCTACTTAGGCCACCCGGCTAACTTAGGCCACTTACTGAAAACAAGATTGCTTAATTTAAAAGATAAATTACATGTAGCTTTTATCTTTTAAATAATTAGAACTCAATAGATCTAATAAGCACTCGTGAATTTAATTTTTTTTAAAGCAGCCTATTTTATTCTACTAAGTGGCTTAATTAACCCCGGATGGCCTAAGTAACCCCGGATGGCCTAAGTAACCACGGATGGCCTAAGTAACCCCGGATGGCCTAAGTAACCACGGATGGCCTAAGTAACCCCGGATGGCCTAAGTAACCCCGGATGGCCTAAGTAACCACGGATGGCCTAAGTAACCACGGATGGCCTAAGTAACCCCGGATGGCCTAAGTAACCCCGGATGGCCTAAGTAACCACGGATGGCCTAAGTAACCCCGGATGGCCTAAGTAACCCCGATGGCCTAAGTAGCCCCGGATGGCCTAAGTAACCCCGGATGGCCTAAGTAACCCCGAATGGCCTAATTAACCCCGGATGGCCTAAGTAACCCCGGTTGACGGTAATGCAAACGGTACATTGACCCAAGCCGACTTGTCCCGATAGCTCAGTTGGTAGAGCACTCGCTTTACACCAAGATCGATCCCGGGTGCATTCGAGATTTTTTCTGACCCCGCTGTCCACCCAACAGTAAATAGGAAATTGAGTCTGTTAGGATTTGGCGGAAAGTACTTTGCGATAGACTAGCTAGCGTCCTATCAAAAGGATAGCAAGCAATTGAAACCGCTATAGAAACCGGGATAAACTCGGGATATATGTGACCCCTCGTCTCAAAACGGTATTAAGTCGGGATGATTAAGATGCTGAAAATGAAATTTGTAGCCTGAAATATCGTTCTTAAGTTGAGTTTATATGCTTTATAGAGGAGAAGGAATATCATATTTTACTGTGCTAAATACCAACGTTTCATATTTTTGACCAGTTTAACTATAAGTTGACTTTTTAGCATCTGGCCTATCCCGACATAATAACGTTTTGAGACGAAGGGTCACATATGGTTCCAATGGCTCTTAAGGATCCATGTTTTGTCGGGAGGTCGAGCTCATTCATTTCATTACTGGCGAATCTCGTGTTCATTATAGACTATCATAGCCCAGACCTGCCTACCAGGACTTGAAAAAATTCGTAGTTTTCACGGGTTTTCACACTGAAGACACTAAAACTACTAGAAAAATCTACCAATTTGTCATTAATATGTTACAATATTGCTTTCAATTTGAACTCCCTTATAGACGAGCTACGGCAACAAAACTTTTGTTTTCAACAAGTTTTATTGAACCAAAGTTCTTTATTTATATAATTGTCGGTTTGGAGCCAAGAATCCGTAGTTTTACGAAATTTTCGTGGTAGTTGACAGGTCTGTATTAGCCTATCGTCTATCTATGAATTCATCGATTTCTTTTCACGTCGTTGGAAATTTGGATTTTTATTATCTTTGTTTAAATAATTAATTAATTCAAAAGATACAATGACCCAAGCAGACTCGCCCCCGATAGCTCAGTTGGTAGAGCACTCGCTTCACACGCAAAGGGACCAAGATCGATCTCGGGTGCAGTCGGGATTTTTTTTTCTTCCGACCCCCAGTCCACCCAGCAGTAAATGGGTATCTAGATTTGTTAGATCTCTTAGTGGAAGGTACTTTGCGATAGACTAGCGTCCTATCGGAAGGATAGCAAGCAATTGAAACCGCTATAGAAACAGGGATAAACTCGGGATATATGGTTCCAAAATGGCTCTTAAGGATCCATGTTTTGTCGGGAGGTCGGGCTCATTTCATTACTGGCGAATCTCGTGTTCATTATAGATGGTTCGAAGATGACGTCACTCATGTCTTTGTTATTGTTTTTTGCCATCCGCGTTTATGAGTAATGCTCACTGAACTGTGTATTAACCGGACTATAAACGTTCATGGATACACACAGTTTTGTGTGTTGGTCCCTTATACTTCCGGATGGCAATGTTATGAGCTTCTTAGCCAAGCCCATATTATCTATAGACTATCATAGCCCAGACCTGTCTAACTGGAAAAAAATCGCAGTTTTCAGGGGTTTTAACATTGAAGACACTAAAACTACTAGAAAAAAAATAATACCAATTTGACATTAATATTATGAAAAAATATAGCTTTGAACTCCCTTATAGACGAGCTGTCATGGTCTCAAGTGAGTAAAGAGCTACTCGACTATGCATAAAGATATATGTAGAATGAGGCCCCAGAATTTACTAGTTACTATAAATGAAAAACAATTAACGATTTGTTTACAATGAAATAAAAATAATGATGAAATTTAATTAAAAGAGATAAACAGTGATCGTGGCAGTTACAAATAGAGATATGAATATTTTACGTAACTTATGATAATATGTCAGGTTCGTAAGTTTACGTTTCCAGGCAGTTGATGGGCTTGGATGATCTATTCCTCTGATAACAGGATTGGACTCGTAAAATTCCACTTCCAGGCAATTGGTAAGAGGTTATAGTGTAGTACAGCGGGCTTGGGTTTGATCCTTGAAGATTATACAATCAAAGTTAAAAGCTCCGGCGTCTTAATGGTGTAGATATAATATCTACAAAGTCCCAAAAGATAAAAATCTTCCAGTATATATATAGGAATAGAGTGACTGGCCGTCCGGCATAGATTGTGGAGAGAAAGTGAGTGTAGAATATTAGACCTATCAGCTTTTATAATAAATGGCTACGTGACAGAATGTAGAACGAAAAGTATTCACTAATTAGAAATTAATTCGAGGGAAGGCTATAAAAGGAAAGACGATCTAATATTAGAAGGTAAAGTTTATCTAAGCCTACCGAAATATAACTGGAGTGAGATGAATTCAGTTCTTAATAAAATAAAATTTAATAAGATAATTGTGAACAATCTTTACTGTGACACTAGCTACGGACCAAAACTTTGTTTTCAACAAGTTTTATTGAATCAAAGTTCTTTATTTATATAATTGTCGGTTTGGAGCCAAAAATTCGTGATTTTCATGGGATTTAAGATCGTAGACACTAAAACTACTAGAAAAATCTACCAATTTGTCATTAAAATTTAAAATATTTCTTTTTAACTCCCTTATAGACTAGCTACGGCAACAAAACTTTGTTTTCAAGAAATTCTATTGAACCAAAAATATTTATAAAATTGTCGGTTTGGAGCCAAGAATCCGTAGTTTTACGAAATTTTCGTGGTAGTTGACAGGTCTGTATTAGCCTATCGTCTATCTATGAATTCATCGATTTCTTTTCACGTCGTTGGAAATTAGGATTTTTATTATCTTTGTTTAAATAATTAATTAATTCAAAAGATACACTGACACAAGCAGACTCGCCCCCGATAGCTCAGCTGGTAGAGCACTCGCTTCACACGCCAAGGGACCAAGGTCCACCCAGCAGTAAATGGGTAGCTAGATTTGTTGGCGGAAGGTACTTTGCGATAGACTAGCGTCCTATACAAAGGGTAGCAAACAATTGCTATTGTCCGTTTAACGCTATAGAAACCGGGATAAACTCCGGCTTCATGGGCTGAATGGCTCTGAAGGACTACTATCATCATTTTGACCGACGTGTCTCTATTTGAAGGTTTGACAACCCAGATGGTTTTGGTCCCAATGTTGTCACGAAAAGGCTCGCAAACAATCGTGCACATAATTAGTATGAGAGTATTTCCATTACAACAATGAGCCCATACATTTTTTGGATTGTCAACAACCCTACAACAACAACAACAACAACAACAACAACAACAACATTATATATAATAAATAAGGTCTCTCACATTTTTCTGTCGAGACAATATGATTCAATAGTCGTAACGTCACTTCCTTCCTAATGACGCATGGTAACTTAGTAACACTGTCTCTAAACTATCGGAACAATGGCGGACGCCCGTATGAAATATTTCTCCGGCGAGCATAAAAACGTTTCCAGAGGGGAAAAAAACCACATAGATTTGATCATGTTTTGACTTTTACACATTCTGATCACAAGGCATATGAAAAGGGAATGAAAACTTCTAGCCAGCATGAAGAATAAAAAGTAATGATTTTCTTTGTTTAGAACCAAGATGGCCGCCGTTGCCGGGCTGCGTGACATCAGACTATTGAATCCAATTGTTTCAATGGCTTCTGATATCGTCAGTCGAGAATTATCCGTCCGACGCTTTTGTCGACTGACGATATGGAAGTCATTGTTACCATAGTTTTGTGTGATGGTACGATTGATTGAACGAGCAGAACAAGTGGGTATTTTACCTAAACATATATCATCAATAAGGTTCAAGAATCATGACGTCACTTCCCTCGTAACGACGCATGGCAACTGGTTCTACAATATCGGGAACAATGGCGGACGCCAATATCTCCATCGCCGCCTTAAGAAGTACTTCTCCGACGAGCGTAAAAGTGTATTCAGACGGGAAAATCATTATAAATCTTGTCATTTTAAAAACTTTCTCATATTATTCTGATCGCATGATGTTTGGAAAATTTCAAGCCAGCATGAAAAATATAAGAGCACCGAATTTCTTTGTTTAGAACCAGCCGGTTGGTTGCTAGGCGGACGTGACGTCAGACTGTTGAATCCCATTCATTGGGAGGAGGGGGAGTGGAAGGGGGGGAGGGGGGGAGGGGAGGGGTGTCTCGCTGAGACAAAACAAAAACAGTCGATATAGCACCATTTGGCACAAACCGCAAGTCGAATGATTTGCGTTCATTACGAGGCAGCGAATCGTGTCATGTCGGCAATTTTCGGTGACTTACGGCGAGCTGGAGTGAGGATAACGAGGCTGTAGTGGGTGTGTTATGATTTATGTGGCCACAACCAGCTACACGGGTACCCGTGGGGATAATAACATTTATAATGAACAATTTCTATCAGTATTTCTAATCACGATCTGTCTCAAACGTGACCCACCCTCCCTCCCCTTCCACCCCCAACCCCCACCCCTCTAACCCTCTCCTCATCCTCATCATAAATTTTCACTTTTTGATAGCCACACGACTCACTCGCTCCCATTAATTTATGATAAAGGAAGAATTTCACGGATGATGACGTAGGACTCACACAAAGGTTGCTCCACAGTCAATATTTATTCAAAACATGACAATCTATGCCTCCCCCCTCCCCCCCCCCCCCCCCCCAAAAAAGGGGGGGGGGGTCGAATTTGGGTATTTGAGGTGAAGACATTAATAATGTCCAAGGCGCTAACAGTGGCATTACCCCACGTATTAATTGTCATTAATTAAATTCTCTCAGAAACACAAGTAAATGCATTCACTACCTGATTCAGTCCCCTGAATAGTGACTGTTTAGTGATAAGAGTGAATGTGATTCATATATAAGGTAACAACACAAAACAAACGTGGCCTTCTTCAAGTAAAAATGTGTATGTGTGTGTGTGTGTGTGTTTGTGTGCGTGTGTGCAAGGGAAGAGAGTGAGAGAGCGAGAGCGAGAGAGAGAGAGAACGAGAGAGAGAGAGAGAGAGAGAGAGAGAGATTGACGGAGATAGAGATAGATAGAGAGAGAGTGAGAGTGAGAGAGAGAGAGAGAGAGAGAGAGAGGGGGGGGGGAGGGGGATCATTTAGGCAACTCTAGTCTCCACAGCAGCAACAACAACGACAATAGCAACAATAACAACAAAAACAACAATAACAACAACAAAAACAACAGCAACCCTACAAGAACAAGAACAAGAACAACAACAAGAACAAGAACAACAACAACAACAACAACAACAACAACAACAACAACCCTACAAGAACAACAACAACCCTACAACAACAACAACAACAACAACAACAAAAACAACAACAACAACAACCCTACAAGAACAACAACAACCCTACAACAACAACAACAACAACAACAACAAAAACAACCCTACAACAACAACGACAACAGCCCTACAAGAACAACAACAACAACAATAACAACTCTACAAGAACAACAACAATAACAACCCTACAACAACAACAACAACAACAACAATCCTACAAGAACAACAAGAACAACAACAACAACAACAACAATAACAACCCTACAACAACAACAACAACAATCCTACAACAAAAACAACAGCAACAATAACAATCCTACAACAACAACAACAACCCTACAAAAACAACAACAACAACAACAACAACAACAACAACAACAACAACAATTCTACAACAACAACAACAGCAACAACAACAATCCTACAACAAAAACAACAACAACAACAACAACAACAACAACAACAACAATTCTACAACAACAACAAAAACAACAACAAGAATCCTACAACAAAAACAACAAGAACAACAGCAACAACAACAGCAACAACAATCCTACAACAACAACAACAACCCTACAACAACAACGACAAGAATGAAACCGGAGATCCAGTTTACACTCTGTCAATTCAAAAGTCAGAAGCTAGAAAACGAAAAAAAAAAAAATGTACAACAGGAAAACAAACCCAA
>NC_088363.1:1681643-1701643 GCF_034508935.2 Berghia stephanieae | reverse complement strand
CTGTTTTAACCAGACTATAAAAGTTCATGGTTACAAAGAGTTTGTGTGTTGGTCCGTTATACTTCCGGATGGCAATGTTGTGAACTCCTTGGCCAAGCGCATTCTATCTATACATACCTGTTTTTGACAGGGAAGCGGAAGCCATTGGTTCGAATCCTGTGGTTGGCGGTGTAACTAATTACCCACTTCGAGCAGACGGTTTACTCACATTCTTTCACCGTAATAAGGTGTAAAATGATAACCCGGCCAGTTGCTTGCTATCCTCTAAACAGGACTCGAGTCTATGTCGAAGGCCATACCTAACAGAAAAAGCTATCGGATCATTGCTGTGTGGACTGAAAGGTCAAAAACAAACAGTAAACCCAAGAATATTTTTTTTTTAAATCTTGACTACACCAAGGATTGTTACTGGGCCGTTTATTTGGGAGGCGAGTGCTCTATCAACTGAGCTATCGGACCCCTTCCCCCCCCCCCAAAAAAAAATAAATTTAAACGAACTTTTCATGGCATGCACTTAAATAAAATCCTCACCGGTTCTGTGTGTCAGATCAATCGTACGAACACATAAAACTATGCGTAATCTTTAACGTTTATATTCTGTTTGAGTGAATTTAGTGAGAACAAATCACACGGTTGGCGGTCTGAAATCGACGTGTACATATATGCAGGTCTAACACCCGAACCCACTTATGGGCCTAGTTTAACATTGTTGTAATGGACAATATTTTGCGTCATTTTTTTTTTAGATTTCCATTACAACAATGAGCCCATAGGGAATTGGGTTATCAGGCCTGCAAATTTGTGCACGTTGTATGAAACCAATAAGAAAGAGCTGAATGACGTCATCTTCAATCATTCGATATCATGGTTATTGGAGATAGACGAAGAACACACCTGGTAACTTTATGAAGAAAACCGGCAAAATTTGCGTGGGGCCAACCTGGATACAACTGAACGGCAAAAGGTATTGACATTGTGTATGCTTGATGTCAGATTAATGCGCCGAGGATGAGTGCTATGGCATTTCCGGTATCCGGGTACCTGTGAGTAAACAGGCACATCCTCCCCAACCCCCCTCCCTCCCCCAACCACACACACACACACACACACACACAAACACACACACACACACATCACCATTCCATAGGACAAATTTCGTTAGTATTGCGATCTGCACATCGTCAATCTAATTATGATTATGATAACTATAATATTACCATACACTGAAAAAACACGTATTTAAAATTTTGGCCAGGAAACTCGTCCTTAAACGTGAGTTTTTATATAGAGCAATATCCACTAAATGTACTCAAAGGGTTTAACAAGTGGTCCAAGGCCAACAGCAACACTTAACATGTAGCACGGGACATGACGCTGCTAGGCGATATTACAAATTTTTTTTCGGACATAGAGAACGCTGTTAACAGTCAAGTACTCATTTTACACCCGAGTACGGTGGAAGAATGTGAGTAAAGAGCCTTTTCCAAGGACTATACAATGCGTTGAGCGAGGTTCGAACCCAGGACCTTCTGATCCGAAAGCGAGTGTCATACCATAGGACCACATTATATTATTTACTGATGGGACGTATGGCGGATTGTAAACAAAAATATCACGTCAAACTAATGGCACCTTTTCGCACCTTCTTGAATTGTTGGGTGGGGTTGAAAATAGTGCATGGTGACCTTTCGGTTCAGATCAACATACGCATATTTTTGCAGGTCTGACGACCGAAACCAATTTTTAATTTTATTGTATTAAAAAAAAAATAAATAAAGAAATAAAATTCCCTTTATTCATCCCCAAGGGGAAATTTGTCTTTAGGGTCTATTCCAAGGGAAGACTGGAATAACCCAGGCGTCAGCCGCAGTGCAGCGCCGTAAAGTGAGCTAGGGCTAGGTGACTTGCTCAAGGCCACACAACGCAGCGGTGGTTGATCGAACTCGTTACCTTTTAGGGTAAGAAGCAAAGACTGTACCACTGAGCCACGCTGCCCCCACTCAAGACCAAACCATCCTAATCTTTACTCTTCCTTCCCCTCCACCATCCGACTTTGGAACTCCCTACCAACCAATTGTAAACAAGCCCTTTCGACTGATGACTTCAAAAAAATCGCTCCCTGCTTTCCTCTAAAACCCCTGTTCTGAAAAGACGGCCATACAATCTTCAGACTGAAGCTTTGGCCTTAATGGAAGAAGAAGAAGAAGAAGAAGAAGATGAAGAAGGAGAAGGAGGAGGAGGAGGAGGAGGAGGAGAGGAGGAGGAGGAGGAGGAGGAGGAGAAGGAGAAGGAGGAGGAGGAGGAGGAGGAGGAGGAGGAGGAGGAGGAGGAGGAGGAGGAGGAGGAGGAGAAGAAGAAGGAGGAGGAGAAGGAGAAGGAGAAGGAGAAGGAGAAGGAGAAGGAGAAGGCGAAGGCGAAGGCGAGGCGAAGGCGAAGCCGAAGCCGAAGGAGAAGGAGAAGGAGAAGGAGAAGGAGAAGGAGAAGAAGGAGAAGGAGAAGGAGAAGAAGAAGAAGAAGAAAGAAGAAGAAGAAAGAAGAAGAAGAAGAAGAAGAAGAAGAAGAAGAAAGAAGAAGAAGAAGAAGAAGAAGAAAGAAGAAGAGAAGAAGAAAGAAAAGAAGAAGAAAAGAAGAAAGAAGAAGAAGAAAGAAGAAGAAGAAGAAGAAAGAAAAGAAGAAGAAGAGAAGAAGAAGAAGAAGGAAGAAGAAGAAGAAAGAAAAGAGAAGAAAAAAGAAGAAGAAGAAGAAGAAGAAGAAGAAGAAGAAGAAGAAGAAGAAGAAGAAGAAGAAGAAGAAGAAGAAGAAGAAGAAGAAGAAGAAGAAGAAGAAGAAGAAGAAGAATTTGACAATAATATGTTGTGTTAATTTGAGAGTATTTCCATTACAACAATGAGCCCATAACAATCTGGGTTATCAGACCTTCAAATAAGTACACTTTGGACAGGACCAATTTAAGAAGTGCGGCTATGTGGTCTAAGTGGTAAGATACTCGCTTTCGGATCGGAAGGTCCTGAGTTTGGGCCTCTCTCGGCGCATTGTTGAGTCCTTAGAAAAGACTCTTTACTCTTTACAAGGCTGTCAACGGCTAGATACTCATTTTACACCTGAGTACGGTGAGAGAATGTGAGTAAATAGCCTTTTCCAAGGACTCAACTATGCGCCAAGCGAGGCTCGAACCCAGTACTTTCCGATCCGAAAGCGAGTGTCATACCATCAGACCACACATCCGCACTTAGGTTACTAAGTTTGTGTATCAGAATATTCTGCATAGCGACACAATCAGGTGTCATAAATAATAATTATGCTTTGTCCTGAAAACTCGAGTGTTTTTGCAGAGTAAGGCAGCTATCGACGTTCACTTATTTGCAGGTCTGATAACCCAATACCTTATGGGCTCATTGTTGCAATGGAAATATTATTTTTGACTCACTCAATCCTAGAGATGTATGATACTTTTCAAAATTGGAGAAAAAATGTATTAAAAATGAGCATGTACATACATAGTTTTATTCAACTACCATTAACATGAAAAAAACAAAAAAAAAACATTAGCTTTGATACTACGCCTATAATTTGTCTCAGAAAAATGTAATAAATAGGCATGGGGTAAAAGTAACCCCGGGTATACTACGGATATAGTCGGTGTTAGGGTTGAGTGAGTTAATGACGCAAAATATTGTCCATTACAAAAATATTAAACTAGGCCCATAAGTGGGTTCGGATGTCAGACCTGCATAAGTGTAAACGTCGGCAGTTATAAATAATCTTCATGGTGAATTCTTCAAGCCAAGAAATCACACTAAACAAAATGACACCTTACTCAATTCCTCAGTGCCAAAGCGAGCAATGACTCGTACTCTGGAAAAACCCATATTTTAAAATTTGGCCAGAAAACTCGTCCTTCAAATATCGATCGATTTAAATGACTCTCATCTTGGCAAAAAACTCTCAAACCCGGGACTTCGCTGAAGTCCCGGGTTTGAGAGTTTTTGCCAAGATGAGAGTCATTTAAATCGATCGATATTTGAAGGACGAGTTTTCTGGCCAAATTTTAAAATATGGGTTTTTCAGGATTACGGAAGTACAGGTATTTCACACACTGCACCCGCCAGTCAGGACAATAATGAGTACGAGACGCTGAAGACCGTGAAAAAAAAAATTGGGGGTAGAAGTACCTACAGGAAGGAAACAGAATAAGAAAGAAAAGAAACATCTCTACAATGCCAAAACGCTTTATTAAATTTTGGCTTAATTTTTTGCTTTATAATATATTATAATATCTATGTATCTATCTATAAAATGGCCCCCTATCTATCCAAAAAATTCTCAGACTTTAGACATCTATAAAAGGCTCAAGAAACGTGTTCGTATTTTCAGGTCTGTAAACCCGAATTGTTATGGGCTCATTGATATAATGGGATAGTAACCCTCTCAAATCAACGCAAAATATTATCCGTTAAAACAACACTGCTAAATCAAACTCAGCGTTCAGTTTAGTTATTAGACCTGAAAATATAGTGTACCTTGGTCCCAACAATTCTTTGAAGTCTCAGGTTTAAAATTTTTTGAACAAGTTGGGGACCGTTTTGTTCGATCAATATGAAAATAAGGAATAAAACATTTCTGGCAACAATGAAAAACAAAGATGTTTCGTCAAAGAACAATGGACAGTACCCCCCCCCCTCCCCCCTCCCCCCTTCCTCTTCTTCTTTCTTTCCTCTCTTGTGTGGCTATGTGGTCTAGTAGTATGACACTCGCTTCCGATCGGAAGATCCTGGGTTCGAGTCTCGCTCGGCGCATAGCCGAGTCCTTGGAAAAGACTCTTTACTCACATTCTCTCATCGTACTCAGGTGAAGAATGAGTACCTGGCCGTTAACAGCGTTTTCTCTGTCGAAAAAAAAATTGTAATATCGCCTAAAAGGCGTCATGTCTCGTTCTCCGTGTAATCTGTTGTTGTTTGTCAGGGATCCTTTGTAAAGCGCTTTGAGCACATTTAGTGGATATTGCGGTATATGAAAGCCCTAGATTTTTCTTTGGCATACATTCCCCATTCCCTCTCTCTTCTCTCTCTCCCCCCCCCCCCCCCCCTCCTTCCCTTATTTATTTGTATACACACCAGCTATTTAATCCCTACAATGCGCACTCCAATCAACACCTGGTTTGAAACCAGTTCATGTAACATGTCATTCTGCGCATGTCAGAGGAGTTCTTTTCCGATTTGTTGATTCCACATCCGGTGGTGGAAGCCGTTTCCCCAACTCACTGCATCTGCTTCTGTCTTTGAACTCAGTTCTAAATTATTCAATTATTTTAAATTTCGAGGCGATAAAAGTTCCAATTAATTTATATATCTGTTTCTCTTTTTCCAACACAATTATATTTTCTGTGGGTGTTTTTGTTGTTGTTTATTTGTTTTGTTTTTGTTTTTAATGTCGAATTTGCCTAATTGGTTCATTATCCTCTGTCATTTTCTCTACAAAAATTAATGACTTAATGAATGATTTTATGGCATTCTTGGTTTTCCTTTCTTTATCTATAGAATTATTGGCTTGTATATAGTGCAATATCCCCTAAATGTGCTTAAAGCTCTTAAAGCCCTAAACCAAGAGCAACGCAACGCATAACATGAAGGACGAGGCATTTTTAGATCAAATTTAGATCATAGTGCGACTCAACCCTGGGACTTACAGGTTACAAGCCAAATAATGTCACACATGTGAGGCTATGTGGTCTTGTGGTATGACACTCGCTTTCGGATCGGAAGGTCCTGGGGTTCGTGCCTCGCTCAGCGCATAGTTGAGTCCTTGGAGAAGGCTCTATACGCATATTATCTCACTGTACTCAGGCGTAACATGAGTACTTGGCCGTTAACAGTTTGTCTCTGTCGGAAAAAAAAATTGGAATATCGCCAAAAGGCGTCATGTCTCGTTCTACATGTTACGTGTTACTGTTGGTCAGGGACCCCCTTGTAAAGCGCTTTGAGCCCAATTAGTGGATATCGCGCTATATAAAAGCTCACATTTTTTGTTTACACAAGCCACTAGACCACAAAGCGACACGATTGACTACAAGAATGTCTTGGATATTTTGAGCGGATGGTTTGGCTCCTTCTATGAACTCATTGCGGCTATGTGGTCTAGTGGTATGACACTCGCTTTTGGATCGGAAGGTCCTGGGTTCGAGCCTCGCGCTCGGCGCATAGTTGAGTCCTTGGAAAAGGCTCTTTTTACTCACATTCTCTCATCGTACTCAGGTGTAAAATGAGTACCTGGCCATTAACAGCGTTGTCTTTGTCCGAAAAATTGTAATATAGCCTAACAGGCGTCATGTCCCGTCCTACATGTTAAATGTTGCTGTTGATCAGGGACCCCTTGTAAAGCGCTTTGAGCACATTTCAGTGGATATTGCACTATATAAAGCTCAATTATTTTTTTTAAATTTTAATTTTTTGTTTGTTTTCATTTTTTTAAAGGGAGTTTTACGGCACTTGCGACACTTGTAGGTCATTTCAGCGTCAGGAAAAAGGAAGGTGAAGAGGGAAATGTTCTAGGTCTGAAGTTAAAGCACTAAAGAAAAAGTAAGACATCGGGGACTGGACCGAATAGCGAATAGAAGATTCCACGAGCAAAGAATCCCGCCATTGAGAAAGCACTCAAATGTTTACAAAGTAAACTTTAAACTTGTAAACTAGAACATTTATTTAGCGCAATATCCACTAAATGTGCGTAAAGCGGTTTTCAAAGGGTCCCTGGTCGACAGTAACATTTAACATGTAGGACGGAACATGACGCCTGTTAGGCGATAATACACATTTTTTCAGACAGAGACAACGTTGTTAACGACCAGGTACTCATTTTACACAAGAGGGCGGCAAAAGAATGTTAGTAAAGAGCCTTTTCCAAGGACTCAATTATGCGCCGCTCAGACCGAGATTCGAACTTTGGCCTTATATTTTTTTAGGACAAAGACAGCGCTGTTAACGGCCAGGTACTCATTTTGCACATGAGTACGATGAGAGAATGTGAGTAAAGAGACTTTTCCAAGGACTCAACTATGCGCCGAGCGAGGCTCGAACCCAGGACCTTCCGATCCGAAAGCGAGTGTCATACCACAAGACCATATTGCCACACAAGATAGCGTGGCGGTATCGGGAACTTGTTCCAATGTCAAACCGTAGACGTTCAAGAACACCGTATGATTCTATTTATCAAACACAACGCAATATTTATTTTTTATCAAACACATTTATTTTAGATTGAAAACATCACTATGACAAAAGATGACCCTCTTTGACAAAAAATAATAATAATAATAAATGATAAAAATAATAAAATGAAATGATAATTAAAATAAACAATTTAAAAATCGCATTTTTAATGACATGTTATTGAGAAGAAAAACGAAACACATTTAGTCAATATCGTATTCATTGAGTTTGGTTGTAATATCGGAATAACATTTTTACTTTATTTAAATCGATTTTATACATATCATTATTATTATCATTTGAGTGCATTGATATCGATATGTTGGTATTTGGTATTAGAGTGATACTATGATAAACATGAGGACCCAATTTACAATGTACAATATACAGATTTCTGTACAGAAATAATGAAATAAATTCAAACAAGTCTATCATTTCATGATTTACCGCCATAATTTATACACACAAAACGCATTTTTAAAAGTTTGGCTAGAAAATTGTGACGTCACATTATCTTGATCCATTGCTTTTCATAAAGTGGGTCACTTTGAGCACATTTAGCAATGTGACCAATGACCTAGAACACATGGAAAGTTAATATAGATAGTATGCAGATGACGTCACCCAGGCCTTTGTTATTGTTTTTGCCATCCGCGTTTGTGAGTTGTTCTCACTAAACTGTATTAACAAGACTATAAAAGTTCATGGTTACACAGAGTTTGTGTGTTGGTCCGTTATACTTCCGGATGGCAATGTTGTGAACTCCTTGGCCAAGCGCATTCTATCTATAGATCATGCCCATTAACCAGTAGATATATGACCAACTAAAACATGGAATTCGTGACACACCTTCACACGTGCTCGGACAAACATAGTTGTTTGTTTATAAACAATTACGTGAATGAAATCGTCCTCTCTCTGATCATTGTTATTTATTGTTGTTATCTATAAATAGTTCGAAGATGACGTCACTCAGGTCTTTGTTATTGTTTTTTTGCCATCCGCGTTTATGAGTAATGCTCACTGAACTGTATTTACCCGACTATAAACGTTCATGGATACACACACGTTACCAAATTCTCTCATTATAATAATTAAGTAGTCATAGTTCAATCACCAATATGATGATAGAAAAAGAAATTGAATGAAAAACAACAAATACAAGAAAAAAAATCAAAACAAACAAACCACAGAAATAAAAACAAAAGAAAACAAAACAAACAAAAAACCAAAAAAAAAAAAAACCCTCAAACAAACCAGCAAAACAACAGACTAACTTTTACCCTAGTTTTCATAACAGTTGCTTTTGTAAGGGCGTTTGCTGGGGGGGGGGGGGGGGGGGGGGGGAGTCATACCCATGACGTAACGGCATTCAGAAACGTTTCGGGTGTTTCTTTGTCAGCAATCATTACGAAGAGTGTAATATAGGTAAGATTCCAATGAGTTTTGTGTGTGGACAGAGGTTTTAGGTAAAAAGTAAGACAAAAGAGCGTGTAGGTAACGATTGTTATGTTACCAAGAGCTCTCTCTTCCCGCTTTTGGTGAAGCCACACATCTTCCGTCTTCTACTTGTATTTTCTTCATTGTATCATTAAGCCTAGCGCGCTTGATACACGCGGAGCACACCCACCTCGCTGTCTCGCCTGGCACGCGACAATAGCATTGCGGTTAATAGAAGTGAGAGCTCTTGGTAACTACGTTACCCTACACACTCTTTGGTAAGACTTTATTTCAAATGACACACACACACACACACACACACACACACGCACAAAAACACAAACTCACACTATTCGATATTTATCTTTCCCTTAAAACAATATAACATCCAATTTGTTGATAAAGGGAAAAATTGAAATATTCATTCAATTTATTATATTTTTTTTTTACATGCGTGTTTGATTGAGTGGTGATGAAAACAGCGATAACGATAATGATAACGATGAATGCGATACATCTTATTATAATCAGGAGGGGGGGGGGGTTGACATGTGGAGGAGGGGGGAGGGGGAGGTGCGAGGACTAATGAGAAATATGGTAGCTGTAATGATTGACAATGAATATCATTATAATGATGATTGAATGAATGAATGAATGACTTGTCAATCATGCGAATGTGAACACGAATCAATGACAATCATAGAATCAGTTACATAATACATAACAGTGTAATAAAATGTCATCCTATTATTATCATTATTATTATTATTATGTGAGGTGCTCTAGGGAAAAGGTCTACAGGTCGACAGATTGGACATTTTTGGGCAACATGGTTCAGCGGAGTAAGGTCTTTGCTTCATGCCCAAAAGGTACCGAGTTCGACTACCCGCCTCGTTGTGTGGCTGGCCTTGAGCAAGTCACCTCCTCGCCCTAGCTCACTTTGCGGCTGACGCAAATCCAGTCTTCCCTTGGAATAGACCCTAAAGACAAATTTCCCCCTGGGGATGAATAGGGAATGAGATTAGAGGAAGAGTAGCGTCCCTTGATTGGGCGTCACCCATAGTCTGTGACGTCACCGGCGGAAAAGTTATTAGAGAGAGAACGTCATGTTGGTTGTGCGCATGCGTCTCTCGTGACATGGTGTTAAAAGTCTGCACCAGTCAGAAAGTCACTCCTGCACATTTTATAGATTTCCAAAATTGGAGAGACAGACAAACCGTTCTCAAAAAGGACGTCCATCAATCCATGGACCACTTCACTGGTAGAGCACCTCACATTGAAAACAATACAATATCAACGTTGATAATATATTCTAATACTGACAGTCCCAAGTGTGAGGCAAACAAAAAGTAAACATTACGATTGTCATTTTAATTTAATAGTTATCAAAATTCCTCATAAAAGTCATAACATACGCATAAATTTACATAGAAATATCGTCATTATCTTAATCATAAAACAACATTTTTCAGTATTGTCTTTGGACAGGAAATAAAAATTATAATATTTCAATTCAATATCGATTATTGTCATAATATTTAAATGGGTTTATTTATTCATGGAATTTTGAGAAACATTTAATAGAAAATATCAACATGTCACATTTATTTGTGTTGTTTCGATATCATATCGATATATTTAATATAAGTAAATATAAATTTATCTACAGTTGAAATGTGTCATATTGTTAAGACATTAATAATCAAATTTCATTGATCTCTCTCTCTCTCTCTATCTCTCTCTCTCTATCTATCTATATCTATCTATCTCTCTATCTCTCTCTCTCTCCTTCGCTCTCTCTCTCTCTCTCTCACAAAAAAATAATAATGTGAAGTTGAATGTAAGCTTCAATTTAATTACAAAAAACAGATCATATGAACGTTTCGGATTTCCCCTTTATCAACAAAACAGGATGAATGAAACACCACAGATGAATGAGATGATGTTTCATTCATCCTATTTTGTTGATAAAGGGGAAACCCGAAACGTTCATTTGATCTGTTTTTGTAATTAAATTGAAGCTTACATTCTTCAACTTCACATTATTATTTATTTCTTCGAGCTTCGAGCAGCAACATTTCCACTCTCTCTCACACATACACACAAACCTACACTCTCTCTCCCTCCCTCCCTCTCTTCCGTTTTATCTCTCTATATAGGTGTATACCTCAATGTCAATATATATAATTTTATGGCGCCAGGACTCAAAAGACGGCATTGTTCTGGCATAACCTATAAAAAAAAAAAGACAAAACAAACCAAATCACGTACTAGAAATTTTGACCAGGAAACTCGTCCTTCAAATAATATAGATCGATCCCAATGACCCCAATATGGACAAAAACTCTCAAACCTGGGACTTTCGCGAAGACTTCTGTTAAGTCACAAGTTTGAGAGTTTTTGACAAAATGAGGGTCACTTTAATCGCTCAATAGTTGATTGTAGGACGAGTTTTCTGGCCAAAATTTTCAATATGTGTTTTGTGTGTGTGTGCTAAAGTCGTTGACCCAATCTGGCACCAAAACATTTAACATTATCATTAAGACCATAATATTTTCATCATCATTATTATTATTATAATCATTGAATTTTTTTTGGACAAGAGTATTATCTATTTTTTTAAATTAACAAATTACGGCCTTCCGCCACGGCACCATGTGATCCCGTCACGTGGGCATTTCATGAAGGAATATAGACAGTTCGAAGATGACGTCACTCAGGTCTTTGTTATTGGTTTTTTTTTTTGCCATCCGCGTTTATGAATAATGCTCACTGAACTGTATTAACCCGACTATAAATGTTCATGGATACACACAGTTTTGTGTGTTGGCCCGTTATACTTCCGGATGGCAATGTTATGAGCTTCTTAGCCAAACGCATATCATCTATAGATTATAATCCATCAAACAAGATGTCTGATGTCAACAGGAATCACCCGCCATGTTGTCCGAGTGAGAAAATTGGGGGATTAATAAACATCTGAACAAGTGTTTATAAAAGATGCCAGACAAAAGAAGAAAGAAAAATACAAGGAAAAAAAAAATAATATCCCCAAAAAATCAGTCGACTTCGACTGAAGATTGTACCTCAGACCGGGGGTTAATAATCTTGCCCAAGGAAAAAGACAACTATTATAATAACACTGTAATTATCATGCCTATTTTGTTTGAATCAAATCGGAGTCGTGTTCCATTCACGTGCGTGGTGGCGGGCAGAGCACGTTGACACATACATACACTTTTCAACGTAACTTTAACTCACTCACTCCTAGAAATGTTTGCTACTTTTCAAAATGGGGGGGAAAATGTATTTAAAATGATCATTTCCGTAGATGGCTTTATTCAACTACCATTATTAACATGAAAAAACTAAAAACATTAGCTTTGATACTACGCCTATAATTTGTCTCAGAAAAATGTAATAAATAGGCATGGGGTAAAAGTAACCCCGGGTAAACTACGGATATAGTCGGTGTTAGGGTCGAGTGAATTAACGATTCATCATAATGGGGGTCCGGTTAGCTCAGTTGGTAGAGCACATGCTCATATGCAAAAGGGGTCCTAGATCAATCCCGGGTGATCGAGATTGTTTTCTGACCCCTCCCCCTCCACCTCCCCACTGTCCACACAGCAGTGATTAGGTAGCTGGGTCTGGCAATATCTGGCGGAAAGTGCTTTGCGATAGACCAGCTGTCCAGTCCAAAGGGTAGCAAACAATTGCAACTATCCGTTTCAGTTATAGAAACCGAAATAAGCTCCAGTTCCATGGATCCATTGGTTCTGAAAGACAACTTTTTAAAGAATTTTTTTTTTTTTAATCGGCATTTTGATTGGACTATGAAAGCGAAAGTTGGAACAAAAATGATAGATGGATTAATGAATGCCCCCTCCCCCCCCCCCCTTTCCGATAACCTATCTGCACAACTCAAGATAGAAAAATGTTTAAGTTGTGTATGGAACAGTGCCAGATAAAGAAAAAAAAACCCAGAAAAAAAGAAAAAAAAAACAGAAAAAGAAAGAATCCTAAACTATCGACCTGCCTAGAATGGGGAACTTATGACGTATGTACAATAGTCAAAATGAAAGTGATATCAAGAGCTATGGAAGCGCTTGCTCACGGAACACATGTCAGTATTGATATAATAATATATATTCATCTAGCACGTATGTGTGTGTGTGTGTGTGTGTGTGTGTGTGTGTGTGTGTGTATGTGTGAATTATCTATTTACATATCGGAGCCGGCGACAATGGGATGATATTGGAATTTGACTGGTGAAGGTGAACCGGGGCTACGGCTGCGTCCAGTGGTGAAGGGTTCGAACCCCTCTCGTCTGTGTGGTGGTCTGTCGGGAAGGTTGGCATCTGAAAAGAGATTGGATGTGGAGTATTTCAAACAATTGAATGACATTGTAAAATTGAAACAAACAAACATGATCTCTCTCTCTCTCTCTCTCTCTCTCTCTATCTCTCTCTCTCTCTCTCTCTCTCTCTCTCTCTCTCTCTCTCCTATCTATTTATCTTCTTATCTATCTACTATCTCTCTCATCTTCTTCTATCTATCTATCTATCTATCTATCTATCTCTATTCTATCTTTATCTATCTATCTATCTATCTATCTATCTATTCTACTATCTTAATCCACTCTATCTATTTATCTATCTATATCTATCTATCTATCTAATCCTATCTAATCTCTATCTCTATCTATCTATCTATCTATCACTATCTATCTATCTATCTATCTATCTATCATCATCTATCTATCTATCTATCTATCTATCTATCCTATATCTACATACACACAACTATCTATATCATCAATCTATACTACCATAATAGATAATAATATATAACAACAACAACAACAACAACAACAACAATAATAATAATAATAATAATAATAATAATAATAATATAATAATAATAATAATAATAATGATGATGATGATGATGATGATGATGATGATGATGATGATGATGATGATGATGATGATGATGATGATATTCCCACCCACCTGATTTCCTCTCGGACTCAATGGACACTGACGTATTCAACGGTTTGTCTGGAGAATCACTCTCTAACGTACCCGATTCTGGAAATAATCGAATAATAGAAATGATTACATGAATAGAAATTGACGCATACCTATTTGCAGGTCTGGTAATCTAATGAGGAAAGCTGAAAACATATCCAAGGGCCCTTCCTGCAAAAAAAAAAAAAACATCTCTACGACCATCCCGTCAAGAGGATGAGGTGAGATCAAGTGAGGTGGTTGAGCTAAATCATCTCTACGACCATCCCGTCAAGAGGATGAGGTGAGATCAAGTGAGGTGGTTGAGCTTTTATGACCTATTATATAGGGCATTAACCGCTCAACGTGCTCAAAGCGCTTTTCATAACATCCAAAGATGAGTAAAAGCCGTCTGTCTGTATATGATACATAGCAAGCTGTTTGAGATCCTGTAAATGTATGCTATTGTAAATATATGCTATATTGATAAGACATGCAAAGGATAAGTTCAATGTTAAGCCTTAAATAATACAAAAAAAGATTTTTAAAATTCCAGACATCTCCAAACCAATGCCAGATAGGGCTCACCCATACCAACACCATCATCATCATTATCATCATTATCATCATCATCGTCATCATCATCATCATCATCATCATCATTATTATCATCATCATCATCATCATCATCATCATCATCATTCAAATTGGATATCTCAAGACATCCAAAGATGAGTAAAAACCGTCTGTGGACGATACGACATTACAAGCTATCTGAGATCATGAAATAACATGCTATGTATAAGACATTTAAAGAACAAGTCCAAAGTTTAGCCTTAAATAAGACCCCCCAAAAAAAAATAATTTAAAAATCAATAATACCAGACATCTGCAAACAAATTCCAGGTTAGTCTCACTCATACCTTGTGTATTTCGGACAACAGGTTCTGGGCTGGACTCCGATTGTGTGTGGTCATTTTTGGGCATCTGAGTTGTCAGTTCCTGGGCCTCCTCTGGAAGAAGCTTCAGGGCGTTCTTCAGTCTCCTCACTCGGCGCTGGAAAAACTCTGAAAAGACACAACAACAACAACAACATCAACTTCAACTTCAACTTCAAACGAGCTCATTGAATCCACCTCTCCCGTAACAATCAACTCTTCTGCTGGACTAGCCACGGCTTCGCAGGGCACTTCACAACCAACCTTCAGTTCTTGCTGTTTCCTCTCCTACCCTTCTTCGTTACAACATCAACAACAACAACAAAACCCATTAGGATATGTAGAATTCTGGAAAGATGTGTTTGTAACAGTGCCAGAAAAAAGCAGAAAGAAAGATACCAGATAGATTCGTTCCCAAAAAAAAAAAGAAAAAAAAGAAAGGAAAAATTCAGCCTGCTTCGTCTGGGGATCGAACCTCTGACCGGTAATACGCTTCAACAGTCGTGACGTCACTTCCCTCGTAATAACACATAGTAACTTAGTAACTGGTCTTAAACTATCGGAACGATGGCGGACGACCTTATGAAATATTTCTCCAACGAGCATAAAAGTGTATCCAGAGGAGAAAAACATTATAAATCTGACCATGTTTTGACTTTTATACAATCTGATCAAATGACATGTGGAAAAGTTCTAGCCAGCATGAAGAATAAAAAATACCGATTTCTTTGTTTAGAACCAAGCTGCTCGTTGCTGGGCGGACGTGACATCAGACTATTGAATCCTATCTGGGCGGTGGTTTGATTTAAAAATGAATACATAACATTGTCTATTTTTAAAAGATAATTTTTTAATTAAATAAAATTTTAAAAAATATAGATATGCCCTTCTGCGTGTCACTGTGAGATGCCATCGTCTGGGCATTCCATGAAGAAGTATAGATAATCCATCAAACAAGAGACTGATGTCATAAAGAATCCCTCAAATTGTCCAAAGTGAGCAAATTGGCAGGGGGGGGGGGGGCGGTAATACTCTTGACCAAGAAGAAAAAGAAAAGAAAAACAAACAAAAGTACAATGCCTTAACCGCTAGGCCACCTCGCCACACCCCCTCCCCTCCCTTAAAAAAACTTGAGCTTTTATATAGCAAAATATCCACTTAACGTGCTCAAAGCGCTTTACAATGGATCCCAAGCCAACAGCAACATTTAACATGTAAAACGAGGCATGACGCCTGTTAGGCGATATTACATTTTTTTTTTCGAACAGGGACACCGTTGTTAACGGCCAGGTACTTATTTTACACCTGAGTACGGTGAGAGAATGTGACTCAATTTGCGCCGAGCGATGCTCGAACCCAGGACCTTCCGATCCGGAAGCGAATGTCATACCACAAGACCACATAGCCGCACTTGGTGCTGTCTATATTAAAAGGAAATAATTATTTTTAGTATTATAGCATCCTTCAAACTTCACGTCTCGTTCTACGTTACGTGTTATTGTTGGCTGTGGACACCTTGTAAAGCGCCTTGGTCACACAAACCTAACGGATTTTGCTCTGTATCAAATTATTATCCTTTGTATGAATCGTGAACGTACATTATACTTTGAGTAATCCTCTTCCTACCGACACATTCCCCTTCTGCAAAGACTCAATAAGATAAACTATTATAAAAACATTACACTTTGTTTTGATAAAAGATATTTCTGAACTTTTCTCTTTGCTGCTTTTCGGTGTTGCCAGTTTGGAGTTTTAAAACCAAATTTTAAAACTTGGTGTTTCTTTTCTTGTTTTATATCTATCAGATATGGAAAAATTAGGCTTAGCATTTTTCCTTTTTCTTTTTCAATCACGAAATTTTATCAAAAGTAGTCAAGTAAATGCTCACTGCGATACATTCTAATTTTCACCTCTAAACTTGCAAGACAATGTAAGATTAATTTTACCAAATCAAGACACTCATTATGTTAGGGATAGGAAAATTATTATTATTAATGTATATTTAAGAAGAAAAATGTGATGCATAGGGAGATATAATATAACATTTATTTCTAATTATTTGGCATTCTTCTATGACTTGTTTAGCTTCTCTCACAAAATTAATCTGGCAGTCCATGTTACTTTCTTTGAAATTCATTCAACGTATATTATTTTGTTTGAAAAATAAGGAAAACAGAATTATACATCTAAATATTTGAAATAAACGAGTTGTATCAAAACAAAGACACAGAAATGGTAACACATCATTCGACGAATCTTTTGATCTCTCAATTCCAGACTTGTAAAATGTACAAGACGAACCTTTGTTCTGCCGTACTTTGTAAAAACACGTATCTAAAATTTTGGCCAGAAAACTCGTCCTTCCAATAACGATCGTTTAAAATGATCCTCATCATTGCAAAAAAAAAAAATAAATAAATAAATAAAAAATAAATAAATAAAACATCTCTCAAACATGGGACCTCGCGAGGTAGTAGTTGTAGTAGTAGTAGTAGTTGTAGTAGTAGTTGTTGTAGTAGTAGTAGTAATAGTAGTAGTAGTAGTAGTAGTAGTAGTAGTAGTAGTAGTAGTAGTGTAGTAGTAGTTGAGTAGTAGTAGTAGTAGTAGTATGTATAGTAGTAGTAGTAGTAGTAGTAGTAGTTGTAGTAGTAGTAGTAGTAGTAGTAGTAGTAGTAGTAGTAGTAGTAGTAGTAGTAGTAGTAGTTAGTAGTATGTATTAGTTGTAGTAGTAGTAGTAGTAGTAGAGTAGTAGTAGTAGTAGTAGTAGTAGTATTAGTAGTAGTATTAGTAGTAGTAGTAGTATTAGTAGTAGTAGTAGTAGTAGTAGTAGTAACGTGTTTTTATTGTTGTTTTTGTGTGTGTGTGTGTGGGGGGGGGGGGGGGGGTTCAGTGTTGCTTATTTCTGGATTTCTATTTTAAACAATTTCCAACAAACTGACTTTGGATTCAAAGATCAGACTAGTCAAAAACGGAAACAAGTTGAAAACAAGTCGAGTTTCACATAAATCGTATAGATATTATTCGTTTATTTATTCCAGTGCAAACTTTCCTCTCGCTGCCGACTTGTTTTGTGTAAACATGTAAAATAAACAAAAGGTACATGGATACATTCTAGCCTGCTTCAAAGTGGAAAAAAATTGTAGTTTTATTGAAAAAAATTGTAGTTTTCTTGAGCTTTTTGTTATATGGCGCAATATCCATTAAATGTGCTCAAAGCGCTTTTCAACGAGTCACTGACTAACAGCAACACGTAACATGTTGAACGAGGCATGACTACTACTGAGCAGAAGGGGCCGGGGGAGGGAGGGAGGGGGGGGGGGGGGGTATATTTTAAACAATCGATAGTTCATTTTTGAAAGTGGAAGATTTCTAGTCAAAATTTGTAAAATTGTTTTTCTTTTGTAAAGAGTAAGGATAAAGGAGTGGTATGTTGTGAATGAGATGGGGTGAAGAGATGCATGTTTTGTTGGTTACGCATTTGTCATGGGAAAACATTGAGATTGAGACGTCTGGAAAAAAATTCAACAACCCAATACATTATGGTCTATGTGGGGTGGGGTGGTTGGGGGGTGGGGGGAGGGTGTTAATATATTAATATGGATAAACAATAATCGCATAAAGACAGCGCTTATCTAGGAATTTTGTTGTATATTTTATTACCATACCATAGGCGTCTTACAAAAATATTTATTTCTCATAGCGGGAGGCGTTTGTACATTTATCAGATAAACACAGCACACGCAATCCCACAATATTATGTGCTAGTATTCTGTGCGTCGTTGTTTGTTTGTTTCTTGTTTTCTTGGGGGGGGGGGGGTGGAATAGGAGGGTATTTGGTCTTGTGGTATGACACTCGTTTTCGTATCGGAAGGTCCTGGGTTCGAGCCTCGCTTAGTTGAGTCCTTGGAAAAGGCTCTTTACTCACATTCTCTCGAAAGCGAGTGTCATATCACTAGACCACATAACCGTATCTAACAAAGCTATCGACCCCATTACTACTGGGTGACAGGAAATTCAGAAGAGAATATTATCTCAACTTCACCAGGACTCGATCTCTGTCCCTTTGCGTGTGAAGCGAGTGCTCTACCAACTGAGTTATCGGGGTCATTATGGTAGATGAATAGTTGAAAAAAATGTGTTCTGGCCAAAATGAAGGAGATGTGTTGTGTCGGTGTGCTGCAATGGTGTGGATAAACAACTGGGGTTTGTTTGTCATAGATGGGGCTGGTCGTTATAACATACGTCTACTGTTTGATGGGTGTTGTATGTGTATGGGTGGATGTATGGATTGGTTAATAGATAGATGGATGGATGGATAGATGGGTGGATGGATGGATGGGTGTATGGATGGATGGATGGGTGGATGGATGGGTAGATGGATGGATGGATGGGTGGATGGATGGATGGATGGGTGGATGGATGGATGGATATATGGGTGTATGGATGGATGGATAGATGGATAAATGGATGGGTGGGTGGGTGGATGGATGGATGGATAGATGGATGGATGGGTGGATGTTTTGGCGGAAGGATGGATGCAAAGGATAGCTGGATAGCTAGGTAGATAGATACACAAAATATGCAGATAGATACATAGACAGACAAATAGATAGATAGATAGATAGACAGACAGACATATATATATATATATATATATATATATATATATATATATATATATTATATATATACATATACATATATATATATATATATATATATATATATATATATATATATATATATATATATAATAGAGTAGAACTATATATTAAATATATTCATAAATTATTAATATCTAGATCACCTGACAGAGGGCATTAAGTGGAGGTTGAACATGAAAAAACATGGCGGGTGATAAAAACAAGAACAATTATTATCACTGAAAGACAATGAATGACACGGCCAGTCCAATGTATTATTATAACACGAATAAAGTTGAGTACGAAGCGGAAGGGGGCGTGACGAAAGACAGACGAAGTGAATCGGGGTTCTGGTTTTGTTGTCAAAATATTCCAGGATCATAATTTTGTTGTTTCGCATTTGAAAGCAATCGTGGATGTTATTCCAGCGTATGCTGGAATCTGTTCTGGTGTGGAATGAATGGAACGTCTCGAAGATTGAGACAAAGTGGCCAGATATATTTTGTATGTAATAATGCCAATCGTCATGGACAAAATGCTAAATAATATTTTGGAAGAAAAAATAGGTCAAATTTATATAATAATCGTAGCCTGATATCAAATTATATCAAAGCTGAAATAAATTTTGAGTTTATCTAAAATCCCATTTAATGAAGCAAATTATTTATTTAATGCGCATATCTAGTTCTTGGGCGCCATAGGGCTTTAACCGTTAAATAAACGTCAGTTTTAGTTGTTTGCTATCCTCTAGACAGGATTTTA
>NC_088363.1:1664143-1679143 GCF_034508935.2 Berghia stephanieae | reverse complement strand
CAAAGACCGTACCGCTGAGCCACGCTTCCCCTTATTTATTAGAATTTCTATTTTAAAAAAAACAAAACAAAACAAGAGCTTATATATAGCGCAAAATTCACTTAAAGTGTTCAAAGGGTTGTAAAAGGACAATGACCACATTTAACATGGTAGGCGATTATACAATTTTTTCCGACAGAGACAACGCTGTTAATGGCCAGGCAAACATTTCACACCTTGAGTATGGTGAGGGAATGTATGTGAATAAAGAGCCTTTTTTCCACAGAGCCTTTTTTCCAAAAAATGACTCAGCTATGCATCGCTCAGAGCGGGATTCGAACCCAAGACCTTCCGATCGGAAGGCGAATGCCATACCACTATACCACATCGCCGCACAATGATAATATGATGTCATACGATGAAAACAATACAACCCCCCCCCCCCCCCCGCCAAAAAAAAAACACACACAAAAAAAAAAACAAAAAAAAAACAAAAAACTACAAAAAAAAAAAAAAAAACCCCAACAAAACCTAACAGATTATCATGGAAATGGGAGTTTTGAAATAATCGTCCGTTGAAAACGGCGGTAGAAAGATGGACGGGCTTTTAAATCTGTCACAAACAGAGGGCCAAATTCACCTCACCCCTCACAAACTGTCATCATTAGCAACGCACAAACATTTCTATGTTATGTATTTAGGGACAAATTCATCCTAAAAATGCCTCCTCCATTACAATCGCACATTCATTTCTATGACATGCATTTAGGGGCCAAATTCGTCACCGGCCATTTTCTCGTCTCAAATATCACAACTCTGACAGCTTGCATCAGGAGTGAAATTTTGTTCTAAAAATCTGCTTTTCTCTGCTTGTCGCTACGGTGTACAGAAAAGACATTTTATTGAAAGAGTCTGTCTTTTTGTGTTTCCACGACAATCACAAGGAAAAATACACGGGGAATTATTTTTCTTCTTTCTTTTTTCTTCTTCCCCCCCCCCCCCCCCATGTCTCGCTCTCATTTGAGGTTTTTTGTTTGTTTGTTTGTTTGTTTGTTTGTTTTGGTTGATTTTAAGGGGGAGGGGGAGTTGTATGTTTTTTTGTTTGTTTGTTTGTCTGTTTGTTTTTTATTGGGGGGGGGGGGATTTACAGGCCAAATGATTTTGTTTGCCTTGTACACTATTAAGTCACCTTTTTAAAATTTGACCAGAGATGTACAAGTCATAATATCAATAAATATAAATAAATAAATAAATTAATTAATAAATTAATAAAAATATAAATATAGAAATAAATAATAAATAAATAAATAAATAAATAAATAAATAAATAAATAAATAAAGAAAGAAAGAAAAAGAAAAAGAAAAGAAAAGAAAATAAAGAAATAAAGAACTAAGAATACAATACTTGACTACTGTCTCTACTGTAGTTCTCTGCCAAAAAAACAAAACAAACAGGCAATTAAAATTTTGGCCAGAAACCTCGTCCTTCAATAAATACCCATCGATTAAAATGACCCTCATCTTAAACAGCTAGAAATACTCTCCAACCTGGGAATTCTCAATGGGCCTTCCCTTATGGCTCTGAAGGACTACTGTTCAAAACCTGTTGATGTCCTGTTAATAACAATAATATTATGTTGGGGATTTTTTGGGGGTTTTTTTTAAGGTTTTACGGCGCTTGCAACACATTAAGATCATATCAGCGCCAGTAAAAAGGAAGAAAATGGGATAGTAAAAAGTTCTAGAATTACAATAAAGCATCCAAGAAAAGGGAAGACAAAGGGGAATTGGTTCAAATAAGAAACAGGTGTAGATTCCAAAAGCACTCTATCAAAGTACTTAGCTTGAGATCACTAAAAGTCCCATCCAGATACAAGCACAGGTCCCCGCTAAGAGCAGTTAGTAACAATGATATATAATAATGTTGATATGTTGGGGGCAGCGTGGCTCAGCGGTAAGGCCTTCGCTTCGTACCCGAAAGGTAACGAGTTCGACTACCCGCCTCGTTGTGAGGCCTTGGGCAAGTCACCTCGCCATCGCTTTCTTTGCGGCACTGCACTGCAGCTGACGCCTGGGATATTCCAGTCTGCCCTTTTAATAGGCCCTAAAGAAAAATTTCCTCTTGGGGATTGAATAAAGGGAATTTTATTTATTTTGTGTAGTTCTATTCTCTTTCCTTTTACATTGCTTTTTGGCAAAAATCATGTGAGTAGTTATATCTGACGAATTATTCCAAACAACCAGGCCATTCGTCCATTTCTCCGATCCTAAAAATATTATTATTGTTGTGTTTGTTGCATCAGTGCATGATGGGACATAACAAGGGGGGATAACTCCTAAATTGTCACAGCTTGCTGTCTCATGACCCTGTCATTACAACAGCACTCAGCAAAATGCATCGGGTAAACGGAAGAAGAATATTATTATTGCCTTAGACAAACTATTGAACTGGCATTTCTTTATTCTCTTTTTGTTTTTGTTTTTTTGTTTTGTTTTTTTGTTTTTTGTTCTTTTTAAAACCAGTTAACTGCCGTACTCTGGAAAGACACGCATTGTTAACAAAATTTGGTCAGAAAACTCGTCCTTCAAATATCGATCGATTTAAATGACCCTCATTTGAGTAAAAAAAACCTCTCTTCCTCTCTCTATTTCTCCCTCCCTCCCTCCCTCCCTCTCTCTCTCTCTCTCTCTCACACACACACACACACACACACACAACTATACGCACACACAGATACACACTAACCCCTGTCATCATATTAATTTCAATGGGTCGATGAAAATAAAGTGGTCTACAGAACTGACAGGGCAATATTCATTTTCAGATGGCCAACAACATAAAAGGTATCTTTATCTATTAAAACACACCCCTTTCCCCCCCCCCCCCCCCACGGCCCCACCACCCACGTGACATATAAATCATCACAAGGCCAATCTATCCACTCCACCTCTGACCAGCATGCTGAAATGACCACTTCACACCTGATGAAATATGGCGTCCTCTGAAACAACACCTTTTTTAGAAAAATAAAAATTTGGCCAGAAAACCCGTTTTTCAATTATCTATCAACTAAAATGACCTTCATCTTACCAAAAAAAAAAACAACACTCAAACCCGAAACTTCGCAAAGTCTAACTCGAAGTCCCAGGTTTGAGAGATGTTGACAACATGACGTCATTTTAACCGATCGATACCGGAAGAACGAGCTTTCTGGCCAATTTTTTTTTAACGCTTTTTGTTTTATTTTGGTTTGGGTAGATTTTATTTTTAGAGTACAGAATAATTCTGAAGTGTTATTTCGAAATCACCCTAAAGGCCGCACGACGTGGTCAAGGACTTTATAATAATGATGCACTTTTATTTACAAAGCCATGGCGCCGGTTTAAACCAATCAAAGCCACTTGTGTATGGAAATTAATACTGACCATTACCTTGAATAATCACAGTCATCATTTAATAATAATAATAATAATAATAATAATAATAATAATAATACTAATAATAATAAAAATAATAATAATAATAATAATAATAATAATAATAATAATAATAATAATAATAATAATAATAATAATAATAATATTATAATAATAATAATAATAATTATAATAATAATAATAATAATAAAAATAATAATAATAATAATAATAATAATAATAATAATAATAATAATAATAATAATAATAATGAAATTTATTTATATTGCGCCCACTCCTCTATACAACAAAGCTCTAGGCGCATAACAATAACTTCAATCCAAATTTCTCTCTCTCTCTCTCTCTCTCTCTCTCTCTCGCTGTCTCTCTCTCTCTCTGTCTCTCTCTCTGTCTGTCTCTCTCTCTCTCCTCTCTCTCTCTCTCTCTCTCTCTCTCACTAACTCTATCTACCTATCTATCTATCTATCTCACTTTAAAGCAAGAATATGTGACGAAATGCAGTATTATAAATACATGTCAATTTTAAACCATAGTGGGCGGGGTTATGGTTTGTGATATGACCTGAATGTACTATCAGTTCTTCAATATATTTAGGAGTTAGATGAGAGGCATATATAGACATACAGACAGACAGACAGACTGACATACATACATATATAAGTACATACATACATACATACATACATACATACATACATACATACATACATACATACATACATACATACATACATACATACAGACAGACAGCGAGAAGGGAGTAGGGAGAGAGAGAGAGAGATAAAGAGAGAACAAAAGAGAGATAAAGAGGGTCAGGGGAGGGAGGGAGGGAAGGAGAGAGAGAGAGAGAGAGAGAGAGAGAGAGAGAGAGAGAGAGAGAGAGAGTAACGATAATTTTGACTTAGATTCTTAGCGTCAGTCTTATCAACCATCTATTCTTACCTCGTCTTTTCCTCTCTTCCTCTATTTCTTTCTCCAAGTCCAGCCTTCGTTCCTTCTCCTTGATCAACTCCATGCTGACTCGATCTGGTCAGGACATAAATGGAAGACAAAATGGCGGCAACGTGAGTCGTGTGTAGGTGGTGACAAGAAATGAAAGGAGTTGAGGAGAGAAAGAACATAGAAAATGAAGAGATGGAACCCGAGACCTTTTTTGATTGTTGTTTTTTTTTTGTTTTCTTTTTATTTATTTTTTATTTTATTTGTGTGTGTGTGTGTGTTTTTTTTTTGTTTTTTTTGTGTGTGTTTTTTACTGTGTTTTTTATTTTTGGTGTTTTTTTTTTGTTTTGTTTTTTTGTTTTGTTTATTTTAAGGTCAATATACCTATAGACTACCTGTTTATTGTCGTATTTAAAAGACGGAGATAAATCTAAATTGGCAAAGCAACGACAAACATTGGGTGTCTCTCTGAGGTTAAAAAAAAAAGAAGAAAAAAATGGCGACGACGTGAGTCGTGTGTAGTGACAAGAAATGAAAGGAGTTGAGACAGGAGAGAAGAACATAAAAGAACATAGAACATGAAGAGATGGAACCCGAGACCTAGCTGGTGCTGGTGCTGGTGCGGCACTCTACGCCCTGGACGCTCTAATTGGATTCAATAGTCTGATGTCACGTCGCCCAGCAACGGCGGCCATCGTGGTTCTAAACAAAGAAAATCGGTACTTTTTTATTCTTCGTGCTGGCTAGAACTTTTCATATGTCTTGTGATCAGCATGTGTAAAAGTCAAAACATGATCAGATTTATAATGTTTTTTTTCCCCTCTGGATACGCTTTTATGCTCGTTAAGAGAAATATTTCATAAGGGCGTCCGCCATTGTTCCGATAGTTTAGAGCCAGTGTTACTAAGTTACCATGCGTCATTACGAGGGAAGTGACGTCACGACTGTTGAAGCCTATTGAGCTTTGAGCATTTTTCTATATAGCGCAATATCCACTATACGTGCTCAAAGCGCTTTTCATGGGTCCCTGGCCAACAGCAACACTTAACATGTAGGACGACGGGACAAGACGCCTGTTAGGCGATATTACAACTTTTTCGGACAGAGACAACGATGTTAATGGCCAGGTACACATTTTACACCTGAGTGCGATCAGAGAATGTGAGTAAATAGCCTTTTCTAAGGACTCAACTATGCGCCGAGCGAGGCTCGAACCCAGGACCTTCCGATCCGAAAGCGAGTGTCATACCACAAGACCACATAGCCACACAATACAATGGATGTTATCCACCTTTCTATAAAATAAAAGTAACAATGTAAAATTGAATGTAAGCTTCAATTTAATATACGAAAACAGATAATACGAACGTTTCGGGTTTCCCCTTTCTCAACAAAACAGGATGAATGAAACACTACAGACGAATGAGATAATGTAGTAGTGGCGTTGTTAAGATCTTAACGCTTCTCTCGAGGACCGCAAAGCCGCACAAAGAAGGAATCGTGAGCTTCCATGGGTAAGTACCAGGTATTAGAAACAATCAAAACAAAGGAGTCGAAAGTGGAGAGAGAGAGAGAGAGAGAGAGAGAGAGAGAGATAGATAGATAGATAGATAGATAGATATAGAGAGATAGAGAGAGTTGGATAGATATAGAGAGAAAGAAAGAGAGAGAGAGAGAGTGAGATAGATAGATAGATAGATAGAGAAAGAAAGAAAGAAAGAAAGAGAGAGAGAGAGAAAGAGAGAGAGAGAGAGAGAGAGAGAGAGAGAGAGAGTACCGTCACAGAACTGGGCGAAATGTTTATGAATCACAGCGCCAATTAACTCTGTGAGTCCATCCATCCATCCATCCATCCATCCATCCCGTGTTTTATTTCCTCAGGCCCCAAATCGCCATTCTACATCTGGTTCTGTTCATCGCCTGGCCAAACTTTCGTTTTATGAAAATACACGTTTTTTAAATATTTTGGCCAGATGACTCGTCCTTCAGTCTCATCGCTATCCATCGATTAAAATGACGCTCATCTTGTCACAAATATCTCAAACCTGTGATTTTCTTGAAGATTTTCTCGAAGGTTCGAGAATTTTTGGTAAGATGGGGGGTAATTTTAATCTAGTTTTCTAGCCAAAATTTAAAACATTTGTTTTGTTTGTTTTTTTCTTTTTCCCCCAAAGTTCGGTAGTTCTGTTCATCCGCCTCGCCATTGGGGGTGTGTGTGTGTGTGTGTGTGGGGGGGGGGGGCATGGGGGGGGGGGGATAAAAAGGCGTGATAAGGACATTTTCTCCGACCACCAAAACCACCGCCCAATCGGAATTAGAGTATCTCAACTAGTAGCCGATTTTGGCTATTAATTTGGCGGTAAATCTCAGAGCCCGCTGGCATTAAACCGGAAGGGCAGGGCGGCTAAATGACTAAATGGTCATTGGACGGCTGGTTGGGTCATGTGATAGAGGTGTTTTATTGGGGATAAAGATGGGAAATGGGAGTGGGGTGGGATCAAGAGGGAGCGGCGGAGGATTGATAAGAGGAGGGGAAAAGAGGGGGTGAGGGTGTTGTAAGAGGGGTAGACATAGAGACTGAGGGTGTTAGAGAGGGAGATGGTAAGGGGTGGGGGGGGGGGGGTTAAGACCCCGGGGGAGGGGTGCTTGGATTATGATTGAGACAGTGTGAACGGGCTGGCATGATGAATGGGTGAAATAGAATTAAGAGGGGATCGAAGATGGAACGATGGAACTGTGGGAGATTTACCATCGCCGGACTCTGTGTGTCTTCTCATTGGTGGTGGTGGTGGTGTTCGTTGATTGGGGTGTGGGGTGGGGGGGGGGGGAGTTGGATAAGACAATGGGTAGGGGGATGGCGATACGGGGTGAAACAATTGTAAAAAGGGGGATGTAGAGAAATGAGAGAATGAAAGAGAGATTTTACTTGAGCTTTTATATAGCGCAATATCCACTAAACGTGCTCAACGCGCTCTACAAGGGGTCCCTGGCAACAGCAACATGTACATTAGAAGGGACATGAGCTGTTAGGCGATATTCAAGTTTTGTTGGACAAGACAACGCTGTTAACGGCCAGGTACTCGTTACACCTGAGTACGGTGAGAGAATGTGAGTAAAGGGCTTCTCCTAGGACTCAACTATGCGCGAGCGCGAGGCTCGAACCCACGACCTTCCGATCCGAAAGCGAGTGTCATACCACGAAACCACATAGCCGCAGATTTCCAATACAACAAATGAACCCAAAAAGAATTGGGCTATCAGACCTGCAAATAAGCACATCGGACTCAACACGAAAATGCAACAACTACAACTACAACCCCGCCGCACTCTGAAACCCCACATCTTAAAAATTTTGGCCAGAAAACTCGTCCTTCGATTAATTAAAATGACGCTAAACTTGTCCAAAAAATAAATCTATTTTTAACAAGATGGTCATTTTAATCGACCGATATATTTTGAAGGACGAGTTTTCTGGCCAAATTTCAACAAAGTATATAAATATATATTTTTTAAAACTTTTTTTTTACAGCACGACAGAACCATTGCCATCAGCACTATGAATGGCCGCCGCCATCTCTGCCATCAAGGACTGTTTCATATCCCAGGATTTACGAGACGTCCGGACCCTATCTGTACAACACAGACTCTTTGTTAACGACCCCACAGCCATGGGGGGGGGGGGGGGGGGGGGTGGGGGGGGGGAATGGGGTGTGAAGGGGGTGGGGGTTGGTGGTTTATGAGGATGGGGGGGGGGCACAACTTTTAATAGCCCCCCCCGTCCCAACTCAAACCGTACATTTTCTGTGATGTCTCCCATCTTATGTGTCTTTTTCTAAATTCTATCCAAGTATATTCATATTGGATCGATGGTGTCCTTTTTGAAAAATACCTACGTATAGAGACAAGTATTTAAAATATTGAGTTACGAAATATCAGAGATAGATAGATAAAGGGAGAGAGAGAGAGAGAGAGAGAGAGGGGGAGGGATGGGGCAAAGAGAGAGGGAGGGAGAGAGGGTAAGAGAGAGGGGGGGGGGGGAGAAAGGAAAGAGGGAATGAGAAGAGAGAGAGAGAGAGAGAGAGAGAGAGAGAGAGAGGAGGGAATGGAGAAATAATGGAAAGATAGAGAAAGATGGGAGAGAGAGAGGGGAGGGAGGGGCAAAGAGAGAGGGGATGGAGAGAGGGTAGAGAGAGGAGGGGGGGGGGAGAAAGGAAAGAGGGAATGGAGAAAGAGATAGAGAGAGAGATAGAGAGGGAATGGAGAAAGAATGGAATGAAGAGAAAGAGGGGGAGAGGGGGGGGGAAGGAAGAAGAGAGAAGGTGAGGGGGGGGGGGGGGGGAGAAAGGAGAGAGAGAATGGAAAGATAGGTAAAGGTGGGGAGAGAGAGAGGAGGTGAGAGAGGGGGGAGAAAGAAAGAAAGAGAGAGAGAGAGAGAGAGAGAGAGAGAGAACCTCCCACACCTGAGACCACAGTGGTATGACACTCGCTTTCGGATCAGAAGGTCATAGGTTCGAGTCTCGCGCGGCGCATAGTTGAGTCCTTCGAAAAAGCTCTTTACTCCCATCATTATCTCACCGTACTCAGGTGTTTTAAAAATGACCACCTGGCTGTTAACAGCGGTGTCTCTGTTTGAAAAAAAATTGTAATATCGCCTAACAGACGTCTTTTCACGCTCTGCATGATACGCGTTGTTGGTCAAGGACCTTTTGTAAAGTGCTTTGGGCAAGTTTAGTGGATATTGCGTATTTATAAAAAACTCATTTTGAAATTATTATTTAAAAATTTGTTTGTTTTTGTTTGTTTCGTTGTTTTTGTTTTGTTTTGTTGTTTTTTTTTTGTTTTTTGTTTTTTTTTTGTTTTTTTTTTGGGGGGGGGGAGGGTTCTTGTGAAATAATGCCATGATATGATATATAAAGAGTCTGATTCAGCGTCTACTAATATTGGCGATGTTTGACTTCATCTCCTGACGTGAAATGACTTTTTCACCAGCAAAAGGATTTACACGGTTGTTGTTGTTGTTTTTGATGTTGTTGTTATTGTTGTTATTGTTGTTGTTGCTGGTGGTGGTGGTGTTGTTTTCGGTGTTGAGGTTGTTGTTGTTATTGTTGCTGTTGTTGTTGTTGTTGTTATTGTTGTTGATTTTGTTATTGTTTGTTGTTTTTGTTGCTGGTGGTGGTGGTGGTGTTTTGTGTTGTTGTTGTTGTTGTTGTTATTGTTATATGTTGTTGTTGTTATTGTTGATGTTGTTGTTATTGTTGCTGGTGGTGTGGTGGTTTGGTGTTTTAGTGATGGTGTTGTTGTTGTTGTGTTGTTGTTGTTGTTGTTTATTGTTGTTGATGTTGTTATTGTTTGTTGTTTTTGTTGCTGGTTGTGGTGGTGGTGGTGTTTTGTTGTTGTTGTTATTGTTGCTGTTGTTGTTGTTTGGATTTTACTCAAATTGATCGGTCAGTTCGATTTTCTTTAATTTGCCAACAATTCCACAAAATATGATAGGCTGTACACAAACCGCCTTATCGGGACAAGTTATCATTGCACTGGGCTATTCGGGTATTCGGGACGACAACAATGGCGACACAAGTAGGACTATTTCATTATGACATAATCTTTTTTTATTCATTTGTTTGTTTGTGTTGTTTTTTTCTCGGTTCTTTGTTTTTGTTTGTTTTATTTCTTTTCTTTTCTTTTCGGTTGTTTTTTTTCCCCCCTTTTTTTTGTTTGTTTTTTTTTTTTGGGTTTTTTTGTTGTTGTTGTTCTTTTGTTGTTGGTCAGAGCAGTGCAGGGGGCGAAGTGGCCGAGCGGTTAAGGCATTGCATTGTGATCTGAAAAATCCATGGTTCGAGACCCTCGTCAGGCAATTTCGTTGGGGTTTTTTTTTTACTTGGGCTCCAATTTGTTCACTTTGGACGACATGGGTGATTCCTGTTGACATCAGACATCCTATTTGATGGATTATCTATATTCCTTCATGGAATGCTAGACGGTGATTCCTGTTTACATCAACATCCTATTTGATGGATTATCTATATTCCTTCATGGAATGCCTAGGCGGTAGGATCTTATGATGCCGTGGCGGAAGGGCATAATAAAAAAATATTTTAAAATAGCATTACATTTGCAGATTCTCTATTCTCTTACAGTTAAATTTCTTCAGATAAAGAACTGAACAAGTGTGTATGAAAGGTGCCAGACAAAGCAAGAATGAAAAATATAAGAAAAAAAAAAACATCCCAAAAAATCAGTCCAGTCGAGGCAGACTGATTTTTTGTGATGATTTTTTTCTTCTATTTTTCTTTCTAGCTTTGTCTGGCACCTTTCATACACACTTGGTGCCTGCTCAGTTCTTAATTTAAAGCGTCCCTGTCAAAAAGTAGTAAAAGACAGATTAGAAGAAGAAAAAAGTTTAAAAAACAAAACCAATTACTTTGCATAAACTTTGTTTCCTGAAGAAAATTCTTCAGTTAATAAAAATAAATTGATATGAACTTGTATGGATTTGCCATGACCAATGCGCTTCACAGTGTTTCATTTATTTGGTCTTAGGTTTAGTATTTAGGTAGTAGTTGTTATTGTAAATTTTTGTTATCTTTATCAGCTTCTGTTGATTGTGGTGTGCAGTTGTAGCAGTAGTTGAAGTAGTAGTAGTAGTAGTAGTAGTAGTAGTAGTAGTAGTAGTAGTAGTAGTAGTAGTAGTTAGTAGTAGTAGTAGTAGTTAGTGTGTGTGTGTTAGTTAGTAGTAGTAGTTTAGTAGTTAGTGTAGTAGTAGTAGTATGTAGTAGTATAGTAGTAGTTAGTAGTAGTAGTAGTAGTAGTAGTAGTTAGTATGTTAGTGTTAGTGTATAGTTGTAGTAGTAGTAGTGTAGTATGTAGTAGTAGTAGTAGTTGTAGTAGTAGTAGTAGTAGTAGTAGTAGTAGTAGTATGTAGTAGTAGTAGTAGTAGTAGTAGTAGTTGTAGTATGTAGTGTAGTGTAGTATGTTGTATGTAGTAGTTAGTAGTAGTAGTATGTAGTAGTTGAAGTAGTAGTATAGTTGAGTAGTAGTAGTAGTAGTAGTAGTATAGTAGTAGTAGTAGTAGTAGTAGTAGTAGTAGTAGTAGTAGTAGTAGTAGTATAGTAGTAGTAGTTGTTGTTGTAGTAGTAGTAGTAGTAGTAGTAGTAGTAGTAGTAGTAGTAGTAGTAGTAGTAGTAGTAGTATGTAGTAGTAGTAGTAGTAGTAGTGTTGTATGTATAGTAGTGTAGTAGTGTTGTTGTTGTTAGTATTGTTAGTTATTCCTGCTTAATTGGGAAACTCAACTAATGGAAATTATGCTGTTTTCTAGAACTTTCCACTCTGTTCTGTGTTATTGTCACTTCTATAATTGTCAGTCAGCAGCTGCCTTTGATGGTGGATAAAACAATGTAGGGCTACATTTTTTAAAGATTAATGACACCGTCTGCAAGGCGAAATGATAGATCATTAGTCTAAGTAACACGAAAACATCTACAATTAATCTCGTATTTTCCCATTGTTTTCTTGCAAGGACCAACTGAAAGCTGCAGCAAGGTTAGAACCATCGAGAGTAAAGGCGGGAAGAGGTGTCGATAATCGGTTGACAACAAACAATGGGCACAGATGAATGACTTCTCTTGATTGCGCTGCGATTCCGGAACGGGGAAGGAAACAGCAGAAATAGGACTCCTTTCAAGGGAGAGCTCTGAAAATGGAGCGCTGATGGGGTTCCTCGGTCCGCCACCGGAAATGACGACGACTGCGCAGGCACGAATGTTAGTGACGGTTCAACGACTCTCTCAAGAATTATCGCTATGGCAGAAAGGGGAGGTAAGAAAAGAAATATGGCGGTTTTCTATTCTTCTATTTCAATTTTTAATACAATCAAACTGTGAAGCTGTCAAATAATGTCAAGGACCATTTCCGATCTAATTTGATTGTAAAGCTACTTCAAGAGCCAGAAGCCAGCGAATCAATTTACCGTTATTTATTTATTTCCAAAGTTTATTGACAGAAAGTGAGTGTTTTTTGTGCCGGTTTGAATAAAACTCCAAGATGTGAGAACAACAAAGGGGGGTAAGAAAGGACGAGGAAATCATTAGTCTTAGTGATAGATCGACCAATCAAAATCCAAATAGATTATTTCGATCTGATTCTTGCAATTTGAATTGGATTTTTTCATATTTCTTTAACCCTTTGAAGGCGAGAATAGAATGGAAAAAATGTCGATTCACAGTTTCTCCTATTATAAATTTGGTCATAACATAGAGTTAAAAAAAAAAAAACCCGACATTTGTTACTCATCGAATATAAACGGTATTAAATTTACTTGATGAATTGCTAAAATTGGAATGTATAATTCTAAAAAAATACAAGTTTATGGTTTTATCAAAGACTATGGATGTAGTTTTGTTTGTTTGTTTGTTTTTTCTTGGGGGGGGGGGGGTTAATACAAAACAATAAACAACCAAACCCCCCCCCCAAAAAAAAAAAAAAAAACAACCCACAAACAAACTAAAAAAAAGCATAAACAACAACAAACTAAAATTTCACAGTTCTAGTCATTTCAAATTAAAACTACCTTTTATTTTTGACATAATACCGTTTGGTCAAATTGACAAGAGGTTTTTAAAAACAGAAAGAAAGAAATAAACATTTCAAACATCGCTGAATTAAGATAACGCTTGACTTTTCAACAAAAAACCCCTACAAAAATAAACCCGGGCTTTTTACAAAAAGGTAGTAGAAAAGACTCCTGTCAAATCGCTTAGATTTCAGAATTTTTGACGTTAGTTGTGGATGGCTTCACTCAATTTTGCTTCGCCAAGAGCGTGACTCGAACTAGACAGCTGCTGGCCTCAAAGCTAGTGTCATACCACGTGACCACAAAGACTCAGCGGCATGTATGTATTGCTTGATACAAGCGGGGGTTCACAGCGTAAAACGCGTACCTACCCTTGTGAAGAATATATATAGATAGTTCGAAGATGACGTCACTCAGGTCTTTGTTATTGTTTTTTGCCATCCGCGTTTATGAGTAATGCTCACTGAACGGTATTAACCCGACTATAAACATTCATTGATACACACAGTTTTGTGTGTTGGTCCGTTATACTTCCGGATGGCAATGTTGTGAGCTTCTTAGCCAAGCGCATTATAATTGTCCTAACTATCGGGAGCCTCTGTGGTGTAATGATAGCACGTCTGGCCGGTAATCAGAAGGTCTGAGGTTCGATCCCCAGTCGAGGTCGACTGATTTTTTTTTGGGGATGGTTTTTTTTCTTTCTTGTATTTTTCTTTCTCGCTTGGCCTGGCACCTTTCATACACACTTGCTCAGTTCTTTATCTCAACGGTATAGTAGTAGTATCGAATGGCTACACCTCTATTTTGAATCTTTTAATCCATTCTTCAAATTCTTTTCCTGCCTTATAGATAGAATGCGCTTGGCCAAGGAGTTCACAACATTGCCATCCGGAAGTATAACGGACCAACACACAAACTCTGTGTAACCATGAACTTTTATAGTCTGGTTAATACAGTTTAGAGAGAACAACTCACAAACGCGGATGGCAAAAACAATAACAAAGGCCTGAGTGACGTCATCTGCATACTATCTATAAGGACCACACACAACTCTGTGTACCATTAACTTTTATGTCTGGTTAATACAGTTTAGTGAGAACAACTCACAAACGCGATGCAAAAACAATAACAAAGGCCTGAGTGACGTCATCTGCATACTATCTAAAGGCTGTCTCGTAGCCTCCTGATAGGCTTGTGAATGACGATGCGGTGAGACATAGTGAGACTTCATAGAATATAATCCAACACGGCGAGTAGCAGGTTAAAGCCTTCACGACTTGTGGTTTCTTTTAGTTCCAGTTGTTTTTGTCTTTGTTTCGTAAAGAATTCCGTGGCTTTGATTTTCCATTTCATATCAATAACCTTTTCCCCCTACAACACAATAGAAATAATTGACTTTGCGTTTATCAATGTCGCCAAAATTGTATTTATATCATTTACTTTGGAGTCGGTTGTAAAATAAGGTTACACTAGAATGTGTGTGTATGCGTGTGTTGTGTGTGTGTGTATGTGTGGGTTTTGTGTGTGTGTGTTTGTGTGTGTGTGTGTCTTTGTGTGTGTCTTTGTGTGTAGGGGTAGGGTGTTAATGGATAAGGTAAGGCAGCTTGGCTAATGGAAATATGATATAGAGAGATATGGGGGAGGGGGAATAAAACAGTAGCAAGAAGTAGAATGATTGGTGGTGTAAACTAGATAGATAGATAGATAGGTAGGTAGGTAGATAGATGATAGTAGATAGGTAGGTAAATAGATAGATAGATAGATAGATAGATAGATAGATAGATAGATAGATAGATGGATAGATAGTAGATAGATGATAGATAGATAGATAGATAGATAGATAGATAGATAGATAGTAGTAGTAGTAGATAGATAGATAGATAGATAGATGATAGAAGATAGATAGATAGATAGGTAGGTAGATAGATAGATAGATAGATAGATAGATAGATAATAGATAGATAGATAGACAGATGGATAGATAGATAGATAGATAGATAGATAGATAGATAGATAGATAGATAGATAGATGGATAGATAGATATGTAGGATAGTAGGTAGTAGGTAGTAGATGT
>NC_088363.1:1636643-1659143 GCF_034508935.2 Berghia stephanieae | reverse complement strand
TGCCTCCATTTGCTGGTGGAAAATCCTGGCAACTTCTCCCCCCAGTTTCGAGGAGTCGATGTCCCCGCCCCCCTCGAGGAATTGAATTCGTCCAAACCAACTTCCAGCTCTGTTCGAAGTCAGGGAATCTACAGACAAGGGGTTGCCGGGACTTATTTCGATGATGGCGAATTAAGTTAGTCATTAAATGGACTTTGAGAGTATTAGAATGTTTTAACTCTTGGAAATGGAATTAGAAGCGGTTTTAATTCAATTATTCTCTTCTCCGTACTGAAACCAGAAACAACACGCTTTGCTTTTGGTCTTGTCTCTGTTTTGTTACAGTTATTGTTTAGATAGATCAAGCCTGCCAAGTACTACGAAAACTTCGTTGAAATACGAATTTTTTGGTCCAGCTACAGAACTGCATTCTCCTCTTTGACTCAATAAATCTTGTTGAAAATGAAAGTTTAGTTCCTCAGAACATATATTCAGGACTTTGGAGCATTTTTTTGGATCATGCTGATTTATCTCTAAAGCTATTTAAAGTGACTTTTTCTTTTTTCCTCTAGGAAACTAGGAATTTTTGAACTTTCAAGTTGGCAGCTCAGAGTTAGATAATATTTATAGGTATGCGTGTGTGTTGTCTGTCTGTTTGTTTGTATTTCTGTTTATTGCGCGCGTGTGTATTTATTGCTATTCCTGTCATTTTCATTAGTCCTTGCTTGTTGGCTGTTTCGTTTGTTTGTTTGTTTGTTTGTCTATGTGTTGGTGTTGTTTTGCTTTTTTTTTTTTTGGGGGGGGGGGGGGGGTTGCATTGTCTTGCTTTGTTTGCTTTGCTTTTTAGATTATAATAAATTAATAATAAATTGACCTTTATATATAGCAATATCCACTAAATGTGCTCAAAGCGCTTTACAAGGGGTCCCTGGTCAACAGCAACATTTAACATGTAGGACGGAACATGACGCCTGTTAGACGATATTACAATTTTTCTGACAAAGACAACGCTGTTAACGGCCAGGTACTCATTTTACACCTGAGTACGATGAGAGAATGTGAGTAAAGTTCATTTTCCAAGGACTCAATTAAGCGCCGAGCAAGGCTCGAACCCAGGACCTTCCGATCCGAAAGCGGGTGTCATATCACTAGACCACATTAGCCGCACAATCTGTTGTCATGTTAAACTTTTAGGTTTGTTTTCGTTTGTTTGATTTTTGGGTCATTTGATGAATTTTGCTTGCCTTCTGGGTTATTTTTACTTTTGTTTTGTTTTGTTTTTTATTTAGTTTGTTTTCATTTTTGTTTTTCCTTTGTTCCTCTTGTTTCAATGTTATTTTCCGAGTATGATTTTCTCTCAAATCTAATCCCGTGTTTATCTCTGACGAATGCAAATAGCCCATTGTGTGTGTGTATGTGTGTGTGTGTGTGTGTGTGAGAGAGAGAGAGAGAGTGGGGGGGGGGGGGAAGGGGGATAAAGCTGTGATTTTTTCCCTAAAACGGAATAATATTCCGATGACTGATGTTTTCTAGTCTGGGTGACGTTAATTAGAGGTGATAATTGTATTAGGTTGTAAAAAGCCCCACTGTCTTTGTCATGGGATTTTGACTTGCTGGGTACAGGACGGGTGGGGGGGGGGGGGGGGGCATTGGTCTCTGTGTGTGTGTCTGTGTGTGTGTGTGTGTGTGTGTGTGTGTGTGTGTGTGTGTGTGTTTGTCCAAAGGAGAAAAACAAACCATTAAAATATTACGGCCGGGAATTATGACGAAACGGAAGGAGAGGAAATAAGAGGGAATTAGTAGCGAGATTTAATAAGAAAGATTTGAGTTGTTTTTGGGTTGTTTTTTTGTTTGTTTGTTTGTTTGTGTGTTTGTTTTTGTTGTTTTTGTGGGGAGGGGATGACTTTTATGTTTTCCTTTTTTTTGTTAATGTAGGTATTTTATAAGCTTGACGTCCCAGATGCTGTTGTACTCATGAAAACAAAACAAACAACCAAAAAACAAAAACAAAAACAAAAAAAACAAAAAACAAACAAACAAAAACAAAACAAAAACAAAACTTTTTAAAAAGGCAAATTACGGCCTTCCACGATGCACCCACTGTTACACGCCGTCTCTTAGGCGCTTCATGAAAGAATGTAAATAATCCATCAAACAAATAATATCCGATATCAACAGGAATCCCCCCCCCCCCCCCCATTTTGTCCAAAGTAGCAGAAATAATAACAAAGGAAAATTTAAACACATCGATCTTATCTGCTTGTCAATTTATCTATCTATCTGTGTTCTCTACCGTTCATCCAACCCTATCTAAATGATCTTGTATCTCATTATAAGACCTTGCCGATCGCTAAGATCTAATAGTAATAGTATGCTTCTTCTGACAGAGGTACCCTCAAAGTCTTTGTTTCACATCAAATCCTCCAGAGAGATGCGCCCAGGTTGTGGAATTCCCTTTCTTTTAATACTAAGAATCGTGAAAATTTAGAAACCTTTAAACTGAAATTGAAAACCGAATTATTTAGAAGAGCGTTTTTCGACAATTAATTATGCTTTATGTTTTAATTTAGGGTAGACCCCTAGTAATGTGTATGTAAAGAGTTTGCGTATGTGGACACGGAGAAGTTTCCGTATGTGGATGTACGGGTGTAAGCGTGTTAGCGTGAATTCTAGTTTATATAGTCTTGAGTGGCTGTTAAGCGCCATAGAGCACTGACTTGTCAGTGGATAAATGGGCGCTATTAACAAACACCAAACACACAGTCAAACTACGTGTGCAACAACTGCGGTAGAGACTGCCATGCAAGGATTGGTCTGCTGAGTCACACCCGTCGCTGCCCTCAACAAGACTGATGAGACTAAAGTCATACAGGCGCAAACCATCGTCTCTTGAGACGGAAGGATGTCTACTATAATGGGCGCTATATAAGTATATTATGTTATTAATCAATCATCTAAATAAAAACACTCACTTTTCTCGTCTCCAATGCGTCTCTCCACGCTCTTGGCTTGTTCAACGAGCGCCTGGACCAAGGCGTTCAATTTGTCTGCGAATCCATCAAAGTCTGTAAATATGGGAGGGGCCTCCTGCGGGCCCGTGTCCCCTCCTTCCACCACTGGACTGTGAAGGCCCCGTCCAGACCCTGGATGAGGCTTGTCGCGGCCCTCCACGCTGTTGTAGTCGTCACTGTCATAGCAATCGTCTGGAAGGGGGGGGGGGGGCATGGGGGGAGAGAGAGGCGGATAAAAAGTTTTAAAAATTACAATAAGTATACAAAAAGTTGAACAGTACAATGATGATATTATAAAAACTTGAGCTTTTATATAGCGCAATATTGACTAAACGTGCTCAAAGCACTTTACACGGGGAACACCAATCAACAGCAATACTTAACATGTAAGACGAGACACGATGCTTATTAGGCGATATAATTACAATTTTTTCCCAACAGATACAAAGCTGTTAACTTCCAGGTACTCATTTTACACCCGAGTACGGTGAGAGAATGTGAGTCGAGTAAAGAGACTTCTCCAAGGACACACCTATGCGCCGAGCGAGGCTCGAACTCAGGCCTGGCTTCCGATCCGAAAACAGCAAGTGACATACCATAAAACCACATAGTCGCACAACCCCCTCCCCCCCCCCCCCCCCAATCTCCTTCCGAAACCAGATTCAATTTAAACTATTAAAACACGAATACTATTGATTGAATGGCGGTTTTAATAATGGAAAAAGTTGATGCATCGAAATTGACATTAAAAACTCAAACAAAGACTCGCAGTAAATAAACACAAAAGGAATCAATTTTTCAAACAAACAAACAAACAAAATTGACAAACAAAACGAACAAAAACAAATATAAACTAAATTAAACACAAACTTACGTACCTCTATAGATCTTATTTTTTAAAAAAGATTTAAAAAAACAACAATTTTTAATTTAAAATCCAATCAAACAAAACAAAAAACAAAAATGAAACCAAAAAAAAAACAAAAAAATGAAACACAAAACAATACAAAAAAACAAAAAACAACATGAAACACTAACGTAAAACTGCCTTTCTAACATTTTTAAAAATAAAATCTTTTAAAGGTGGATGAAAACAGGTAAAACAGGTGTCGCCCCCTAGGACGTAATTAAACCTGTTTGGAGTATCGATCGCCTGGCGACCATTTCATTGTTGAATCCAGCAGCCACCCAAAACACCGTCTGTTTCACCACCACCACCAAAAAGCCTTCAATCGCATGGTTTCACTGCTTTCTTGCTTTTCTTTCTTTTTATCATTATTATTTAATGTTTTTAACTTTATATTATCTCTATTTTCTTTTTAACAGCCATTGCACAATAACGGGGTCCCAATAGCTCAGTTGGTAGAGCACACGCTTCACAGGCAAATGGACCGAGATCGATCCCGGGTTGAGTCTGGATTTTTTTCTTCTGACCCCCCCCCCCCCACCCCCACCCCCTCCAATCATCCCCCCAACCCCCGTCCATCCAGCAGTGATTGGGTAGCTGAATCTGTTAGATTTAGTGGGGGGAAAAATACGTTGCGATAGACTAGCGTCTTTTTTTGTGTGTTAAGTCTACCAAAAGGTAGCAACCAATTTCTATTGTCAGTTTCATGCTGTAGGAACCAGGATAAACCGTAGCCATCAAAAGAAAAACAAATGACGTCAAAAGACAAGTCTTTGGTCACCAAAGAAAACAAATCGTGAGTTGTATTCAATAGTTCAACAAATAGGATCACTTGTTTCATTGAGCTCTACTAACGACAACTCACTAGACGGTAAACAAACCTTAAATAATGACGTCAAACTATAAGTCCTGAGGGTTCTAGTGTCAGCTAACGCTGGTTACGGATAAACTCCAGAACCGTGGGCCTAATAATTGCTCTCTTCATTCACCCTACTCAGGTGTAAAATATGTACCTAAAGCCGTTTAACAGCGTTGTCTTAGTTGAAAAAAAAAAGAAAAGAAACCTGTAACATCGCCTCACTACATCGTCTCAACCTGCATTATGTTTAAGTGTTGCTGTTGGCTAGGGACCCTCTGTAAAGCGCTTTGAGCACGTTTAGTGGATATTGCGCTATATAAATGCTCAAGATTGAATATTTTTGACTTGAAAGTTAATTCTTAGCATCCAAATCACCCCGAAATCATGTGCACTTATTTGCAGGTCTGTTAACCAAATTCCTTATGGGCTCATTGTCGTAATGGAAATATATTTTATAAATGACGCAAAGTATTGTTCATTACAACACTGTTAAACTAGGCCCATAAGTGGATTCGGGTGTCAGACCTGCATATATATATATATATATATATATATATATATATATATATATATATATATATATATATATATACACACACGTGGCCCCGAAATAATACCGCTTCGAGGTGGTAAGTGACATATTCATTCCTATTCAAGTTTACAGCCATTGCACAATGAAACAGATGCAGTTAATTTTTTATTCTCTCTCTTTCTTTCTTTCTTTCTTCCCCCTTCAGACACACGCACACACAAACACACACACACACATCTCACCCATAACTTGTGAGCTTTAATTGCTTTCTTATGCAGTGTTTTATGCCCATTAATTCAACTTTTTGGGGGGAGAATATTTTATAAGTCTCTCCTATGCCTACGTATCGACCCACAGTATCTCCCCCCGCCCCCGCCTCCCTCTCCCTTCTCTTCTCCTCCATCACCCCCCCCCCTCCCCCTTCCTCCCTTCTCTTCTCCTCCATCACACCCCCCCCCTCCCCCCTTCCTCCCTTCTCTTCTCCTCCATCACCCCCCCTCCCCCCTTCCTCCCTTCTCTTCTCCTCCATCACCCCCCCCCACTCCCCCTTTTCCCATTCCACTAACTAATGCTGGCCAAACGTGTAAGATGCAATGTTTTTTATTGACGTAACAGCTTGGGTTTAAATTCTTACTTTTGACACATCCCTATTAATTTCGATTCTTTTTACGACGGAGTCGATGAGTGTCCTCCCCTTGTTTTAATGGGTTGCTTTTGACGTGTTTATCTCAATAAAAAAAAAAATAATAATATGTGACCCAGAGACACGAGGCGGTTTTTATATCGGAATTAAATTTTAAAAATTGAGCTTTTATATCGCGCAATATCCACTTAACATGCTCAAAGCGCTTTACAAGGGGTCCCTGGTCAACAGCAACGTTTAACATGTAGAACGAGACATGACGCCTGTTAGGCAATATTACAATTTTTCGGACAAAGACAACGCTGTTAACGGCCAGGTACTCATTTTACACCTGAGTACGGTGAGAGAATGTGAGTAAAGAGTCTTTTCTAAGGACTCAACTATGCGTCGAGCGAGGCTCGAACCCAGGACCTTCCGATCCGAAAGCGAATGTCATACCACTTAGACCACATAGCCGCAAATTATTTACTCATATCTACTCAGATGATGAAATAATATGAAATATGGCAGATAAGTCTTGGCACATCTCTCATCTTCTATTATTCCGGTTCCAAACTCATTGGAAGTGTGTATGTAACCAGTCCTCCGGAGGACTAATAATGAATAGGTTACGTATTGAATCATGAGGTGCGGCGGTATAACTATTTTAATAGCGGCTATGTGGTCTTGTTGAATGACACTCCCTTTCGGATTGGAAGGTCCTGGGTTCTAGCCTCGCCGCTCGGCGCATAGTTGAGTCCTTGGAAAAGGCTCTTTACTCATATTTTCTCACCGTACTCTGGTGTAAAATGAGTACATTATATTAAAGCTCGTTCATCAAGCTCATTCACAATACCAGAAATGGAAAGGCAGATTCTTAGGATTACGGGACGTAAAAGAGTGAGGATGGTTAATCTTTGTTGAAGACCAGCAAACGTTTAGACTAGAACACTAGAAGATGCCGTCACTCTGAAACCAGTTAGAAGATCAAGGACATAAGATTAGTATCCAGTCCTCCGGAAGAGTAGTTTTACACTTCTCATGAGATTGGATGAGTCTGGATAATACAGTTAAGTGAGAATTACTCATAAACGTGGATGGCACAAAAAAAAAAAAACAACCAAAAAACAAAACAATAACATAAATACCCGAGTGACGTTAATAGGATTAAATAGTCTGATGTCACGTCCGCCCAGCAACGAGAAGCTTGGTTCTAAACAAAGAAAATCTGTACTTTTTATTCTTCATGCTGGCTAGAACTTTTTCACATGTCATGTGATCAGAATGCATAAAAATTCAAAACACGATCAGATTTGTAATGTTTTTCTCCTCTGGATACACTTTTATGCTCGTTGGAGAAGTATTTCATAAGGGCGTCCGCCATTGTTCCGATAGTTTAGAACCAGTTACTTAGTTACTATGCGTCATTACGAAGGAAGTGGCGTCACGACTGTTGAACCCTATTTTGTTCTATCTATAATAGGCATTTTCTTATGATTGCGGGACGTAAAAGAGCGAAGATTGATGATCTTTATTGACGACCAGCATGAATAGTCTTCAACAGTCATAACGTCACTTCCTTCCTAATGACGCATGGTAACTTAGTAACACTGGCTCTAAACTATCGGAACAATGGCGGACGCCGTATGAAATATTTCTCCGGCGAGCTTAAAAGCGTATCCAGAGGAAAAAAACCCATCAATTTGATGTTTTGACTTTTACACATTCTGATCACAAGGCATATGAAAAGGGAATGAAAAGTTCTAGCCAGCACGAAGAATAAAAAGTAATCTTCTTCTTCTTCTTCGTTCCCGTCACGTCACATGGTCAGTCCGGTCTGGTGAATGAAGCCCACAGTGGTCCTGAGGTCGTCCTCACTTCCGTACAGCTTCTTTGAGTATGGGGTTGGGTCAGGCCAGAAGTTCCTTCTCAACTTGTTGTACTTTGGACATTCCATTAGGACATGATGTCCATTTTCATTTTCAAGTCCGCAGTCACATTGTCCAGAGGCACCTGCTCTGGACATCCTCCACATATGTTCCTTTAACTGGTTGTGTCCCGTTCTCAGTCTGAAGATGATGACCTGTTCCTTTCTGTCGAGCACCTTGATTGGGTCATTCATGTTGTATTCTGGGTGCTTCTCTCTCCATCTCTGAGACTGGATAAATTTGGCCATTTTGTTAATTTCTCCTGTTGAGTACATTGGGGAGGGTTGCTGCATGCGACTGCCTGCCTTTGCCAGTTGGTCAGCGATCTGATTTCCAAGTATCCCACAGTGTCCTGGAATCCACTGCAGTACCATGTTGGTAAACTTGCTTAGCTTCATGAGGTCTTCCACCAAGGCGTCTATATCATCCGCAAAGGACATCATTATATCCTCCAGAATTTTCTTAGCATCTGTTAAAATCACTATGTGTCTTGGTTTTTCATTTTCTGAGAGGATTTGCTTAACAGCTTCATGGATTGCATCTGCCTCTGACTTGTAGATTGAAGTGCGAGTACCAGTCGGTTTGCTGATCTCCTTTTGTTGACCATTTGTGTACTCGATGTGCACTCCCAGGCCCCCGCATGTGTGTTCTTTATTGCATGAACCATCTGTATAGATTCTTGTCCATTTTTTTTTCAGGGTAGTTTTGATCTATGCACTTCTGTACAGACTTCTTGATTTCTTCGCCGTGTTTTTGTTTTGTTGAAATGTCACCAACGGAAGTCTTGATTTTCAAGTGATTTTGCCTTTTCCAAATTGGTACTCTGATATTTGCTTTGCATTTTTGGGTCATTATTCCGTCAAGTTCGTGATCTTTTTCAATTTGCTGGGCTCTTTCAATAAAGTGGGATCTTTTCAGCCGCCTAGTTTTCTTTTGTTGCGCTCTAACGTGAAGAGGCTGATCTGTCATTGTTTTCACGTCTGTGTATTGTTTCAAAATTTTTGATTCCCTTCTTTTGATAGAGATGTAAGTCCTGTTATGGTTTCCATTGCATGAATCGGTGTCGATTTCATTCCTCCACTTATTATCCTCATGTTGCTGTTTTGCACTTTGTCCAGTTTTTCCATTTGAGTTTTGGAGCAGTTTCCCCATGCAGATATCCCGTATTCTAGCGCTGGTCTCACATATCCTGTGTAAGTTTGTTTCAGTATATCGGAGCTAGCTCCCCAAGTTGTTCCAGCTAGTTTTTTCAAGAGTTGTGTTCGCTTTACCCCAACTTTCTGACTGTTGCTGATTTGATTTTTCCATATTAGTCTTGGGTCAAAATGGACTCCTAGGTATTTTGGTGCGTCGTCTTTTTCTAATTCATGGTCTTCAATACGTAGCTTTGCTTTTTCGTCTTTTGGGGAGAGGCTAAATATTGTGAACTTTGTCTTCACTGCATTTATTTTCATCGCCCAGTTGTCAGTCCATTCTTTGATATTATCCAGTGTGATTTGCATCCTGTGTTGTGCCTTGATTAAATTTTGGTCAGAGCTAATCAGAGCTAGGTCATCTGCGTACATCGACATTTTCACTCCTCGACATAGTGTTTCTCTTATATCATTTACATAGAGAAGAAATAGTGTAGGTGATAGTACTCCACCTTGTGGGACTCCATGTTTTAGTTTTGCTTCTCTACTTTTGTGACCTTGTGTTGTTACTCTTGCCTTTCTTGTTTTTAGGTAGCTTTGTATCCAGTTGAGCATGTTATGGGATACTTTTGATTTTTGTAGTTTATATACCAGACCTTTTTTCCACACTTTGTCGAATGCTTTTTCAAAGTCCACCCATACCACAATTTGTTTCTTTCCATCCTGAAACGAGTCTTCTATTTCTTGGGATATGTAGGTTACTTGATTTTCAGTACTCCTGTGTCTTCTGAAACCAGCTTGTTCATTTATAAGCACATTATAGTTTTCAAGATACCACATCAGTCTGGAGTTGATAATTCTTTCTATCAGCTTGCACATGCAGCTTGTAAGACTTATAGGTCGGTAATTTGCGGCTTCATTTGCTTGTTTTCCTTCTTTCTTAATTGGGACAATAAAAGCCTTTTTCCATATATCTGGTATTTTACCAGTTTTCCAAGTGCTGTTGTAGAGTTGTAATAGCTTCTTTTCGCTGTCTTTCCAAGATGGATAAGCATCTCATTTGTTACTTCGTCTGGGCCTGGCGATTTCTTTGTTTTTAACACTTTGAGAGAGCTTTCTAGTTCTTCCATAGTTAGCTTCTTTGTCATTACTTCATCTATGGCTTCCTTGAGTTCCTTTTTTTGTTTTCTGCATTCTTTTCTAACCCTTTCCTTCAGTTCTTTTTCTATTGTGTTGTCACTAATTTTTTTGAACTGCTCCATGAATAGGTCTGCAGCTTGTTGTGGACTGACAAGTTCTCCTTCTTTTTCCAAAGCGGGAGGGGCGTAGTGATTCGGTTCTCTATTTAGGGCTTTTGTAAGTTTCCAAAGTTTATTTCCATCTTTTTCGAAGTTAAGGCTATGCGTTTTTTCTTTCCATGCCATTTTGGATGTCGTTGCCATTTCTTTTTTAAAGGTAGCTTCTGCCTCTTTATATGCTGCAATATTGTCATCACAGGGGTCTGCTTCAGCCTTTTCTCTTGTTTCCGATACTTCATTACTTAACTGATTAAGATCGTCTGTCCAGAGTGGTATATAATTTTTTCTTGCTCCCCTTGGGATACTTTCTTTTGCTGCTTTTAGGATGGCCTTTGTCAGTTCTTTTGCACTTTTGTTGACATTCTTGGTTTTACAGTTTATGTTTTTGCAGTGGCTGTCTGTAAGTTGTTCAAAGCTTTCCCATTTTGCTCTTTTGTAGTTCCATCTTGGGATAGTTTGTGTTTTGTTTTCATTTTGATGATAGAGGTTTGTGATGATTGGCCTATGGTCGCTACCACCCAGTTGGGGCTGTACTGTTCTATTTATCGTCTTTGCTATATCATCTGTGGCAAACGTAAGATCTGGGGTAGATGTGGTTTTCCACGCTCTTGAGAAATATGTGTCCTCATCTTCATCATCATACAATAGTTGAAGTTTTGTTTCAATTTGCCAGTTTTCTACTGTTTCACCACGTTTGTCCATATCTCCATATCCCCAGCTTTGAGAGTGACTGTTAAAGTCCCCTAGTACCAGACATTTTTCTTCCTGGATTTTTATCTTGTCTAAATGAAGCTCTTTGTTTGGTGGGCAATAGCAGTTAAAAATCAGGAGTTCTTTCTTTCCGATACATACTTTAATTTGCTGTATTTCTGATTGCTCTTGTGTATCAATTTTTATGCCTGCGGTGGGGTAGTCGTTTTTTACTAATGTCATCACGCCTCCTTTGTGATCCTTTCTATCATGCCTTATTACCTGGTACCCTCTGATGGCAAATCTCATGTTGTCCGTGAGGTGAGTTTCTTGAATGCAGGCAATTTTGATGTCCTGCTCTTTGAGTCTCTTTTCAAGGGCTATTTTCTTCTTCGCAACGCCCTCAGCATTCCATTGGAGGATTTTAATTGTGTTTGGTGTTCCAGTCGCATGTAACCTTGATCCTCCTCCCCTGGTTCCGCAAGATGAAGTCAAGGTACCACCAGATCGCTTGGGTGGACCATTGAGGCCCGGCACTAGGCCCGTCCGGCGGGATTCCACGGGCTTCGCACCACATCGGATTTGATTATTGTGACGTGTCATATTGGGATTTAAGCATGCAGTGGCAGTTTCCAGTTCCCTGAGATATTTGCGCCTTCCGGCCCCGCTGCTCTGTCTTCGGCGTGCTGTTTTTCAGGATTTGCTTCCTTAGCCTTTGACCATCCAAGGTCTGTCCACAAGGCAGTGGCGGTTTTGCTTCAGAGTGTCCTTCTCCTAGATCGATTGCGGCCCCCTGTTAACGAACTCGATCTGTCTGGGTTTTTGTTCGGAGTGTCCTTCTCTTAGATGGATTGCGGTCCCCCGTTTACGAACTCCATCTGTCCAGGTTTTTGCTCAGAGTGTCCTTCTCTTAGATGGATGTCGGTCCCCCGATGACGAGCTCCATCTACCCGTGGTCAGATGGTCTAAGTTGGGAATCCGGGAGGATGTCCTGTAGAGAGTCAGTCCCTTTTCACCCCTCCCCCACGTCGTGGACAACACCCACACCCAAGGGTGTGGACTAGGGGAAGCTGAACTCGACGGTTGATTTCCTCCCTTCTTCCTTCCTTGTTGACGATGCTGACCGTTGTAGGTACTCATTTTACACCTGAGTACGGTGAGAGAATGTGAGTAAAGAGCCTTTTCCAAGGACTCAGCTATGCGGCGAGCGCGAGGCTCGAACCCAGGACCTTCCGATCCGAAAGCGAGTGTCATACCACTAGACCACATAGAGTGTAATTTGATATCACAAGATAACCATTACAATACTCTTCAACAGTCGTAACGTCACTTCCTTCCTAATGACGCATGGTAACTTAGTAACACTGGCTCTAAACTATCGGAACAATGGCGGACGCCGTATGAAATATTTCTCCGGCGAGCTTAAACGCGTATCCAGAGGAAAAAAACCCCCGTCAATTTGATCATGTTTTGACTTTTACACATTCTGATCACAAGGCGTATGAAAAGGGAATGAAAAGTTCTAGCCAGCATGAAGAATAAAAAGTAATGATTTTCTTTGTTTAGAACCAAGATGGCCGCCGTTGCCGGGCGCGTGACATCAGACTACTGAATCCAATTTAGACTAGAAAATTTGAAACCATCACTCTGACACCAGAGTATCAATTACACAAGAAGTGTATCAGTCCTCCGGAAGAGTGCTTTTACACTTCCTATGAAATAGGAACCAGTTTTTATTTGACAGCACACTTTTCTTCCCTATTTGATTTTTTTTTTACCGTTCTGAGCGGTCACGTCACATATGAGAGAAACAAAGAAATGAGAAGAAAAAATCGAAAAAGGGTTAAAAAACAACAACAACCAACCAACCAATCAAGAAAACAAAACAAAACATTAAAACAAAACAAGAATTGATTTCAAAGTGTCGAAACGAAATAAAGCACGAAAAACTTTTTTAAACAACGCAAGACAAGCAGTGGAGAGTTTTGACATGTTTACGATTGTCATTTGAAGATGCAACAGATGTGAGATTTGAACTCGACCAAAACAACAGCAACAACAACAACATCAACATCAATCCATACACATGTATCTATAGATAGTTCTTAGTTGACGTCACTCATGTCTTTGTTATTGTTTTTTGCCATCCGCGTTTATGAGTAATGCTCACTAAACTGTATTAACCTGACTATAAACGTTCATGGATACACACAGTTTTGTGTGTTGGTCCGTTATACTTCCGGATGGCAATGTTGTGAGCTTCTTAGCCAAGCGCATACTATCTATTACAGATACACCTTCGCCAAAGTTGTCATTTCAAACAGACGATGAAAGCGAGTTCATTCCCATTTTCCCTTTAGTGAAACGAAGTGACTATTCTCACCCCCGGGATGCTTGTCTTCATAATAGTATAAAAAGTAGTCCACAATTGTTGTATGTTTAATCCAAAGGTTGTAATGCAGTAATTTGTTAAGTTTCTTGTCACAAGTTGCACAATTAAAAAAAAAAAACAATCAAATCCAAATCGCAAAAAGCCGGCGACGTTTTTTTCGGTAATCCAATCGGCCGGGGGTCAGGGGGGGGGGGGGGGGGGGGTGAGAATAGAGGCAGCCTTAGTGAAAATCACTCACTGCTTTATTGCTAAACTCAGCAGCAGAAAAAAAAAACCAAAACGAATATGTCTTTAAAATTTTGGTCAGAAAACTTGTCCTTCAAATATCGATCGATTAAAATGACCCTCATTCGGCAAAAATTCTCAAACCTGGGACTTCCATGTTTAAAAGTCTTTGCCAAGATGAGTGTTATTTTTAATCGATCGATATTTGAAGGTCGAGTTTTCTGGCCAAAATTAAGAATACGTGTTTTTCTAAAGTTTGGCAGTTTTTGTGAAAACCACTCACTGCTGAATGGGTTGTCTTATGACAGAAAATGGTGTCTGCTCTGTTGCATTATGGGCCATGACTTTTGATAATCTTCACCAGTGGTTTTTATCATGTAATATCACTGACTCGTTTTATAGTAGTCATCATCATCATCATCATCATCATCATCATCATCATCATCATCATCATCATCATCATCATCATCGTCGTCATCATCATCATCATCATCATCATCATCATCATCTGCTCGGAGCATATCGCAATCAAATTCGTAATACATTTGGTCATTTTTAAAAAGTACAAATTGAGGTGTTTTTTTTTTAATATCAAAATTCCAAATAAAAACAAGCAACATAGCCCCCCCCCCTCCCCCTCCCACATTATCGAAATATGATTACTTTCCACAAATTCCTCTTTATCATTCTATAAAACCTTATCTCTCATCCCAAGCATTTGATTCCACATTCCATATTCGCTGCTACATTTTGACAATATCCCCCCCCCCCCAACTCCAGCCCCCTCTATCTCCTTCGATTAGGGGAAATACTATTACACCACTAACGTCTTGTCGTCCTTAACAACATCTTGAAAATTTCCCCCCTCTCTCAGTCAGTCAGTCCCGTGCGCTAAATCTTTTAAAAGCACCGCATTCATGACGGTGAGTACCAAAATGCATTCAGTCACTCACCCGCCCCTTCCCTTCATCTCACCCCCCCCCCCCAATCCCGACTCTACTTCCTTCCCCAAATAGTCACTGTATTGACTTTTGACAATAACCAACTGAGACAGTTCCATTGTCGAATTAGTCCCCCATCCATAATTTCATCACGACGAAAATGGCCTGCTCCACGCCAGCACCGGAACTCGACTAATATTGCCAGCCTCTTAGCGGTACCTAACACCCCACAGAAACCACTTAAATGCTATTTTGTAAACACCCAAAATGATATTGGAGGTTCCCTGTGCATTATCTGCTCTTGTCCCTTTGGTTTTAACATTGTTACGTTTTAATTCTTATGGTCCCCATATTTTCCCGTTAAAGTTTTCGGGGTTTTGTTTCTTTTTATGTTTCTTGGAGTAATGTAAAATCAAATACTTTACCTCTCCCCTCCTCCTCCCCTTCTTCTTCTTCTTCTTCTTCTTCTTCTTCTTCTTCTTCTTCTTCTTCTTCTTCTTCTTTTTCTTCTTCTTCTTCGTCTTCTTTTTCTTCTTCTTGTTCTTCTTGTTCTTCTTCTTGTTCTTCTTGTTCTTCTTCTTCTTGTTATTCTTGTTCTTCTTCTTGTTGTTCTCCTTGTTCTTGTTCTTGTTCTTGTTCTTCTTCTTCTTCTTCTTCTTCTTCTTCTTCTTCTTCTTCTTCTTCTTCTTCTTCTTCTTCTTCTTCTTCTTCTTCTTCTTCTTCTTCTTCTTCTTTTTCTTCTTCTTCTTCTTCTTCTTGTTCTTCTTCTTCTTCTTCTTGTTCTTCTTGTTCTTCTTCTTGTTGTTCTTCTTGTTCTTCTTCTTGTTGTTCTCTTTGTTCTTCTTCTTCTTCTTCTTCTTCTTCTTCTTCTTCTTCTTCTTCTTCTTCTTCTTCTTCTTCTTCTTCTTCTTCTTCTTCTTCTTCTTTTTCTTCTTCTTCTTCATCTCTCTCTCCTCTTCTTCTTCTTCTTCTTCTTCTCCTTCTTCTTCTTCTTCTTCTTCTTCTTCTTCTTCTTCTTCTTCTTCTTCTTCTTCTTCTTCTTCTTCTTCTTCTTCTTCTTCTTCTTCTTCTTCTTCTTCTTCTACAACGTATGTATCCTTCTACCAATATCTCATCAACCCGGCCCATGACAGGACAGAGGAGGCCATTAGAAATCAAGGTGTGAGGGGGAACCAAAACAACAAAATCTCTACTTCCAGCCAATCTGCTTCTATAAAGACATATCTACCCATTCATCAACATTATATTCCATTTGCCATTTTGTGTCTAAAATGCAAAACTCTAAACAATAATATTAAATACCAACACATTAAATAAAATTTTGGCCAGAAAACTCGCCCTTCACAAATCAATTTATTAAAATGACCCTCGTCTCGTCAAAAACTCTCAATACTGGGACTTTCTTGAAGTCCCAGGTTCGATAGTTTTTAACAAGATTATGGTCAACCTCAATCGACCGATATGATTTGAAGGAGGAATTTTCTGGCCAAAATATTTTTTTAAACGTGTATTTTTGAGTAAGGCAGAAGTGCCTCTCAATTCTTATGGACCATCCCTCAGTAAACCATATTGTGGCTAGTCCAGTTCTTCAATACTTTTAGCCCCCCCCCCCCCGCCCCCTCATTAAAACACATTTTATAATCCATAGTTAAACTCCGTGACCAAATCCACCGCAATCTGGAAAAAGAAAACCCCACGTATTTGAAATTTGGCCAGAAAACTCTTCCTTGAAATATCGATCGATTTAAATGACCCTCATTTCGCCAAAGACTCTCAAACCTGGGGCTTTAATGAAGACTTCGCGAAGTCTCGGGTTTAAATGTTTTGCCAAAAGGAGGGTTATTTTAATCGATCGATATTTGAAGAAATAGTTTTCTGACCAAAATGTTGAATTCGTGTTTTTTGCGGGGTTTTTTCAGAGTATGGCAGAAATCCACCACTATATTTTATTGACTCAAATATTATTATGATTCCTTTGATAGCTTTTGACAACTCGAGTGGTCGTTTCTGACTCACTGACCACTTCCTTGGACAAGCCGTGTCTATGTCTGATGTCTATCTGTACCCGGGGGCCTTTGACTCGGTGCCAGTCGTAAAATAAGGACCAGCATCATTTATTTCATCTCGAATGCTTTACGAGCAGAAGATTTTTGGACGATGGAGACTGCAGGACAAGACTCTTTAAAACTGTGGATAAATCAACTTGACTTGAACTTTTATATAGCGCAACATCCACAAAACGTGTTCAAAGCGCTTTACAAGAGGTCCCTGACCAAAAGGAACAGTAACATGTAGAACGAGACATGACGCCTGTTAGGCATATTACAACTTTTTCGAACACAGAGAACGCTGTTAACGGCCAGGTACTCATTTTACACATGAGTACGGTGAGAGAATGTGAGTAAAGAGCCTTTGTCAAGGACTCCAACTATGCGCCGAGCGAGGCTCGAGCCCAGGACCTTCCGATCCGAAAGCGACTGTCATACCACAAGAACACATAGCCGAACTAAAAACGATTACTGTTGTCATTAGAATAGAAGTCAAATTCTTTGAAAATGGGGGAAACAAAGAAACTCCCAGAATATACTATTATATTCCCTATATCAAATTTCACCAACCAATCATTACCGGTCATCCGTCACGTGATGCGTGAAGGAACCACACACGGGGTTGATGGGAACGGAGAACAAACCCAGAAAAAATGCCCTACCATTAGCTTTGATAACAATAAAAATAAGGATAATAATACATGTTTTTATCGCCATAAATATTTGTTGTCTACCGCTTCATAGATTTCAGCGTTTGTGTTTTTATTGTTTTGAGCAATAAAAATTTTATTCGCTTTTATCTCCGGCTTGTCTTTTCGACCGGAGATTAGACGACGGTGGAGGAATCGTTATCACGTGATCTTGGTATCGTTCTTTCCCATACAGATCGTAGGTTGGTATCGACTACAAGACATGACATTCGGTTAAAAGGATTCCGGTGGTATCGAATTGCCATGTGACTATTATACAGAATGCTTTTAAAATGTATCTATGGATCATAAATTATATGAAAATTGGAGCTCTTCTTTTTTTTTTTTTAATGAAAATGGCATCTGAACATTATAAGTTATAACTAGTTACCAGTTTTAAGACATTTTTATTGAGGGTTTTTATTTTACTCTTTTCTCAAACTTCGAGTGTCGGCAGATTGGTCTTTTGAAAACTCGGGGTCTGAGCCGCTTAGGTTAATCTACGTTTGATTCTGTGTTGTTGTTTTTTTTTAGCTCTAAATTGAGCTTTTATATAGAGCAATATTCACTAAACGTGCTCAAAGCCAACAGCAACACTTAACATGTAGGACGAGACATGATGCCTGTTAGGCGATATTACAATTTTTTTTTCGGACAGAAACAACGCTGTTAACGGCCAGGTACTCATTTTACACACGAGTGCGGTGAGAGAATGTGAGTAAAGAGCCTTTTCCAAGGACTCAACTATGCGCCGAGCGATGCTCGAACTCAGGACCTTCTGATCTGAAAGCGAGTGTCATACCACAAGACCACATTATAGCCGCGCTCGGGGCCTGGGAAGCTTAGATTTATCTACATTTGTTTCTGCGTTGTTATATTATTGAATGATAAATGATTATGCCCATCACCCAGTGGCGTGGCATGTTTACAGTATAAGGTGGTGCCAGAATCAGAGGAAAATGACTTAAAACGTGCTATATTTATAGAAACAAAAGAAGAAAAAAAAAATAAAGAAAAGACTTACTCAAATAAGTAAGAGGCGGTATAGAGACGATTTCTCAGTTTTATTTTGTTTTAAGATAATGTAATCCATTTTTAAGAGATGGAGTGGTGCCAGGCACCAAATCAACCAATATAGCCACGCCCCTGTTCATCCTATGCTGCCGTACCCGATATTTAAACATTTGGCCAGAAAACTCGTCCCTCAAATTAAAAATCGATCGATTTAACTCCCTCAACCCAAACACCGACTATATGTCGTGACCCCTCGTCTCAAAACGGTATTAAGTCGGGATGATTAAGATGCTGAAAATGAAATTTGTAGCCAGAAATATCGTACTTAAGTTGAGTTTATATACTTTTTAGAGGAAAAGGAATATCATATTTTACTGTGCTAAATACCAACTTTTCATATTTTTGACCAATTTAACTATAATTTGACTTTTTAGCATCCGGTCCATCCCGACATAATACCGTTTTGAGACGAAGGGTCACATATCCGTAGTTTACCAGGGTTGCTTTTACCTCATGCCTATTTATTACATTTTGCTGAGACAAATTTTAGTGTAGTATCAAAGCTAATGTTTTTAGATTTTACATGTTAATGATAGTTGAATAAAACTATCTATGTTCATGCTCATTTTTAATACATTTTTCTAATTTTGAAAAATAGCAAAAATTTCTTGATTGAGTGAGTTAAATGAGCCAAATCTTAGCAAAAACTCTCAAACCTGGGACTTTGCGAGGTAATTATTACGTATTTAATTTAGGATTTAGTCTAAGGGAAATCGCCAAATGAAGAGAAAAGCATGTTTCCAGGTTTGTTTTGTTTTGTTTTTTGTTTCGTTCTTTTTTGTTATATTCCATTTTTTGTGTTCTTTTTATTGTTTTCTTCCCCCCCCCCCTTTTTTTTTGGGGGGGGGGGGGTTAATTTGTGACCCCTCGTCTCAAAACGGTATTAAGTCGGGATGATTAAGATGCTGAAAATGAAATTTGTAGCCAGAAATATCGTACTTAGGGTTGAGTTTATATGCGTTATAGAGGAGAAGGAATACCATGTTTTACTGTGCTAAATACCAACGTTTCATATTTTTGACCAGTTTAACTATAATTTGACTTTTAAGCATCCGGCCCATCCCCCACACAATAACAGTTTTGAGACGAAGGGTCACATTTTATTTTTTTGTTTGTTTGTTGTTTTTTTTTATTTTGTTTTGCTTTTTTTTTTTGTTTTCGAAATTGTTGTTGTTGTTTATAAATCGAGTTATTTATTTCCCAGGACGAGACAGGCCTGGTGTGTAGATAATACACAGACGATAGGATACGATACGATACGATACGCTTCCATAAAAACAGATGTTGACAGGTAGGGGCTAATCCGCCAGCCCTTGGTTGGTTGGTCGGTGTGTGTGTGTGTGTGTGTGTGTGTGTGTGTGTGTGTGTGTGTGATCCCTACCGTTAAATAACCTCCAATCATTCATACCCCTGGGTGGCCCAAGACCCATATAGAACCACTCCTCATACCCCCCCCCTTCCCCCCCTCCCACAAATACACATACACACTTAATTATTTATTGTTGTATTGTATACACAATGTATAATAAAATATGGATGTCATTTATTCTAAAGTCAAATAAGTAAAAAAAATGTGTAAAGTTTGTTTTCATGCACGGAGAAATAGGCTGGGGGTGTGGGTGGGGGGGGGGGGGGGGGTGGATGGAAAGAGTGAGGGGGGGGGGTATTAGAGAGTGGGGTATCAAAGATATTGATATAGAAATAAGATAGAAAGGCAGATAGACATGAAAGAAAAACGGAGAAAAATTGACGATGCATTGAGGGAGGATCACAAAAAGGAACATAAAATAAATAAATAAAAATAAAATTCTCTTTACTCATCCCATAGGGGAAATTTGTCTCTTGGGTCTATTCCAAGGGAAGACTTGAATCACCCAGGCGTCAGCCGCAGTGCAGCGCCATAAAACTAGGCTAGGGCGAGGTGGCTTGCTCAAGGCTACACAGCGCAGCGGCGGCGGGTGATCGAACTCGGTACCTTTAGGGTAGGAAGCAAAGACCGTACCACTGAGCCACGCTGCCCCCAACATCTAAAAGGAAAAACAAAATTCTTATAATACGTAAGACAAGTAGATTTACCAGTTAGTTGTGTGACCTCGTGAAGTCACAGGTTTGAGAGTTTTTGCCAGGATGAGGGTCATATTAATCAGTCAATATTATATTCGTTGGACAAGTTTTCTGACCAAAATGTTGACAAATGTTTTTTGTTTTTGCTTTTTTGTTTGTTTGTTTGGATTTTTTTTTCTCAGAGTATGGCACCACTGACTGTCCCTGCATGCTGCCACAATATGTAAGTAAGTAAGTAAGTAAGTAAGTAAGTAAGTAAGTATGAAATAAGTAAGTAAGTAAGTAAGTATGAAATAAGTAAGTATGATAAGTAAGTAAGTAAGTAAGTAATGTAAGTAAGTAAGTAAGTGAAAGTAAGTAAATAAGTAAGTAAGTATGAATAAGTAAGTAAAGTAAGTAAGTAAGTAAGTAAAGTAAGTAAGTTAAGTAAGTAAGTATGAATAAGTAAAGTAATAGTAAGTAAGTAGTAGTAAGTAAGTAAGTAAGTAAGTAATAAGTAAGTAGAAGTAAGTAAGTAAGTAAGTAAAGTAGAAAGTAAGTAAAGTAGTAAGTAAGTAAGTAAGTAAGTAAGTATGTAAGTAAGTAAGTAAGTAAGTAAGTATGTAAGTAAGTAAGTAATGTAATAAGTAAGTGTAAGTAAGTAATAGTAAGTAAGTAAGTAAGTAAGTAAGTATGAATAAGTAAGTAAGTAAGTAAGTAAGTAAGTAAGTAAGATAAGTAAGTAAGTAAGTAAGTAAGTAGAAATAAGTATAAGTAAGTAGTAGTAAGTAAGTTAAGTAAGTAGTAAGTATAGTAAGTAAGTTGAAGTAAGTAAGTAAGTATGTAAGTAAGTAAGTAAGTATGTAAAGTAAGTAAGTAAGTAAGTAAGTAGTAAGTAAGTAAGTAAGTAAGTAGTAAGTAAGTATGATAAGTAAGTAAGTAAGTAAGTAAGTAAGTAAGTAAGTAAGTAAGTAAGTAAGTAGTAAGTAAGTAAGTATAGTAAGTAAGTAAGTAAGTAAGTAAGTAAGTAAGTAAGTAGTAAGTAAGTAAGTATTAGTAAGTAAGTATGTAAGTAGTAAGTAAGTAAGTAAAGTATAAGTAAGTAAGTAAGTAGTAAGTAAGTAAGTAAGTAAGTAAGTAAGTAAGTAAGTAAGTAAGTAAGTAAGTATGTAAGTAAGTATGTAAGTATGTAAGTAAGTAAGTAAGTAAGTAAGTAAGTAAATAAGTAAGTAAGTAAGTAAGTAAGTAAGTAAATAAGTAAGTAAGTAACTCTCGCAGTCTGAATGACGCTTGCTGAGTATTGTATGATTCAGTCACAGTTTTCTAAACTTTCAGGAGAATAGCTGCTCTCTCTCCATCCATCCATTGTTGTTAATTGTTTCCATTTGTCACGGTCCTAGGCCAGAGTTTTGAGGCTGTCAAGATCGTATGCTACATCTTAAAAATCTGAATTTTAATCCATATTTTAACTTCTGTATCAACCTAGGATACAAAACTGAGGGTTTTGTAATGATTCTAGGATGTGGTTATTTTTGTATTCTTCTATTTTTCAATCAGATATGTCTGCCGGTGTATTGTTTTCTTTTTTTTTTTTTGTTTATTTTTAATGCGGCTATGTGTTCTAGTGGTAGGACACCCGCTTTCGGATCGGAAGGTTCGAGTTTCGCTCGGCGCATAGTTGAGTCCTTGGAAAAGGCTCTTTACTCACATTCTCTTACCGTACTCATGTATAAAATTAAGTACCTGGACGTTAACGGCGTTGTTTCTGTCCGAAAAATTGCAATATCGCCTAACAGACGTCATGTCTCGTCCTACATGTTATGCGTTGCTGTTGGTCAGGGACCTTTTGTAAAGCGTTTTGAGCACGTTTAGTGGATATTGCGCGAAAGAAAAAGCTCAAGTTGTTTTTTGTTGTTGTTGTTGTTGTTGTTGTTTTTTTCTTTGTTTTAAAAAAAAAAAAAACTTCCACAAAGTTAATATAAGATAACAAACAATAAATGAAATTCCTACCATCATCATGTCTGTCATCGTCCGACATTTTGTCGTCCTCGACATCTCCTTCGTCATCCGTCCTTGACCCCTCTGAGTCCTTGTCCTTGATGTGACCGTTGACCTGAAGATTGAGCGGT
>NC_088363.1:1609143-1616643 GCF_034508935.2 Berghia stephanieae | reverse complement strand
TAGTTTTGGAGTAGATAACTGGCAATTATCTACTACTAGCTGAACGGGGCCCTTTTCCCACACAATTACAACTGGGGACCTCTGTAACGTTAGAGTTGGAGATGAATTGAGAGAATTGGATAGAGAATATTGTTTGACGTGAAAGACAAGATGTCGGCGCTAAGACTTTTCCCAAATCTTTCATGTCGTGTCATAGAAGCGTTAACGTCAAGTGATGTGTTATTTATTCTCACACTTCGAGATGTACACATTATAGAAATAGATTGGTTTGGTTTTTCAATTGGAGAATACTTGACACGGGATCTACATAGTTATTAAACGATTAACTGACGTACTGTAGAGAGAGAAAAAATCCCAAAAAACTGGTATTTAAAAATTTGGCCAGAAAACTCTTCCTTCAAATATCGATCGATTTTGATTACTCTTATCTTGGCAAAAACTCTAAAAACTGGGACTTTATTAAAGATTTCGCGAAGACCCAGGTTTGAGAGGGTTTTTTTTTTTTTGTTGTTGTCAAGATGAAGGTCATTTAAATAGATCGAAATTTGGAGGAAGAGTTTTCTGGCCAAATTCTAAAATACGAATTTTTTCACAGTACGCCAATTAACAGGTTAAAAGGATAAAGGATTGTGAGACAATAATATGAATCTATTGATAAATGAAATTGAAAAGAATAACAAACAAACAAACAAAAAAAAAAAACAAACAAACAAAAAACAAAAAAAAAAACCTCCTGACCTCTGCATACATTCCAGTACATGGCATTGAACTGAAGAGCGCGGAGGTCTCTGGATTAGAAACAAAAACTAGTGCTGCTGTTATTGCTGCTGCTATGAAAACACAACGACATTCCGCCCAGACATCAGGACCCTGATGATTACAAGATTTGGATGAAACAGCGTTGTTGGAGAAAAAGAAGCGCTTTATAAGGAAGGGGTCCCTGGCCAACCTCTTTACACGTAGGACGTTTATTACGGCCAGGTCCTCATTTGAAGCCATGAGTATAGTCAGAGAATGTGAGCAAAGAGACTTTCCAAAGAATCAACTATGCACCGCTCAGAGAGGAACTCGAACCCGGGACCTTTCGATACGAAGGCGAGTGTCATACCACAAGACCACAGAGCCGACTACTACTACTACTACTACTACTACTACTACTACTACTACTACTACTACTACTACTACTACTACTATTACTATTCTACAACAACAACAAAAACTACTACTACCACTACTACTACTACTACTACTACTACTACTACTACTACTACTACTACTACTACTACTACTTGTACTACTACTACCACCGCCACCATCGCCATGAAAAATAATTACACGATTGATTGCATGCTTGAGAGAAACATTTTAACCAACCAATATTTGAAGGAAGAGTTTTCTGGCCTCAATTTTAGAAATGTGTTTTTTTGTTTATTTGTTTGTTAGTTTTTTGGAGTACGACAATCAAGTTGTAAGAAGTGGCCATGAATATTTCGGTCAATGTCTAAACTATGTATAACGAGATAAAAGAACATAATGTAGGAATTCTGACAAAGGGTGGATACAAAACGTCCATTCATTATGTGCGTGAGATGGACAAGGAATTGATTAATCCGAAGGATTGGCTGAGAAAGAAAGAAAGAAAGATAGAAAGAAAGAAACAGAAGAAGGGGGGAAAAACGGAATGGAAAAAAGCAAAGAGTTTTTTTTGTTTTTTTGGACATCTCCTTTGGTGACAAGTGAACAATGGACACAGAGGGATACAAAAGATGTGAGAAAATGGATGAAATGGACAGGATACAGGAAGTAGCTTTTTTATCAGTGAAAGGAAGAAGAATGGTCATGATAATAATGGCGAGGAAGTGAAAGAAAGATAATATAACATTGTGGGAGATGAGAAAATGGGACTTTAACAATACACAATAATGCAACAATAACAAGTCTACCCAAAAATACAATAAAAAGAAGAAGAAAAACGCAGGAAGTTCCAAAAAATTGTTACCCCGAAAATAGACAACAGCAACGTAAACTAACGTTTATCTTTATTTTTACGTCCAGAAAGAGAAATAAAGAACGTAAATCCCTTTGTAAAACGAGAATAGTAAAATAGGAACCTTGAATTACCATTTAAAACAAGCAGATTCTGTAAAGCAAATAGATGGAGACAGGGGAGAATAGAAAGACATGAAAGAAGAAGACAAGGTTGAGATTGGGGGAATCACATAAAGATTCTATAGGATGCGCAAAAAGCCAGGTGTAACTAACTGTCGTCTGTCTGACCATCACAGTTGGAATAAAATACAAATGCCAGGGGGCGGCACGTTGTCGTCGGCGGTGTGGCTATAACCCGACACCTTGAATGGCTACTCCTTCAATATTTGGCTGTGGGCATAATGTGCTGTGGCCAAGAATAACACACGGGGCATCATTCAACATGGCGTCATGAATGCTTGATACTCAAATCACAGCCCTCGACTCAATGAGTCCGAAGAAATAAAAGGTGATCTTTTATTTGTTTCGCTTTCGTGTTCCGTTTCAAAGTTTGTCATGTCTAATTCGTTTCGTTGCCAAGTTCGCTGCTTCTAGTTTTTTATTCTCACTATTATGATAATATTCCGCGCCCTTGAGGCGAGTGGGCTGTGTCACATGATCGCCCTGTCCAGCTCTTGACAATAACAGTTATTTTCGAGTCATCTCCCTTGTCTCCTCTCGCCCATCCTCGTAAATCCATCCCTCACTTTTCTATCAGCTTTTCTTTGCTATTGAAATTTCCGTTCTTCGTTTCTCCATATTTTTTCTTCTGTTTCTTTATTCCCGTTTATTATCATTCATTCCCAGTTTTTAATTCCCTATTATATCCACACTTCTCAGTTTGATTTTCTTTTCTCTTGTCCAACAATAATATTTCATGGTTCTCTCCCCTGACAAGGCTGTTAATCTGCGTACCCACACAGACAGGCTCATCCCCACCCTGGTCATCAACATTTTCATCACGATCGAAGCTCACCACGGGATTCTGACCTTCTCCTTTTGTTAACATTACACAAAATAAAATCTTGGATCGGACAGGACTGAAAATGAGAAAATCATTTTTGATTTATTTGCCTCGAATGAAATATTATTCTGTAGGCTGGAGAGTGAGAGTGGGAGTGGGTGGGATTTTGGGAGGGAAGGAAGGATGGAAAGTCAGAGAGGGCCGGGGGAGGGGAGAGAGAGAGAGAGAGAGAGAGAGAGAGAGAGAGAGAGAGAGAGGGGGGGGGATTAGAGGAGAAGACAGAGGCGGAGTGAGTACGATACGGGAGGAGGGGGGAGGAAAGGGATAGATATATAGATAGATAGATAGATAGATAGATAGATAGATAGATAGATAGATAAATAGATTGATAGATAGATAGATAGATAGATAGATAGATAGATAAATAGATTGATAGATAGATAGATAGATAGATAGATAGATAGATAGATAGATAAATTGATAGATTGATAGATTGATTGATTAATAGATAGATAGATAGATAGATAGATAGATAGATAGATAGATAGATAGATAGAGAGAGAGAGAAGGGGGAGGTAGAGAGGAATAGTGGTCTGAAAATATCCCAGAATGATATGACTATGACAGATTGAAAACGGATAAGAATAAGACTTAAAATAGTATCGAGCAGATTAACAATGCCAAAGACAATCTTACCGTACTTTAGAAAAAAAAAAAACATATCTTAAAATTTGGCCAGAAACTCGTCCTTCAAATATCGATCGATTTAAATGACCCTCATCTTGGCCAAAAACTCTCAAACCTGGGACTTCGCGAAGTTAAGATGTGGGTTTTGTTTAATAGAGTACGACAGAGTAGCAGGTAGAGTTGATGTGATTAGATACCATGTACATGCGGGAGTGACGAAATGACAAGTTTACAGAAATAATCGGACAATGCTACGAAGCATGGCATGATCACTTGCTTCCATTTCTTATCGTATCATTCTCTGAGAATTGATCCCTGACAGGTGAGTTAGAATGAATACAGGAATACATTGGCCTTTTTATAACCGTCATTTTAACCCGTTTGTCTATGTTTCAGGTATTATCTATCTATCTATCTATCTATCTATCTATCTATCTATCTATCTATCTATCTATCTATCTATCTATCTATCTATCTATCTATCTATCTATCTATCTATCTATTATCTATCTATCTTTCTATCTATCTATCTAGCTATTTCTCTATTCTTCTCTCTTCTATCTATCTATCTATCTATCTATCTATCTATCTATCTATCTATCTATCTATCTATCTATCTATCTTTCTATCTATCTATCTATCTATCTATCTATCTATCTATCTATCTTTCTATCTGTCTAGCTATATCTATCTATCTTTCTATCTATCTATTTATCTATCTATCATTCTGTCTGTCTGTCTCCCTCCCCCCCCCCCCCCCTCTCTCTCTCTCTCTCTCTCTCTCTCTCTCTGTGTGTGTGTGTGTATCACCCTCTCTCTCTCCCTCTCTCTCTCTCTCTCTCTCTCTCTCTCTCTCTCTCTCCCTTTCTCTCCCTCTTCTGCCCCCCCCTCCCCACCCCCTCCCAACACATACACCCAGAGTCAATCCATACCGATTTATTTGGCACAGATTCCTCGATCAATCCCCCCCCCCCCCCCCCCCCCCCCCATCTTTCCGCCAATAATCCAAAAGTGATGGATGTTTTTTTCATTGTCTGCCATCATAAGCACCACCACCACCTCCACCATCAGCTCAAACCTGCCCAAATCTTAACAAAACACTTTTTCTTTTTAACCTGCTAACTCACTCAATCCTGAGATTTTTGCTACTTTACAAAATTGGGAAAAAAAATGTATTAAAAATAAGCATGTTTTGTTCAACTAACATGAAAATTTTTTATTTTTTAATTGAGCTTTTATATAGTGCAATATCCACTAAACGTGCTCAAAGCGCTTTACATGAACATGTAAAAATGAAAAACATTAGCTTTGATACTATACCTATAATTTGTCTCTCTATGTAATAAATTGGCATGGGGTAAAAGTAACCCCGGGTAATCTAGTTGGCGTTAGGGTTGAGTGAGTGAACTGCCGTTCATGTATTCAAAAATTTCGCCAGAAGATTCGTCCTTCAAATATCGATCATTTTGAATGACCCTCATCTTCGCATTAAACTCTCAAACCTGGGATTTTGCGAGGTTAACAATAGCGTTGTCTCTGTCATACAAAAAAAAAAAATAATTGTAATATCGCCTTGCAGACATCATGTCTCGTCCTACATGTTAAATGTTACTGTTGGCTGTGGACTCCATGTAAAGCGGTTTGAGCACGTTTAGTGGACATTACGCTATAAAAATACCCAAGCTTAAGGCACAAGTTAAGTATCTTTTTAATCAATAAATATTTTCTGGCCAAAAAGGAGAAAGTGTGTTTTGTCAAAATTTGTCCGAAAGGATGGGACAGGGAACCGAATGCGGATGTCTTCATCAACAGACACAATTCCATCCAATAAATTTGGGCTCAGGGATTGAAATGGAAAATTGAAAAATCGTTTATCAGAAGAAGAATAGAAAAAAATAATCATGAAATGTTGTTATTGGGTTGGATTGATTGTCTCTGGTTTGCAGCTGATTGGGTCAGTCTGTGATTGAATGATTGTGTGATTGTCAGAAGGTGTGATTGAGTCAATGGGTGATTGAATGATTGTGTGATTGGGTCAGTCTGGGATTGAATGATTGTGTGATTGTCAGAAGGTGTGATTGGTTCAATGAGTGATTGAATGATTGTGTGATTGAGTCAATGGGTGATTGAATGATTGTGTGATTGGGTCAGTCTGTGATTGAATGATTGTGTGATTGTCAGAAGGTGTGATTGAGTCAATGGGTGATTGAATGATTCTGTGATTGGGTCTATGGGGGATTGAACGATTGTGTGATTGGGTCAATGGGTGATTGAATGATTGATCCACTAAATGTGCTCAAGGCGCTTTTACAAAGGGTCCCTGACCAACAGCAACACGTAACATGTAGAACAAGATATGACGCCCAGTTAGGCGATATTATAATTTTTTTTTCCGACAGAGACAAAGCTGTCAACGGCCAGGTACTCATTTTACACCTGAGTATGCTGAGAGAATGTGAGTAAAGATCCTTTTCCAAGGACTCAACTATGCGACGATCGAGGCTCGAACCCAGGAGCTTCCGATCCGAAAGCGAGTGTCGTACCACTAGACAACATAGCCGCACAAGCTATAGTGACCCCCCTTTTTTCTCTTAGTACAATGATGAAGTCGATTCCAAAGACGGTCCGACTCCCTATCATTTATTTCAGCTGAAATCAACGAAGCCTACACCAATTTGACATTGTTTGAAGCAAAGCAAAGTTCTGAAAATATCATGTCTTCCATTTGATTTCACCGAGAAATAATTGGAATCATAAAGTAGTGGCCTCAAAAATACTGCCAAATTATTCCATCTTCCATAGATCCCATTCTCTTGAACTTGGAACATTTCTCCCAAATTGTCTAAATTTTCTTGATCTCGACGTTGCCAGCCTAAGAAAAAACGACAAAAAATCACTAAATATCTAGAGGAATAATAACTTCCGACCAAAACAAGCATCAAAACTTCAAAACACGACCAGTCAAAGGAAGAAGAAGAAGGGCCGCCATCATCAAGAGAGAGATAAACAACGACATTTTAATTTCACGAGGTATAACAACCAATCAACGACGAGAAAGGAATCGGAGACCCGGATGCTGTATCTCTATCGGAGCGTCCGGTGAGGACAGACTGATAGGCCCAGCAGCAGACGGACGGAAGAGTTGGAGGCCAAATTGCATGATCATTAGAGAGGCCGACTCGATCCCAGCAATGGGACGGGGCGCTCAGGCGGAAAATTCGAACATTATATGATTTTCTGCATGAGGAGACAGCAAGCAATGGTTTCTATGATAAAATTACAGGCCCGCAAATATAGAACGCTTTCTCTCTCTCTCTTCTCTAGATGATATTTCCCCCCCCCCCCCCCCCCCCCACCTCCCTTTCTCCCTTTTCTCACCCCCATTTCTTTTTGATTGTCTATAGTCTGAATGCGAACAGGGCCAAAGGATAACAGACTCCAGCTTTGTGTTTATTGACTTGTCAAGTGTTTGTGGAACTCTATTTATTTCACCGCCTGGCTTGTTTATTTGTTTATTCTTTTTCTTTTATGTCTGACAGACTATCTTTGAATAGAGAGAAAATGGAGCCCATTTGAACGAATTTCACATGAATCTGTTGTTGTCATTTTATTTATTTATATTTTTTTTCGCGTGGTGGTTTGTTCTTCAGTTATTTTTAGTAACATTATTTTGCGGGGTTTTTTTTTTTTGGTTGTTGTTGTTTGTTTTGTTATTTTTTTGTTTGTTTATTTGTTTTTTCATGTGAGTTTTGGGGGATTTTGTTTGTTTGTTTTGTTTTTATGTTTTGCTTCTTCTTTTTTTTTTGTTTAGTTATATGTAT
>NC_088363.1:1599143-1604143 GCF_034508935.2 Berghia stephanieae | reverse complement strand
GAGTACGACAGAAATGTAATGTATTGATGTTATGCATTTAGGTAAAATACAAACATCCGCCAGCCGATTAAAACGGACCAACACTAAAAAAAAAAAACTATGTGAAACTTTAAACGATTATAGTCTGATTATTAGAATTGGGTGAAAACTAATCATTTAAATGGCTGTCTAAAAACGACAACAAAGTGACATGGAGTGACGTCCATTTCGTTCCTTCTATACTAATGACATGGTTTCGTTTTCAGATATTATTTGAAGTGTTTCCCCCAATGATAGATGCGTTGATAGAATTAATTAATGTTTGATAAATTGATAAGTATATAAAATAAAGGCCATTTTTGTCTTCAACACAAATTGATGTATGTAAAGTATGTTCTTAGTTTTATTGATGTGTATGGAAATGTGAACACACCTTTGACGGGCGTGTTCCGTGTTGTGTACACGACATGTTCGGCGTGTTGTGTACACACTTTTGACGTGTTGTGTACGGTGTTGTACAAAGTTGTAGGGTGTGATGGATGGACTAGATAATATTATTATCAGTTTTGATAGATCGAGTTGTGAATAATATGCAAAGTTTGTTTGTTTGTTTGTTTGTTTGTTTTTGTTTTTTGTTTTTTTTTTTTTTGTTTTGTTTTTAATTGAGATTTTATATATCTAGCGCAATATCCTCTAAAGATTATTAACTCCCAATAATTTGCTCACTTTGGACGACATGGGTGATTCCTGTTGACATCAGACATCTTGTTTGGTGAATTATCTATATTATTCCTTCGTGGAATGCCTAGGCGACGATATCTTATGATGTCGTTGCGGAAGGGCATAATTTAATTTAATAAATATCAACTAAATGTGTTCAAATCGCTTTACAAGAGGTCCCTGACCAACAACAACACTTAACATGGACGACGGGAAACGACGCCTGTTAGTAATAATAATAATAATAATAATCTTTATTGTCCAAATTAAAGGCAATTCATGTGAGGTAAACAATGCTCAGTTGGTCATGGTATGAACATCAACACATTTACAATACAGACACGCCATACACGAACATACGCTTGCACATTGTTCTACACGTTATACAAAAGAAATGGGTAATACAAAACATATACATACATACATACTACATACTACATACATACATAGATGCGACAACATACAAACACATATCCGTATAGGATAGAACAACGCTGTTAACGCTATGAGAGAAGAAGAAGAAGAGAAGAGGAAGAGAGAGGAAGAGAGAGAGAGAGATAATGATAATAGATAATGATGGGGGGGGGGGGGGGGAGTGGGGTTTTTGAAGAGAGTGTATAAGAGGTTGATAAAAAAAAGAACTCCCCCCCCCCCCCCCCAAAAAAAAAAAGCGTTTGTTTGTTAAGGTAACTGCAGTGCAAACCGAATAGACGTAAAATAATAAAAAAAGATTTAAGTGAAAGCAAAGCCATCACAATTTAAAAGGAATATAACATTCTATTTGAATAGAAACCTCGCCAAAAAAAGAACCCCCCCCCCCCCCCAAAAAAAAAAGCCCCGGACATTTATATTCAACCACAGAGGGCAGCTGTGTGAGAGATGAAGGGAAACTCACCACCGATGAGTAGCCATCAATCCATAACCACTGGTCAAACGGCCACACTAATAGATAATCAAACAACCATACCGTATTTTCAATTCAATTTTTTTTTTTAAAGAAAAAATATAGAGGAGAAATGGTGGGAGGAAAGGGGGTGGGGGTGTGGGGCGTATAGAGGGATGTGCAGGTGGACAGAGAGGGTGGAGGGAGGGAGGGAAGGGGCGGGGGCTGAATGGGGTTGGACAGGACGTACAAAAGATAGACAAGAAACCCGCTGACCAAAACACTCCAATCCATTCGGTTTGTTGAGGAAGAAGAAGGGCGTAGTTTTATTTTATTTTTTTTTATTTTCAAAAGCAGAAGAATTCGTACAAAAAGAGGAAATGATCTATGGCGGTTTGAACAGACAGGAAGTGTGCAGGGGGCGTGGCGTGAACCGGAACGAGATAAAGGGATGAGATACCGTGTCTCATTAAATTATTTATACATAGATGGCGCTTTAGACACTTGACGGGCGAAATATGTTTATTTTTTATGTATTTTTATATCGTCTGAAATAAAGTAAATAAGAAAATAATCGCATTTATTGGAATTAAATGGCATAAGAACACAATAAAGAGCGTAAAGTTAGTGCCCCAAACGTAAAAAAAGTCGAGAACACTGGCAAACCACATGTTCCGCTTGACAGCTCACGTTCCATGTAAATAATGAAAAAAAAAACCCTTTAAAATTTTGGCTGTTAGGTGGCAAAAAAACACTTTCTAAATACTCGATCATGCATCAAAAAATGTCTAGATAGGATATTTTAGGAAAAAAAAAAGGGGAAAATTTTCTAAAAATTTTTTAATATAAAATTACAGTCTATCTTTTTTTTAACCAAAAAATTTAAATTGCGGGTGTGAACAAAACGAGAATTAATTGGGCCCCGATTTTCAAAAAATTTTGAAAGGCCTTATATTATTTTTTTTTTTTGAACTTTTTTATTTTTTGTAAACTTTTTTTTCAATACTGAAAGTGTATTCCTACAACCAAACTAAAAAATTTGGAGACCTTTTTTGGGGCTAAAATTATTCCGGGCCCAAAGGAAATCCTAGCAATTGTTATTTTTTTTTGGGGGGCCCCCAAATTTACCCCAAAAATTTAAAAACATTTTAAAAAAAATAAATTATAAAAACAATTTAAAAGTCGTTTCCCCGAATTTTTTCCGGGGTTTTTACTTTTTTAAAATTTTTTTTTTTTTAAGGTTTTTAAAATTTTTTTTTTTTTCCCCGGGGAAAAAAAAAATTTTTATTTGTTATTTCGGATCCGGGGGGGTATAAACTAGCCTGGGGGGGAAGTTTTGGGTTTTTTTTTCCCCCCCCCCATGGGGTTTAGTCCTTGTAAAAGCTCTTTAAACCCAAAAATTTTTTCCCCCGGGCCGGGTTGGGGGGGTGGGGGGTTTTCTGGGGGGGGGGGGGGGGGGGGGCCCCCGCTCGGGGTTTTGGGGGTTGGGGGTTTTTAAAACGTTTAAAAAGGTTTTTGGGAATTTCGGGGGGGGTTTTTAAAAATTTTTTTGTTTGGGTTTTTTTGGTGGGGGGGGGTTTGGGGCCCTTTTAAAAATAAATTTAAATTTAAAATTTAAAAAATGGTTTTTTTAAAAAAGGGGGGGGGGGGGGGGGGGTGGGAAAAGGGGGTTGAAAGGGGTTTTTTTTTTGGGGGTTTTTTTTTTATTGTTTTTTTTTAAAATTTTTTTTTTGGGAATTTTTAAGGGTTATATTAAGATTTGGTGAAAAATTTTTAAAATAAAAAAGGGGAGAAAAAAAAAAAAAACCCTTTTTTTTTTTTAAAATTTTTTTAAAAAAAAAAATTTAATTATTTTTTGGGGTTTTTTTTAATAAAACATTTTTTTTTTTCCAAATTGTAAAAAAATCTTATCTTTCCAGTTTCCCAAAATCCCCCCCCCCCCAAAAAACCCCCCCCCCCCAAAAAACCCCCCTTTTGGGAAAAAAACCCCCCTAAAATTTTTTTTTTTTTTTTTTTTTTTTTCCCCCCCCCCCCCCCCCCCCCCCCCCCCCAAGAAATTTTTTTTTAAAAAAAAATTTAAAAACCCCCCCCCCCCCCTTTTCCCCCCCCCTTTCCCCCCCCCCCTTTCCCCTCCCCCCCTCCCTCCCCCACTTAAAAAATTTTTAAAACCCCCCCCCCAAAATTTTGGAAAATTTCCCCCCCCCCCCCCCCCCCCCGGAAAAAAAAAAAAAAAACCCCCCCCCCCCCCCCCCGGGGGGGGGGGGGGGGGGGGGGGGGGGGGGGGGGGGTTTTTTTTTGGTTGAAAAATTTTTTAAAAAACCCCTTTTTTAAATAAAAAAACCCCCCCCCAAATTTTTTTTTAAAAAAGAATTTTTTTTTCAAAGAAATTTTTTTTAAAAATAAGAAAAAACCCCCCTTTTTTTTAAAAAATTTTTTTTTTTTTTTAAAACAAAATTTTTTTTTTCTTTTTTTTTTGTTTTTTTTTTTTTAAAATTTTTTTTTTTTTTTTCCCCCAAAAAAAAAAAAATTTTTTTTAAAAAAAATTTATTTTTTTTTTTTTTTTTTTTTTTGTTTTTTTTTTTTTTTTTTTTTTTTGGGGGGGGGGGGTTTTCCTTTTTTTTTTTTTTTTTTTTTTTTTTAAAAAAAAAATTTTTTTTTTTTTAAAGGGGTTTTTAAAAAAAATTTTTAAAAAAAAAGGGTTTTCCCCCTTTCCTTTTTTTTCCCTTTCTTTTTTTTTTTTTTTTCTTTTTTCTTTCCCCCCCCTTTTTCCCTTTTTTTTCCCCCCATTCCAAAAACCCGGAGCTTTTTTTTTACAGTTCTTTTTTTTTTCCCCTTTTTTTTTTGTAGCAAGCTTTTTTTTTCCAAAAATTTTAAATTATTTTTTTTTAAATTTTGGGCTTTTCCCTTTAAACCCCCAAAAAATATTTTCTTTTTCTTTTTTAAATTTTTTTTTTTTTTTTTTTTTTTTTTTTTTTTTTTTTTTTGGGGGGGGGGGGTTTTTTTTTTTTTTTTTTTTTTTGTTTTTTTTTTTTTTTTTTTTTTTTTTTTTTTTTTTTTTTTTTATTTGGTTTTTTTAAAATTTTTTTTTTTTTTTTTTTTTTTTTGGCCCTTTTTTTTTTTTCAAACCCCCCCCCATTCACCTTCAAACCCCCTGGATTTTTTTTTTTTTTTTTTTTTGGGGGTTTTTTTTTTTTTTAAAAAATTTTTTTTTGTTGGTTTTTTTTTTTTTAAAAAAAATTTTATCATTTATTTTTTTTTTTTTTTTTTGGGGGGCGGGTTTTTTTTTTTTTTTTTTTTTTTTTTTGTTTTTTTTTTTTTTTTTTTTTTTTTTGGTTGGGGTTTTTTTTTTTTTTTTTTATTTTTTTTTTTTTTTTTTTTTTTTGGGGGGATTTTTGTTTAAGAGGGGGGGGTTTTTTGT
>NC_088363.1:1596406-1599043 GCF_034508935.2 Berghia stephanieae | reverse complement strand
CAATTTTTCAAAAGTTCGTTATTAAGTTTTTATTAAGTTTTTTAAAACAATCATACACTCTTTTGCCGCCGTCGTTTACATCATCATCATCATATCATCATCATCATCATCATCACAATCATTGCCATCTTCTTCTTAATAAAGACACTATATTAAATAATATGGTTATCTGCTATCCCAGCAAATATATCGTATCGTTCTATCTGTCTGTCTGTGTGTCTGTGTGTATGTATGTATGTATATATGATGTATGTATGTATGTATGTATGTATGTGCGTGTATGTTCGTGTATGGCTGTGTCTGTATTTGTAAATGTGTTGATGTTCATACCATGAACCAAACTGAGCATTGTTTACCTCACATGAATTGCCTTTAATTTGGACAATAAGGATTATTATTATTATTATTTATATAAGGTGCTAATCTGGTCTTTCCATTGTTATTTTGACTAACTTAGTGATAATCTGGTGTTTTCCATTGTTAATATGACTAATAAGCTAAGGTGGCTAATCTGGGCCTTTCCCCATTGTTATTATGAGCACATTAGGTGCTAATCTGGGTCTTTTCTGTTGTTATATGACCATATACGGTGCTAATCTGGGTCTTTCCCATTCTATTTCTAGGTGGGAAAGACCCAAGAGAGCTGTCAAGGGGGAATCAATGCCAGAGGAAAACGGAGAAGGATTTCGTCCAGACTCAAGAAACGCATTCTAGGATAACACTTTTTTTTTTTTTTTTTTTTTTTTTAAATTTCAATCATATGTTTTGACAAATGAGAAGCGAATGATTGGCAGGGAAGGAAGTTGTGTGGTTTATAATAGACTATTATTTGATGTTGGATTGATTTTAACAGGAATCAATTTGTTGTGGTTTGATTTTAACAGGAGTCAGTTTGATGTTGGTTTGATTTTAACTGGAGTCTAATTTATCTTGGATTGATTTTAACAGGAATCAATTTGTTGTTGATTTGATTTTAGCAGGAATCAGTTTGATGTTGGTTTGATTTTAACAGGAATCAGTCTAATGTTTTTTGTGATACATTTGTCCTGATGAAGGAAAACTTTTATGTAAATTTTTGATTTATTAAATTTTTTATTTTTATTTCTATGTGTATGAAGGAAATAGTATTAAATGTAAATGTATATAATTTGATGATGGAATGTGATTTAAATTCATTGAACAAAGGAGTTGAGATGTAGATGTAGACTTGTTACTTTGACTATTTATTTATTTGGAATACAGTGTTAAAAGAGAAGGCTTGAGTTGGATGCATAATATATTGTAATGTATTAATCATGAATATTGATGAGTTACTCAATGGGTGTATAAAGCTGCATGAGAATCTCTGCATCCTACTGTGTAAACATAGATAGAGCAATCATTGAAATGGAGTGACGTCATTTCTAAAAATTAATTCTTTTTGAGGATTTTTGTGCTAATAAATATGTGATCAATTTATGGTAATTTAATTGAAATGGGAAAAAGGAAAAGTTGTCTTTTGCTGTCTTTTCATGATTTAACTGTTTTGTCCCTTATATACTTATCATCATAATCATCATCATTGCCTTTTTCACCCTTTTTCAGGGTATAGGCCACAGACAAACAGTTTCCATCCTCTCTATCTTGAGCTAACTTTTTTTATCTCATTCCAGGTCTTATCATTTCTCTGAATATCAGCTTCTTTAATTCTTCTCCATGTTCCCCTGTGGCCTTCCCCTTGATCCTCTGCCCTGAGGGTTCCAGTCCAATACTTTCATTTGTTATAGTGAGTCATATACTTTTGACAATCTGTATTGTCATTACTGACAGATATGGTGACATTTTTGTGATTTAAAGAGAAACCCAATCTTTTGTATTGTTTCCAAAGTTTGGCTTTCACTGTTAGGTTAAAATCAGCAACCAGTAGATTTAAACAATGGTTACTCCCATAGTGGGCAGGGAGGTACATACTGTGTCTTCTATCCCCTATATCTGTTTTTCCAACATGCTTTCTGCCTTTGTCTTGGAACGAGATTACTTGGTTTTGTCCTGGCACTGGCCGAATCCTAGCTGGGAGGGAAACAGTCAAATGCATAGTTATTGTTTTGGGAGATATTTTTTTCCTTGTAAATCATCTCTCTGTTATATATTATATATTTATTTTTAATGTATAATGTAAGCTTTGAGTGTATTCCTCTTTGTTGGATTTTGTGCTTGTGTCCGGATGAGACTTATAGGTGATCTCAAACTAAGTATGCTCTTGGAATCTACATCTGATCCCTATTTGTTCCTAGTTCCCCTTTTGTCTTACTTTTTCTTGTGTGCTTTAATTGTAATTCCAGAACTTTTTACTATCCCATTTTCTTCCTTTTTACTGGCGCTGATAATAACCTAAATGTGTTTGCAAGCGCCGTAAAACCCTTAAAAACAAACAAACAAAAACATAAACAATGGTTACCAGGCAGAGTGCCAAAGACCTCTTGGCTATGGTATATCTTGGATTCCTGTCGCGTGAAATTGACTGCAATAATTCCATGCTACCCCTTATTAGGATGCTGGTCCATTTCAGATTACTTTTCTTTCCTGTTTGATATACGTCTCGGTCGTTCAACAATTGTTGCCAAATGAATGGTTGGGGGGGGGGGGGGGGGGGGGGGG
>NC_088363.1:1591957-1596306 GCF_034508935.2 Berghia stephanieae | reverse complement strand
AGTGACGACCATTTGTTCCTTTTTTACGATGGAAAGGTTTCGTTTTCAGTTCTTATTTGAGTGTTTTCCACCAATGATAGATGCGTTGATAGAATTAATTAATGTTTGATAAATTGATAAGTATATAAAATAAAGGCCATTTTTGTCTTCAACACAAATTGATGTATGTAAAGTATGTTCTTAGTTTTATTGATGTGTATGGAAATGTGAACACACCTTTGACGGGCGTGTTCCGTGTTGTGTACACGACATGTTCGGCGTGTTGTGTACACACTTTTGACGTGTTGTGTACGGTGTTGTACAAAGTTGTAGGGTGTGATGGATGGACTAGATAATATTATTATCAGTTTTGATAGATCGAGTTGTGAATAATATGCAAAGTTTGTTTGTTTGTTTGTTTGTTTGTTTTTTTTTTTTTGTTTTTTTTTTTTTGTTTTGTTTTTAATTGAGATTTTATATATCTAGCGCAATATCCTCTAAAGATTATTAACTCCCAATAATTTGCTCACTTTGGACGACATGGGTGATTCCTGTTGACATCAGACATCTTGTTTGGTGAATTATCTATATTATTCCTTCGTGGAATGCCTAGGCGACGATATCTTATGATGTCGTTGCGGAAGGGCATAATTTAATTTAATAAATATCAACTAAATGTGTTCAAATCGCTTTACAAGAGGTCCCTGACCAACAACAACACTTAACATGGACGACGGGAAACGACGCCTGTTAGGATAGATACAACGCTGTTAACGGCTAAGTAGAGAGAAGAGAGAGAGAGAGAGAGAGAGAGAGAGAGAGAGAGAGAGATAATGATGATAATGATGATAATGATGGGGGGGGGGGGGGGGTGGAGTGGGGTGTTTTGAAAGAGAGTGTATAAGAGGTTGATAAAAAAAAGAACTCCCCCCCCCCCCCCCCAAAAAAAAAAAGCGTTTGTTTGTTAAGGTAACTGCAGTGCAAACCGAATAGACGTAAAATAATAAAAAAGATTTAAGTGAAAGCAAAGCCATCACAATTTAAAAGGAATATAACATTCTATTTGAATAGAAACCTCGCCAAAAAAAGAACCCCCCCCCCCCCAAAAAAAAAGCCCCGGACATTTATATTCAACCACAGAGGGCAGCTGTGTGAGAGATGAAGGGAAACTCACCACCGATGAGTAGCCATCAATCCATAACCACTGGTCAAACGGCCACACTAATAGATAATCAAACAACCATACCGTATTTTCAATTCAATTTTTTTTTTAAAGAAAAAATATAAGAGGAGAAATGGTGGGAGGAAAGGGGGTGGGGGTGGGGCGTATAGAGGGATGTGCAGGTGGACAGAGAGGGTGGAGGGAGGGAGGGAAGGGGCGGGGGCTGAATGGGGTTGGACAGGACGTACAAAAGATAGACAAGAAACCCGCTGACCAAAACACTCCAATCCATTCGGTTTGTTGAGGAAGAAGAAGGGCGTAGTTTTATTTTATTTTTTTTTTATTTTCAAAAGCAGAAGAATTCGTACAAAAAGAGGAAATGATCTATGGCGGTTTGAACAGACAGGAAGTGTGCAGGGGGCGTGGCGTGAACCGGAACGAGATAAAGGGATGAGATACCGTGTCTCATTAAATTATTTATACATAGATGGCGCTTTAGACACTTGACGGGCGAAATATGTTTATTTTTTATGTATTTCTATATCGTCTGAAATGAAGGTAAATAATCGTAAAATAATCGCATTTATGGGAATTTAAATGGCGATAATGAGACACAATATAATTAGATAAATCGATATTTAATCAATAAGGGATCGATACAAAACGAATGATGTTGACGTCGCTCGACTCTATGTAATTGATTTTAGACCGGGGTGATTAATTTCTCACTAAATTCTTTCTAACTGTTAAGGTTATTCATAGTTTTATGTGTTGGCATTACGGTCCGGCGGAAAAAAAATTTGTAATATCGCCTTAGACTGCATCTGTGTGGTCTTGAGGTATAAAACTAGCTTTCGGATCGGAAGGTCCTGGATTCCAGCCTCGATCGGCGCATAGTTGAGTCCTTGTAAAAGACTCTTTACTCACATTCTCTCACCGTACTCAGGTGTAAAATGAGTACCTGACAATTAACAGCGTTGTCTCTGTCCGAAAAAAAATATTGTAATATCGCCTGACAGGCCCATGTCTCGTACGTCTTAAGTTGGTCAGAGACCCTTTGTAAAGCGCTTTGAGCACGTTTAGTGGATATTTCCCTATTTAAAAGCTCAATTTCAAAAGTTATTCACTGTTTCGTGTGTTGTAATGATTGATCAGGCGGGGAAAAAGATTGTAATATCGCCTTACAGGCGTCATCTAATCTCTGGACCAGCATAAAATTGAGAAAGGATCGCGTTTTACAGATGCTCAGGTTTGATTTTGGTTCTGATTAAGGGGAGTCAGCTGGAACCACGTAGAGTGCTCGACAGTTAGTTTCTTGGAGCGAATTATTTATTTATTCTTACTTTGTTTTGTTACTTTCTCCAACAACGGTGTTTCATCCAAATCTGGGAATCTTCAGGGAGTCCTGATGATTCCAAGATTTGGATGAAACAATGTCGTTGGAGAAAGTAACAAAACGAGGTGAGAATAAATAAATAAACACACACACACACATATTATATATATATATATATATATATATATATATATATATATATATATATATATATATGTGTGTGTGTGTGTGTGTGTGTGTGTGTGTGTGTGTGTGTGCGTGTGTGTTTGTAATGAAAACATTTTATGATTTATACACAGAATTGATGAAATTCTATCATCTCATCTAAGTCCATTGTTTGACAATCAATTCCCCCCCCCCCCCCCCACCCTACCTCCCTCCTCTCGGGACCAATTCCATATTCTCTACCTTTCACCATCCCCCCCCCCCCCACTCCCCCTTCCCCCTTTCCAGAAAAACCCCATTAACGTATTATTCCACCAATAAGAATTAAATTTATCTTCCTTGCTTGTTTGCTCAAATTCTTCCACCCGTCGGCCTCGACGTACTTTTCTCTCCCCTACTACCTCCACCCACTATAATATAATACGATAATACATACTGAATTCTATCGGATATTCCCAGAGCAAACACGAGAATGATGAATGGCGGATTAAGGCCTGACGCAGATTAGGATAAACGTCCGCCATTTCAAATAGTCCCTCTTCCGTTTTTATCGCTCAAACCTATCTCCAAACAGGGATGGAAAAATCTGGAAGAAGAACAAAACGATCAAACAATTTCAACTAAATCGCTCACCAGAACCAGTCGTCGCTTGGGGGGGGGGGGGGGGGGGGGGGGGATGAAAAATGACAATGATAATGATAATAATATGAATATTAATATTAATAATAAGGAAAATAAATACACGTTGAAAAAGGAGATGTATTAATGCTAAACCTCGATCATGTTTTGTTGGGGTTTTTTTTCACTTTTAATTTCGATGGAGACGAAAGAGAAACAATGACATCTTATCTGCTTTTGTCTTCGTGATAGGAGCCTATTTGATTGCCATAAATAATTAAATAGAATTAATGGGGTTATCCCCCTTCTCTTTTGTCTTCCTTCCCTTTCCTCTTCCTATTGTTTTGATTATAGTTTCATTGTAGCTCATTCCCTCTCCTACTTGATATCCTATTTTTCCCGCCACTTACCAATTAATAGTTCGCTTCGTAGCTTTATTTTACAGTTTAGATACTATTTTTTGTTCCCAAAATGTTGTTTTGTAGCAAGCTTTTGTTTCTCAGATTTAAGAGTTACTTTTGTCTTTAAATTCGAGTTACTTTCCCTTTCATTCTCCTCCTCTATACTAGTTTTCTTTTTCTTTTTTCTTGATTTTTTTGTTTTGTTTTTTTTTTCTTTGTCTATTTTTTTTTTGGGGGGGGGGGGGGGGGGGTTGGTTCTATTCTTTTTTCGTCTTTTTTTCCGCCCCTATTTTGAAGAGGATGCGTTGAAAAGTGATACCCAACACTCCAATTATTATGGGTTTACCTACCTTTGCCCATGTCTTTTCTCTTTCTTTCTCGCCCTTTCTCCTTTTCTAACGAGGAGACCAACCGATGAATGACAGTCATCTTACAGACACGAATGCCTGCCATTCATTTTCTCTTTCTTTATCATCCATGCCTGCGAGGACAAGCCTATTGTCTCCAATATATTATAATATATATTTATGTATGTGTGTATTCTGTCTTCCCATGTTAGAAGCTTGAGAAGAAAATCTATGCACTTTCCCATGCATGCACAAATCTTAAAAGTTAAAGAGCTCGCGTGTTTTGTTTTCCGTTTGTTGTTTTTTATTTGTTCTTTTTTTTTTCTTATGTTGTTTTGTTG
>NC_088363.1:1581957-1586957 GCF_034508935.2 Berghia stephanieae | reverse complement strand
CATTGAATTTCTCCGCTACTGCAAACGAATCTTAACAAAATTCCCAGATGGACCGATGAAAAAAATTATAAAAGACCCGATCAACAATTATGAAGCTCTATTAAAATACATCGAAATAAAAATAATAGATATAAAGTCCTCCATTATGCCCTCCCTTATCCAAAACAACACACCAAGAGCATAGGAGGAAAAAGAGGTGACATGACAAGAACTCACAGCAATATTCGTAAACCACCAACGAAAAGCGATTGATATTATTAGAAACGGATGTAAACAAACACACTCAAGTTGTGAGATAGATATCAACACAGTAGAGACTGTCTATAAAGAAAAATGTCAACGAAACAATATAAACATTAGTGACACACCCTGGTCCGATGATGTCACTATCCCCCCTCCCGCATGGACATCATCAACAAGTGAGTTTACAATCGACGAACTCACAAGCTGTGTTAAAAAATTACCTAATGAAAAGTCACCCGGGGCAGACGGTGTCACCTATAAATATATAAAACAAAATATAAACAAACTGGCACCAGTTTTTACGGCCATCTTTAACACCTGTTAAAAATATCAAAAAGTCCCCCCAGACCGGAAACACAGTATCATAACACTGGTACCAAAAAAGAATGGGAACAAGGACAACGCCGACGACTAGCGACCTATCGCCTTATTACATCTTCATCATCGTCATCATCATCATCATCATTATCATCGTCATCAACACTAATATCATTATTACCTCTGGGACATTCTGTGGCAGAGTCTGAAACTTCACTGTTCAAATTAATACTCCAGCTCTATACATTGTACATTATTTTAGGAAATGGTATTATGTCAATGAATATGTTACCCTTGTTACATTATCATGTATATTTCCTGAAATAAACAATTTTGATATATATATATATATATATATATATATATATATATATATATATATATATACAGTGGCGGTTCTAGCCTATTTACAGTGGTGGGGCAAAGATGATTAGGTCATATATATATATATATATGTATATATATATATATATATATATATATATATATATATATATTTTTTTTTTTTTTTTTTTTTTTATTTTTTTTTTTTTTTTTATTTTTTTAATTTATCTTTTTATTTTTTTAAAGTTATTTATTTATTTATTTATTTTTTAATTATTTTTTTAAATTATTATTTTTTTCACCTTTAAAAAATAATATTTCAACCACAAATAATCACATTCATAATGAAATGACAATACCAGTAGATTTTGATTATTCCAAACGTAATCAAAAATGAATCACGAAAGAGAATACAACTAAAAAATAAAGCGACGAGACATAATGCGACAACACCTTGACAATACAAGTCCATTTCGTTCACTCGAAAAATTAAAGATTTGCTTTAATCCCTCAACGGCGAGATTAATATTTCTGTTACATTACTGGTTTTCAGTAGTATGTGGTAACCATAAAGTTTTAATCGAGAAGCAACAACAGCGATATGACTCGAGTTTCATTCAGAGCTCAAATTGCATTTAACTGCTGTCTTGATGATTAGAATGATTGTGCCGGTGGTGGTAGTGGTTGGAATAGTGGTAGCGGTGGTGGTGGTGGTGGAGGAGGATGTAATTATGGTAGTGGTTTTGGTGGTGCTGTTGGTTAGAATGATATTTATGGAGACGATGACGGAAATTTTATGATGATGTTGATATTGTTTTTATTGCTATTGTAGTACTTGTTGTTAATATTGTTGTTGTTGTTAATGATGAAGATGATGATGATGATGATGATGATGATGATGATGATGATGATGATGATAATGATGATGATGATAATGATGATGATAATGATGATTATGATGACAACGACGATGTCGTCGACAATGATGGTTACCATACGATATTACAATATTACAAAGTTTATTCAATCTTAGGCTTTCGACAATAAATCATACAATTTTGCAAAATACATGGCAATGGAAAAATAAGAAATGGTAAAATGGAACCAAAAATAAAACTAACCATTAATTACACAAAAAAAACAATAGTAATACCACCAATACGACAAAAAAAAAAAATAATAAAAATAATAATAATAATAATAATAATAATAATAAATATTTAATAAAATAATAAAAACAAATAAAATAAAATTAAATGATAAAAATATATAAAATAATAACAATAATTAATATAATTAATAATATTATAATATATAATAAATTTAATTAATATAATATAAAGTATTAATAATATAAAATGTAAATAATATAAAAAAATCGTTATACAATAATCTAATATTACCATCATCATTACTACACCACCATCTCATTACTATTTACCACCACGCTACCTATCACTAAACCATCAGCAAAATATTAGTTTCCACCATTTTTTCTCGTTCTAAAAATTTGATAATCTATCAAAACAGAACGGAATATCCGGTCATTTTTTTAAGTTAGTTAAAAATCTACGATTTTATTAGCTAATAAACTACGATTTTTTATTTTCTATTTCAGTAGGCAGGATTTTGCTATGACAGTTATCAGTATCAGTTCCATAGTCAAAAGAAGACCAACAAAAACACAGTTTATTTAATCTTAGGCTTTCGCCAATACTTCATACAATACAATTAAGACAAAATAATGTTACCAATTTCTCCTCAAGCATTCGTTAGACTATAACAATAACGACCGTGTTATCTTTACTCCTCACCCAACCAACCCGAGCTTCCCGCCTCTTCATCGCGAACTATCTTATGTATGTATTAGCTTCAGGACGGGCAAGTACGGAATCTGCCCACCCTTCCGTATTTCCTCTTTAACTTAGAATTCAACTCTCTCCTTTCTCAGAAGAGTATTTCTCGTATACTAATTCAATTGTTGAGAAAACCAAAATGTTGGTTGTATTTTATATATTTATTTAGTCGTGACTTTTGAATAAAAGTGTTTTGTTTTATTAGAGGAATACAATATAAAATTACATTGTTTTTGCAAAATTATTTTGTCTGGCAATAAAAATACAGCGGTAATTACTTTAAGAATTAAAAAAAAAAGAACTAACAAATTAATTTGTTAAAAAACAAAACAAAAAACACCCCAAAACAACAACAACAACAACAAAACAAATAAGAAAACAATTTAAATAAATGAGTTTTGAGAAGCACTAAAGAAAACGAGAAAAAAAGAAAAGTTTAAATGGATAAACAAATATATAAAAACAACACAAATTAATACTAAATTGATATAATATTAGTAAATTAATAAATTTAATTCAATACTGGAACATTCCCAAAGTCATTACATCAATGGTACCAGCACAAGTAAGGCAATAAATAAGAAAAAGTTCGTTTGCCAAAATCTCGATTTAGTATTCACTGGTTAATAAGGTGGGCTCATTTGAATTAGCCCGACCTAGTACTAGAGAGGCCAGTCAGCAAAAATCGGAGTTAGTTCACCGTCAGGCGACGTAACGATGAGATGACGATGTGGGCGGAGTGGGGGGGGGGGGGGGGGAAGTGATAAAAAAGAACAGGAGCGTATCCTGGTTTATGCATTACGGGATGCATGGTGATTCGCAATCTATTAAAAATACACACAAATTGATTTCAGTACGAAGTATAAAGTTTAAGTAGTAACTTTTTAAATTATCTAATTTAAATTTGATTATTTCAGACCTGGTAATACAGCATATAACTTGAAAAAACAGGCTGGTATTTGCCCACCCTGCCCATTATTACCAGCCGTCCCTGAGTATCAGTTCCATAGTCAAAAGAAGACCAACAAAAACACAGTTTATTTAATCTTAGGCTTTCGCCAATACTTCATACAATACAATTAAGACAAAATAATGTTACCAATTTCTCCTCAAGCATTCGTTAGACTATAACAATAACGACCGTGTTATTCTTACTCCTCACCCAACCAACCCGAGCTTCCCGCCTCTTCATCGCGAACTATCTTATGTATGTATTAGCTTCAGGACGGGCAAGCACGGAATCTGCCCACCCTTCCGTATTTCCTCTTTAACTTAGAATTCAATCTCTCTCCTTTCTCAGAAGAGTATTTCTCGTATACTAATTCAATTGTTGAGAAAACCAAAATGTTGGTTTGTATTTTATTATTTATTTAGTCGTGACTTTTGAATAAAAGTGTTTTGTTTTATTAGACGGAATACAATATAAAATTACATTGTTTTTGCAAAATTATTTTGTCTGGCAATAAAAATACAGCGGTAATTACTTTAAGAATTAAAAAAAAAAAGAACTAACAAATTAATTTGTTAAAAAACAAAACAAAAAACACCCCAAAACAACAACAACAACAAAACAAATAAGAAAACAATTTAAATAAATGAGTTTTGAGAAGCACTAAAGAAAACGAGAAAAAAAGAAAAGTTTAAATGGATAAACAAATATATAAAAACAACACAAATTAATACTAAATTGATATAATATTAGTAAATTAATAAATTTAATTCAATACTGGAACATTCCCAAAGTCATTACATCAATGGTACCAGCACAAGTAAGGCAATAAATAAGAAAAAGTTCGTTTGCCAAAATCTCGATTTAGTATTCACTGGTTAATAAGGTGGGCTCATTTGAATTAGCCCGACCTAGTACTAGAGAGGCCAGTCAGCAAAAATCGGAGTTAGTTCACCATCAGGCGACGTAACGATGAGATGACGATGTGGGCGGAGTGGGGGGGGGGGGGGGGAAGTGATAAAAAAGAACAGGAGCGTATCCTGGTTTATGCATTACGGGATGCATGGTGATTCGCAATCTATTAAAAATACACACAAATTGATTTCAGTACGAAGTATAAAGTTTAAGTAGTAACTTTTTAAATTATCTAATTTAAATTTGATTATTTCAGACCTGGTAATACAGCATATAACTTGAAAAAACAGGCTGGTATTTGCCCACCCTGCCCATTATTACCAGCCGTCCCTGTATATATATATATATATATATATATATATATATATATATATATATATATATACATACATATA
>NC_088363.1:1559457-1579457 GCF_034508935.2 Berghia stephanieae | reverse complement strand
AAGGTCCTGGGTTCGAGCCTCGCGCTCGGCGCATAGTTGAGTCCTTGGAAAAGGCTCTTTACTCACATTCTCTCGCCGTACTCAGGTGTAAAATGAGTACCTGGCCGTTAACATCGTTGTCTTTGTCCGAAAAATTGTAATATCGCCTAACAGGTGTTATGTCCCATCCTGCATGTTAAATGTTGCTGTTGACCAGAGACCCATTGTAAAGCGCTTTGAGCATATTAAGTGGATATTGCGCTATATAAAGCTCAATTGTTTTTGTTTTTTTTTTTTCAATTATGGACAAGAGACAGCAGCTACAACAAAGAAACAAGATTTTTAAAAAGTTGAGGTGGCAGAAACAAAGATGTTGAGATGGTCACTTGGATGGACAAGAAAAGATAAAGTGAGAAATAAACGAATTCGAAGGTTGACTGAAGTGAAGAATATATATCAATAAAGATGAAGAGAAGATAGATTGAAATGGTTCGGACACGTAAAGAGACGAGCGAGGGAGTACGTGGGAAGGAAAGTATTGGACTTACAATTGGCAGGAAAGAGGAAAATGGGACGCCCAAAGACTAGATGGTGGGATAAGGTGAAGGACGATATGAAAGAACTGGGCTTGGAGGAAGATGATGCTCTGAACCGAGATGCATGGAGATGTGGAATTCATTATGGCAACCCTGCAAAATGCGGATAAGCTGGAAAGACGAAAGAAGAAGAAGAAGAAGAAGAAGAAGAGAAGAAGAAGAAGAAGAAGAAGAAGAAGAAGAAGAAGAAGAAGAAGAAGAAGAAGAAGAAGAAGAAGAAGAAGGAGAGGAGAGGAGGAGGAGGAGGAGGAGGAGGAGGAGGAGAGGAAGAAGAAGAAGAAGAAGAAGAGAAGAAGAAGAAGAGAAGAAGGAGAGGAGAGGAGGGGAGGAGAAGAAGAAGAAGAAGAAGAAGAAGAAGAAGAAGAAGAAGAAGAAGAAGAAGAAGAAGAAGAAGAAGAATGTGTATAAAGCGCCCGGCCCATGTTGAAGTAGAAGTACTGACATAACATGGTTGAAGACATGCGAACGGTTACACCACTATACCACAATCTACTATGATCATCAAATAGCATTATATTTTTGTCAGGAACATTTCTGTCTGATGCGCTGTTATCAAAAATTCAGAGAAGTACAAGACAACCAGGGATATTTAAAAATTGAAAACTTCATGAAGACTCAACTTCGGCGATTATTTATTTATTTATTTATTTATTTATTTATTTATTTATTTATTTATTTATTTATTTATTTATTTATGTATTTATTTATTTATCTATTTATCTATTTATTTGGAGTGGGGACCACGCAGAAGATGGGACGCGAACACAATACCTTTGTATCACGAGGTCAAGCCAATACGGCCGAGCTATATATTATAGTCTATCCGAAGACAACAACACTCAACATATAAAACGACACATGTAAAGGCTACTGCTCTAGAATATTATAAGCACACGCAATTTAACAAGACTACAAACATCAAATTTTTGAGGGGAAAAAAAAACAAAAATTAAGATACCGGCCGCTCTAATCGGATCATTTCAATTTCATCTTTAATCTCAGCACCCTAACCCCTTCCTATAGAGTCACAAGTTTATTTCCATCATGCCCCTTCCTTCCAATCAGCGCCCGAGTCACAATCAGGAACCATAACTCGCTAAAAGCTGTTTATCTCTCTATTCCCTCCTTACGCTTGCAACTCCAAAATGTCTCCATATCTAAATCTTTATTAGCAAACATTGATTGCGGATGGAGTTTGGAACTCCTGGTTCTCAGATAACAATGCCTCGACCCATCATTGAATCCTAGTTCTTAATCCTATTTACAATCAATTTCAACCTTCTTTAGATTACACCTCACTTTACTACAATCAAATTTTCCAGATTTTTCTTTGAAATCTCTGACTACGTCCCTTTATACAATTAGTAGTAACTAAAGATGCTTTCATCCCCTTTGTGGCGTAGTGGCGAGAGCAAATCACTTTCACGAAAGTTAAGCCTTTGATAATAAAATTCTCATTTCGTCAATGCTATTTTAGTCTTAGTAATCTAAACAAACCGTTTTCAATATAGATATGGACTTTCATTTTAATCATCCTCAATATTTCGAAGATGGATCTTTATTTCTCTCCGCTTGGAGAGCCTTACGTTGAATTCAGTGTTAAATCCAGGTTTTTATCGTTATTACGCCAGAGACACTCCTAAAACATTTCAGATAATGGTCATAGTTATAATCCTTTGTGTCAGCAAGGGTCCCGATAGCTCAATTGGTAGAGCACTCGCTTTACACGCAAAGGTTTTTTTTCTGATCCCCCTGTCCACCCAGCAGTGATCTGGCGGAAAGCACTTCGCGATAGACTAGCGTCCTATCCAAAGGATAGTAAGAAATTGCTATTGTCCGTTTCACGCTATAGAAACCGGGATAAACTCCGTCTCCATGGGCCGAATGGCTCTGAAGGACTAAGAAGTGTCGGCAAAGAATTTTTTTTCTTCTAACTTTTGAAGAGAAAAGAACAATGGACTACACGAAAGAAAATGGAATTTGAGCATCATTGAAATATTATGTGCCACAATCCGATGGGAAAATATTAGACCTATAATAGTAATATGTCTTCTTAAGCTGTCTGTTTGATTGGCATTGCTCATATTGCATGTCGCAAAAACATGGTTTTTGTTCAGCTTTTTAGCGATTTTATTTTTAGCCAGTTGGTGTCTTTTTTAATGTAGTTTGTTTTTTGTGTTTTTGTTTTGTTTTGTTTTGTTTTGTTTTTTTGTTTGTTTATTTTGGAGTTTTGTTGTTTGTTTGTTGTTTTGTTGTTTTTTTTTTGTCTTTATACGGTTTTTGTTTTTAATGGTTTTTTTAAAATATCTGTTTGGTTTGGGTTTTTTTGTTTGTTTTGTTTTGTTTTGTTGTTTTGTTTTTTGTTGTTTTTTTTTGCGGGGGGGGGGGGTGGATTTGTTTGTTTGTTTGTTATTTATTTATTCAATTTTTTTTGTTGTTGCCTAATTTAAATTCTAATTCATTTGAGGAGGAACTATATTCATACTTGACAAATCTGGAGAGAGAAAAAAAAACTTGTGCTTTTTATATAGCGCAATATCCACTAAACGTGCTCAAATCGCTTAACAAAGCGAAAAAATTATCTTTCCACACCTTTTACATCTTTATTTATTTTTGTGTCTTTTCAATCATTTATTTATCCATTTATATTTAATATGAACTTGAGTAATTGCGGAACAAAACTAAATTATACCGTAATCCTGTCTCACACCCATACTAACAAACAAACACAGACACGTAAACACACACACACACACACAATACATACCAATATCAACACACCCAAGACACCCCACCCTGCCATCACCACCCCTAACACACACACACACACACAAACACACAATACATACAAATATCAACACCACCTGCAACTCAGACACACATATACATACACAAACATAGTCAACCCCCCCCCCCCCCCCCACACACACACACAGACATACACGCACATAATCACCCAAAACAAAAAGAACAATCACGAAAATCCAGCAAGATTTAGGCCAATAAGGAAAACAATGACTGAGACATTTTCATTTCCTTGACTCCGCTTTGAACAAATCCATTACTGAGTTCAAATCCGCCATTTGTCTGTCGGAACCGGAAGTCACAACTTCGCTATTTTTACCCGCCAATAATCCTATTCATTTCTGAGATGATTATTTTCATTTTCGACGAGACGACACGACAAGACAAGACAAATCGCACGACGATGCGACGAGGGCGACAGTTCGAGGCTTGGGGCCAGGGATGCCAGTTTGGTGTATTTAGTGCCAAATTCAAACAAACAAACAAAAACTGAGCGTTTTTTGTTTGTTTATTTTTGGAGGCTTTTTTGTTTTGTTTTGTTTGTTTGTTGTGTTGTTGTTTTGTTTGTCATTTTGGGGTTTGTTTTTTTTTTTGGGTTCGTTTTGTTTATGTTTGTTTTTTCTTTGAATGGGGGTTGATGCTTTTCTGTTTTGTTTTTTTATTTTTGTTTATTCAGGGGGGGGGGTGATTTTTTTTTTTTCGTGTTTTTCTAATATATTTTTGGCACTTCATTAAATTTCACTTCAATTTACCTATTTGATAGACAAATACACAATAATGGTATGAAATTTACCAATTTTCAACATGAACTGACAAGACAATGTGAAATTTTCTTGGCCGCAAGAAAAGACAATAATAGACTTATCTCAACTCTTATGTGCATTTTAGCTTTAAAAGTGGTGCTTAACAAAACTTAGTATTTTGTTTCAGATCATATAGCATTTTTCTACGACTTATAATTTGGCACTTTAAGCAAAAATAATCTGGCAACCATGCTCCGGGCATCAAGACGCAGCCCCAGAAAATACATTACATTTCCTTTTCCTTGCTACTTGTTTGTCTCGATTCGAGCAGAGATATTTTGGCGATTTAGGAATTTCTCTGGCATCTTATGGAAATTAAAAAGTTTATTGAAAGGATGTGATTCTGTTATCTTCCCTTTTGTTTCCTGCATCGGCATCAGGGATGGACGATGACGAAGGCGACAAATCGCCTCTGGGTGTTTTGTCTGAGTCTGAGACGACAGGCGTAAACACATTGGACAGGAAATCAGAAGCGACAGGACGGATAATACAGTAATACAGAAATATATTATACACAATACTTTATTATACAATATAATGCATTGACATAGAATTATTATTACAATATGCAGGGAGGATGAAATAAGAAAGAAAGAAAGAAAGAAAGAAAGAAAAAATGACACAAAGATGAATAGTGTTAGGGGATTGATTATAGCAGGGCAAAAAACAATTTAGCTCTCTTTGTCCAGAGGGCGTTGTCAGTAATGAATGCAGAAATGCAATGGGATGTGAGGATAGGAAAAGGGGGGGGGGGGGGGGGGGGGGGGGGGGGCAGGCTTTATGTGTTATGTCTCTGATCTGACTGTATGGCTGTGTATATATTAATGACGTAATGCGATTGTTTTCTGTGAGAATTGAAACGAGATTAATCTGTGTTAATGTTGCCAGTAATTTATTTCCTTTAAAGGGATTATAGATATTTATAAGGAAATATATTTCGTTTTTCGGAATAATATCTGATAATGGGATGACCTCGAAAATCGTTCTACTTTTTATGGGTTTTTTTTTTCAGTGTTTCTTTCTTTATTTCTTTACTGTTTATACTTGCACAGATACAAAACAAATTTTGTCCCTCAGTTTACCTAATTTCGCAATTATCTCCCTTGCACGTTGATAAATTATTATAAGTCTGTGTTTGTATTTCTGTATTCTTTAAATTCTCTTTTTTTTTCTTTTCTTTTTTTTTTCTTTTACTAACATTCCAATCTGCCTCCTGTAGGCAAATTTACCGGGTTTTTTTGGATAATCAAAAGTGTTTAGATTTGTTGTTCGCTTGTCTTGCGACACATTTAGTTGTCTAATTCAATTTCTAGTCCTTCAGAGCCATTCGGCCCATGGAGCCGGAGTTTATCCCGGTTTATATAGCGTGAATGAAACGAACAATAACAATTGCTTGCTCTCCTTTGGATAGGACGCTATTCATAACGACAAATGCATCATCATCAGGCATCATCATCATCATCATCATCATCATCAACATCATCATCATCATCATCATCATCATCATCATCATCGTCATCATCATCATAATCATCATCATCATCATCATCATCATCATCATCATCATCATCCTCATCATCATCATCATCATGTTCTCCCCAAACCCATAGATCCACCCAACACATTGCCTACTAAGAGTACTATAGAACTTTTTGACCCAACATCATCATCATCATCATCATCATCATCATCATCATCATCATCATCATCATCATCATCATCATTCATATCCTGTCGTACTTTGAAAAAAAAAAACACCTTTTAAAAATTTGGCCAGAAAACTCATCCTTTAAATATCGATCAATAAAACTAACCCTAATCTTGTCAAGAATTTTCAAACCTGGGACCTCACTGAAGTCTTCCTTGAATTCTCAGCTTTGAGAGTTTTTGACAAGATGAGTATTAGTTTAATCGATCGATATTTGAAGGAAGACTTTTCTGTCCAAAATTTTTGCATCAGTGAACGGTATATTATTTACACAGAATATTCCCCATAATTGGTTTGGTCGTGGAAAACTTTGATTTCGACTGTAATTTGAATCGTTGGAGTGTCTGATGTGGTTGGAGTGTATGTGTGTGTGTGTGTGTGTGTGTGTGCGTGTGTGTGTGTGTGGGTGTTTGTGTGTGTGTGTGTGAGGGCAGGAGGGGGGGGGAGTTGATGGGGGAGATTTGTGTTGACAATTTTGATATCTCTCTCCAAACAAACCAATCAAGATCCAGCCATTTCAAAGTCCGTATTTCTATAAACATTCCAAGTGTTTGTCACTCTGTCTGCCTTCATCATCAATTATACATACATACATACATACATACATACATACATACACACATACATACAAGTCCACTAACCAGAATAGTTGGTCAAGTATTGAGTAATTTGCCTGCGGGCAGAATGGTCGACGGTTCAAACTGATCTGTAGGTCAAGGTTCGAGTCCCGACGAAGAGCAGCGTAAAGTTGTGTCCTTGGCTGTAGGAGACTCTGTACTTACAACTTACATTCCATTCTCGCACTGTACTCAGGTGTAAAATGAGTAGCTACAAGACCGGTAACAGTATTGTCTCTATTGAAATAAAATGTAATCTCTATTAACGCCTTATGGGTGTCTCGTGTAAGATGTTGCGTGTTACTGTTGGCTTGGGACCCCTTTTAAACCCTTTGAGCCCATATAGTGGATATTACTCTATGTAAAACCTCGGCGATTTTTAAAGCTGCCCATAAATGTATAAGTATCTATTAAATATTGGATGGAGAGGTAAAGTGGGGGTTGGGGGAGGGGTGGGGGTGGGGGCTGGGAATTTTTAATTTCTGTGATGTAAAGGTTCAAGTCTTTGTTGCCCAAGTCTATAAGATTTGCACTCTAAAAACTGAGACACTCGTTCAAGATTTACTTTTCTTAACCTTAAGTAGGCTACTTCTAACTTGGAGGATGAAGCGTGCCATGTTATACACATAACAATATGATTGGGGTCCCAGATAACACGATAAAAGTACTTGATTACAGTACTCAACAGTAGCAATGTGGTATTACGTACTAAATACACACTGCGTGTGCTTGTATTGTTTGCATACATAAGATTTTATGATGGGTAAATTTGGATGGCGTTGAAACAAAGAGAGCGATAGACAAGGAAGTCAATTGGATTCAGTAGTCTGATGTCACGCTGCCCGGCAACGGCAGTCATCTTGGTTCTAAACAAAGAAAATCATTACTTTTTTTCTTCATGCTGGCTAGAACATTTCATATGCCTTGTGATCAGAATGTGTAAAAGTCAAAACATGATCAAATTTATGTTGTTTTTTTTTTCCTCTGGATACACTTTAATGCTCGTCGGGGAAGTATTTCATACGGGCGTCCGCCATTGTTCCGATAGTTTAGAGCCAGTGTTACTAAGTTACCATGCGTCATTAGGAAGGAAGTGACGTTACGACTGTTGAAGAGTATTACACAGTTAATTGTCGTATTCTGGAGAAAGGTAAATGTTGCTGCTCGAAACTCGAAGAAATAAATAACAATGTGAAATTGAATATAAGCTTCAATTTAATATACGAAAACAGAACAAATGGGCGTTTCGGGTTTTCCCCTTTATCAACAAAACAGGATGAATGAAACATCACAGACGAATCAGATAATGTGATTGTGGCGTTGTTAAGATGAATATGAATATTTGTTTTATATATCTATGTTTTATTCATGTTTCATGTCGCGCAGTATATACTAAATTATATACTCAAAGTGCTCTTTATAAGTTTATTCTTCTGTACTTTATTTTTATTGCTTCCTATTAAATCTCGCTATCAAAACGAACGTCATTCCCATAGCGTGACACCTTTATGGAGGGTTGTTGAGTAGAGGGGACTATCGACTACTCACGGCGTGTCAATGATATCTTGATAACCACTCACGCTGAATGGTACATACCCGATATGGCACAATCTGGTGTAGGTCTGAATAAACACGTGATTAAAATTTTGGCCAGAAAACTCGTCCTCCAAATTATATTGATCGATTAAAATGGCCTTTGTCTTAGCAAAATTCTCAAACCTGGTTCTTCGCGAAGAGAGAGAGAGAGAGAGAGAGAGAGAGAGAGAGAGAGAGAGAGAGAGAGAGAGAGACAGAGACTAGAGAGGTGTAGGAAACCATATAGATAGATAGATAGATAGATAGATGGATGGATGAATGGGTAGAAAGATGGGTCGATAGACAGACAGAGAGAAAGAAGAGAAGAAAAGGAGGAGGAGGGGGGGGGGAGGAGGAGGAGGGGGAGGAGGAGGGGGGGAGTAGGAGGAGGGGGATATAGTGAAATAGATAGACTGATAGACAGACAGATAGATAGAAAGAAAGAAAGAAAGAAAGAGAAATAGATAGATATATAGAGAAATAGAGAGAGATATAGATAGATATATAGATAAATAAATAGATAGATAGATAGAGAGAGAGAGAGAGAGAGAGAGAGAGGAGAGAGAGAGAGAGAGAGGGATATATATATATATATATATATATATATATATATATATATATATATATATATATATATATCGTCGTCCAACAACAGATACAGACTTCAATAGAAACCAAACCAGGTCCTCCATCACAATGCATACATTCCATATAATAATATAACAACAATTAACACATCCCTAACCCCCACCACCAGTCCCTCCATCCATCCATCCATCCATTCATTCATCAAACAGTCTACAAAACAATACCAACGGTTTATTAGTCGGAGCAGCCTCCATACGCCATCCGTCATAAATGCATATTGGTCATGCATACCTGTCGCATCACAGGCTGCAGGTAGGCGTATTCGCCTCGTCGACATGCATTACCTGTCAGAGATAAAATAATTTTATTTTCACGACAATTCCCCGTCACGGAGATTAATTAATGCATCGGAATTGTTTTCGTGGGTTCAACGTCGCCGACGACACTTTAAGGTCATACTGGAGCATTGACCAATACCTCTTCAATAAAATGCAGAAGATTTTTTTTTAAAACAGTAATAATGATAAAATTCCATTTATTCACCCATTGGGGAAATTTGTCTCTAGGGTCTATTCCAAGGGAGGACTGGAATAACCCAGGCGTTAGCCGCAGTGCAGCGCCGCAAATTGAGCTAGGGCCAGGTGACTTGCTCAAGGCCACACAGCGCAGCAGCGGCGGATGATCGAACTCGGTACCATTCGGTTACGAAGCAAAGGCCCTATCCGCTGAGCCTAATAGTTATTGTATATAATTTATGAAAACAGCTCAGTCAGATACAGGAGTGGGGCTACTCAAGGCCAATACTCTTCAACAGTCATGTCGTCACTTCCCTCGTAATGACGCATGGTAACTTAGTAACTGGCTCTAAACTATCGGAACAATGGCGATGAAATATTTCTCCGACGAGCATAAAAGTGTATCCAGAGTAGAAAAACATTATAAATATGATCATGTTTTTACTTTTATACATTCTGATAACAAGACATATGAAAAGTTCTAGCCAGCATGAAGAATAAAAAGTACCGATTTTCTTTGTTTAGAACCACGATGGCCGCCGTTGCTGGGCGACGTGACAGCAGACTATTGAATCCAATTTCAGAGGAAACTTTGAGACTAGATACATTTTTTTCAGAGGAAAAATTTGCCATCAGATACGATTTCAGAGGAAAGTTTTGTGAATAGAGCAAAAAATCATGACTTTCAAAAAAAAACAAACCGCCAATTAAAGGAAAAAAAAAAGCGATTATGTAACAAGAGGATTGAAAAACAATTTTCAGGGAATTCCGCCGATCCGAGGAAGTATCTCACCTCTGTAGTTAGTAATAATTCAAGTAATTCTCGATATCGCTAGTGTTGTATTTGGGTTCTCGTTGGCTTCAACTGCTATTCACCAAGTGATTTAAGTACCTTCATAAACATTTATTCTTCTTCTCTTTACCTTCTCAAACAAAATGTCCAACAGTAAAACAACAGCAATAAATCACGTGATAAATGCCAGAGATGAAAGGAATAGGGAGTGTAAACAAACCCCATTTATAGCAACCGGCGCCATCGCATCATATTATTTCATTTAAAAAAAAAGAAAAAAACAAAACAAAAAAAAACTGCACCTTATATTCGTATATATGTACATACATAATATATGAATTGTTCTTCACCACCATTAATTAATGAATAATTCTATATCCGTAGCTTACACTTGCAGCATGCATTCCGTATAAGTACAAAGCCACAACATAGCATTGTAGATTTGTAGGTATTTGTAGTAGTTGATGTGGCTTTGGCTTACCACAACAAATTAATGACAAAGTCAAAATTGGGGTTTCTCTGTCTGACCTGAAAGATCAACAAGATTGAGGTTTCAAGCCTGGAATCCACCGTTGGCAAAATGATGGTCAGTTTAATCGATCGATATTTGAAAGAAGAGTTTGTTTTTTATTTCTTAGATACCTCGTGACCAATGGGCATGATCTATATTAACTTTCCATGTGCTCGAGGTCATTGGTCACATTGCAAAATATCCTCAAAATGACCCACTTAGTGAAAAATGTTCACAGCTTTTTAAATATCTAACATCACGATTGGTCATTTGGTTCAGCTTGACACATGGGTATGTTTATAAGATTTGTAAACAAAGCAGCGTGTTTACATTTGTTAAGAAAAATCCAATCGTTGGACAGCAACAAATCATGTCATTGATGACCTGGTTGGGTGAATACGTGAATATAGATCGCGTAGACTACTTCGATTCGCCATAATCTGAGTTTTTCTCCATCTGCTTCAATGATAATTTGACCCAAAACTAAAAACGTTGGATTTGTATTCATGCGCACCAAAAGATTATTTATAATTACCAATCAGCTGTTTTTCACACCTAATGTCACACCAATAAATTGTGCGAAAATATTCTGCAATCGTTGAATAACATTTTTAGTGTGTCGGAATGTTTTGTCTGGTATTTGTTTTTAATATACATTTATGTATTATGTGTGTTATGTCTTTTAGGTACAGATATAGCACATTATGTTAATAGACATAAATACACATACACAATGTCGCCGGTATAAAACAGTAGTGGTGTTGTTTGACACGGGCTTTCATGTGTACAATTAACCTGACGTATTACATTGTACGAGTGCCGTGGCAAATGTGTTCACAACTGAATGAATAATTGAATGTAATGGATGACAACGACGACGATGACGATGACGACGACGATGATGATGATGATGGCGGTGATGATGAATGGCGCACGAATACATTGACGATGGTTTACACATAGCAAGGCGTGACCAGTGGCCAGTCTTTTAAAAAGAAATTTAAGAAAATAAATATGAACATTTATATAGCACATTTCTGCGGATTTACCATGTTCAATGCGATTCACAATGATTCATTTATTCAAAAAGCAGGTCAGATAGAACCACATTTCCATTTCATACAGTACTAGTCGCCTGTTATGTGACTTTTTTAAATTATAAAATTATTTCAATATCCGTCGATTCCAAAATAATCACATGATTCTTCATTTGTAACCCAATTCGGAATCGGGGTACAAGGTAGAGTGACTATCAATATCAAGGTAATCATTCACACACACACACATACATACACACATACACACACATACACACACACGCCATTGGTGTTCAGTCTTGTCGAAAAATAATATAAATAATTTTTTTTTAAAATCATTTTAGCCGGAATTTTTTTTACTTCCTTTCATACCGATATAGATTACGATGACAACTCAACTAGGTTTCAACAGTCGTGACGTCACTTCCCCGGTAATGACGCACAGTAAATGGTTCTAAACTATCGGATCAATGGCGGACGCCTTTATGAACAAGTTTATCCAGAGATACAAGTTATTTTGCATTTTATTTTATTTGTTTACCACGTCAATTGTTTATTGTTGCGCTGACGAAGGGTTCGTACCCGAAACGTCTATTGATTGTATTGTTCCATACGAAGCCTCTCCATTTTCACTCTTTCATTAATGATTTCAATAGTGCAAAAACCGTGCTTGATTTCTTTCCGCGTTCTGTAAAATATCCCCAAAGCGTTCTTCGACTTGCTGTCACGTGATCTTAGCTCAAGTAGTATAATAAAGATTATTATAAAGTTATTTGCATTTTAGCTGGTGCAAAACAACACACGACATTAATAGGAACCGGCCATTGCCACACGCACACACACACACACACACACACACACACACACACACACACACACACAGGGACACACGACTTTATTATTTAACATTTATAGATTTGTAACAATGCCTCAATGATAGATCTGCGAAAGTCAATTATTTAATTTTTTTAAAAGCGAAATTTAAGAGAGACGAAGGGGGGAAAAGATTTTAAAATCAAACGGCGTTCCAACGAGATGTACGATGATTTATAAATTATGAAGATTATAGATTTATACAAGAGGATGTTTAACGAGCGTCTTTTTGAGAGCAAAACTGACGATCATAAATCCTTCTTTAAACCCTCTTCTTACCACCTGAATCAAAATCGCCACATTTGTTACAACATAACATATTTTTTTTTCTTATTCAGATTTATTTTGTACAGCACAAACTTTGGAGAATGATCTTTGTTTAATTTATAAAACATAAAGTTGTTTTGTAGAGAGCTTGTTTGTGTGTTTTTTTTTTTTTTTAAATAGATTTTTCTGCCTGCCATTTTGGGAAAATACCGAAAATCATCGGTAAGGAAAGAGTTATAAGAAGTCAAAATAGTTAAAGTGCTAACGTTGTGTTAAAGTGACGAATGTTAGAGCAGGCATTGGTGTAAGATAAATATGAAGGCCACAGGGGAAAATCGATCAGAGTCCGAAAGACACTTACTGTTCTAATGTCACAATAATTTGGTATTAAAATCAACCAAGAGCTTGTTTTTATATGCATCTGACTTGTGGTCAAAATATATACGTTTAGTCATTCACATTCAGTTCAATTCATATTATCATGTGGCGTTTTCAAATGGGTTTCCAAACTTTCATTTTGATTTTCTCAAAAGCTGAAAAATGTGACTTTGATCGTTTTTCCCCTGTGATCTTCATATGTGGAGTGGGCACACTTCTATCAATAATGATTATGATGGGTATGGAGAATACATGGCAAACGCTGCCGTGTCCGTTCGTAGCATTTTTCTCTCTGTTTTTTTTTTCTAGCACTGCTTCATACACACACACACACACACACACACACAAACATTTTCAGATCGATGGCGTTGCGTCAGAGGGATAAAACGCTTCTTTCCTATCTTAAAACGACCGCTCTCTTTGGTACACGATGGTACGTACCTGGTATCGTTCAAAAGATAGCGTTCAATAGAAAGAAAAAAAAAAAGGATTTCTCAGTGTGCATCTTGTATTTTAAATCTATGATTTAGATTCACTTATTATTATGAATAAGAAGGAACTGCGTTAATGCTATCAAACTTTAAGGCCTGAAAGTGAGAGCGAGGCAAGGCAGGCAGGTAGGCAGGAGAGAGTTAGTTCCTGCAAAGGGAGGTAAGTTACCTACCCCGAAGTTGCTTCACACCAAAGCTGTCGGATTTATGTCCCCTGAAGCTGTCAAGGCCCCCAGGAGACGCTGACACCACCTTCAAAGGGGAGGTGGGCTCGAGCAGCCCGCAAAGGGAATTAACCACGACAGGTAAAGTATAAAATCTCGGGCTTCTCTCTATTCCGGCCTCTATTAAATTATCTACCTGCAGCAGAGAACTTTGTGTAACTACAAAGAGGGAAGGAGTTAACAGAGTTGTGAATTTGTGAATTACGTCCCCTTTGCAAGCCGTGATTTGTGAACTTCGAATAATTCACATTTCACATTCGTCTTATTTCAATTTCATTGTATTTTTGTTACTGTATGTAAAACCAGAATCCAGTCTTTAAATTCCCTTAGACATATAATTTTTTCTTCTCGTCTTTATTTCTTTCCCATCGCCACCTCCCCCTCCCCCTCCCCACCCCCTCACACCCCACACCCTATTTTTTGTCGGTTTGGAAGCATTCTACACAATTTTACGAGCTTGTTTTTGTTTTGTTTTGTTTTGTTTTTCATTCATATTTATTTTTCTGTGTGTGTATATATTTATATGTGTATGTGCGTGTGTGTGTGTGTATCCATTTTTTTAATCAATTTTTTTCGTGTATGTGTGAGTTATTCTCTTTTTCTTTTCTTTTTTTTAAAAATATATTCTTTATTCCTTTTCTTTTCTTTTTCATCGTCTATGTAAAGTGAATAACAAAGAATGGAAAAGGGCAAAATAAACGAGCAGCTTTTTGAAGTTTGGAGAAAGGAGGAAATGAGCTGTCACCGCTTGCCGATTAACCGGTTTAACGGCCGTATTCTGGGAAAACATGCATTATTTTTTAAAATTTGGCCAGAAAATTCGTCCTTTAATAAATATCGATCGATTTTAAAGGACCCATCTTGGGAAAAGGGTGGACAGAGGGGTCAGAGTAACAATCTCGACTGCACCCGGGATCAATCCCAGTCCCTTTGTGTGTGAAGCGAGTGCTCTACCAACTGAGCTATTTTGACCCCCAAAACTACATTGGATCAAGTGAATTTTCAGTCGTTGATGAGTAAAAAAAAAAACAGTTAAAGAAAGTATGCATTGTTCTTTGAACAGTATGCACTTATGGGTGATTCACGTATCCCACACTTATATATCGCGACCAATGTTGTCACCCCTTCAAATCATCGTTGACCCATTCAACCCACTGATAAACACAATTTTAAATTAGCTTTAAGATGGCTAAGATTGTCCGGCCACTCCGTATCTTTATTATAATGTGACCCAAAAAAAAAAATATTTTAAAATATTTTGGCCTGAAAATGGTTAATTCAATCAAAATGACTAAAAAAGTAAAGAAGTTGTTTCAAAAGGGTTGCCAGATGAGTTAAAATGAGATAAAAATAAAAAAAGCAAGAAATCATGTCTTGATGCCAATTATTTATGTATTTGTTTTTGTTTTTTTTTTTGGGTTTGTTATTTTTTTTAACGCTTAATTAAATCAAAATGACTCCAAAAAAAAAAAATTAAAGAACGAAAATGTTTAAACGGATTTGCCAGATGGTTGCGAAAAAGAAAATTAAAAACAACAATAAAAAACAAGAAATCTTGTTTTGATGCCATTTTTAAAATGTATTTGGTTTTTAAAACGCCAAATTGGCAACCTTCGTCTCATTTCGCCGAGATACAATTTAAAGATAAACGTGATATTTTTAAACTTCTTTGAAGCCAGGGTTTTATGAGTTTTACATAAATTTTAATCAATCGATTTTCGAAAGTAATAAATGACAAAGTGTGTGTTTGTAGCGGATTTATCAAACAATCTGATTTCACACTATTTAATTAACAGGGAAAAAATACTTTCGAATAGGCTATTTATTTTGATTGTTATTTCTGGTACGGCTATGTGGTCTCGTGGTATGACACTCACATTCGGATCCGAAAGTCCTGAGTTCGAGCCTAGCATAGTTGAGTCCTTGGAAAAGGCTCTTTACTTACATTCTCTCACAGTACCCAGGTGTAAAATGAGCACCTGGCCGTTAACAGCCTTGTCTCTGTCGGAAAACAATTGTAATATCGCCTAACAGGCGACATGTCTCTTTCTACATCTTAAACTTTGCTGTTGGTTAGAGTTTGTTTTTTTTAAAAGCGTTTTGAGATGTAATTGCATAAAAAGCGCTATACTAAATGTAAATTATTATTATTATTATTATTATTAATTATTATTATTATTATTATTATTATTATTATTATTATTATTATTATTATTATTATTATTGTTATTATTATTATTAATAATAATAATAATAAAATTAATAATATTATTATTATTATTATTATTATTATTATTATTATTATTATTATTATTATTATTATTATTATTATTATTATTATTATCATTATTATTTTTATTATTATTATTATTATTATTATCATTATTATTTCTACTGACAATATACAATTTTTTGACCGATATAGATAATTTTATTGAACAAAGAGCGAAACACAGAGTTTATTCGGTGATTGCCCGTGTTAAAAAGTTCCAGAATTCGTGATAAATCAACAACAATATAAAGTAGTGAAACTTGATGGGATTTTACACTATTTTCCTAAAGTCCTTCACGACATGTTCTTTAACAGTTTGCCTACTACATCATCAATAAGTCAGATATCACTTTCTATCTGATCTGTACTTTAACGGGGACAAAAAAAGAAAGGCGGGAGGGGGGGGGGGGGGGGGTTGTCCTTAAAGTAATTATTACTGATTGATTTGCGTTATCGCCGGTGGAAAAAAAAATATGGTCAATGTTATCAACTACTCTGCCGGGTTCTGGAAAAACACATATTTAGAAATTTGGCCGGAAAACTCGTCCTCCAAATATCGACCCATTTAAATGACCCTCGTCTTAGCAAAAACTTACAAACCTGGGACTTCGCGAAGTCCCAGGTTTGTAAGTTTTTGCTAAGACGAGGGTCATTTAAATCGATCGATATTTGAAGGACGAGTTTTCTGGCCAAATTTCTAAATATATCTTTTTCCAGAGCACGCCAGTTTACTGCTGACAATGATTACATTTGATATGGTATTTTATTATCTCTCAACACACAGTATCCAACCCTCGAAAAAAGTCGTGTCTTTAAAATTAAACTAATTATAGTTATAGATAGTATGTACTACTTTAAGAAGCTCATAACATTGCCACCCAACTGCGATTAGAATCTGGAGGTCCCGATAGCTCAGTTGGTAGAGTACTCGCATCACACGCAAAGGGACCAAGATCAATCCCGGATGCATTCGAGATTTCTTTTTTTTCTGACCCCCTCCCCCCCATGTCCACCCACAGCAGTGAATGGGTAGCTGAGTATGTTAGATTGTGCGGAAAGTACTTTGCGATAGACTAGCGTCCTATCCCAAGGATAGCAAGCAATTGCTATTGTGTCCGTTTCACGCAATAGAAACCGGGATAAACTCCGGCCCCATGAGCCGAATGGCTCTGAAGGACTACTTAAAAACAAAAAAAAAAACAAAAAACAAAAACAAAAAAAAAAACAAAAATAAATAAATAAATAAAAATTTACAAAAAAAAATAAAAAATAAAAAACAAAAGAAAAAAGAAATTGAAAGAAAACCTTATCACTGACATATCAATCATCATTGAAAATATAAGTCAATGCATTGTTTATTTTGGACCAATCTAGCTATCTAGTTTAACACCTGAATGAGATAACCATTGAATTGCAAGTGAATTTCCGTTCTCAAGAGGCTTGATTATCAAATGAAATCATTACCATCGGTGTTATCTGCTGCTGCTAATCATTGAAAGAAATACGAGTCAAGGAGACTTCAGTGTCTACTGCTCGCATCCAGATTAAAACTTGGGTTTTTGAGAATAATAATTATTATTATGTAATACTCTTCAACAGTCGTAACGTCACTTCCTTCCTAATGACGCATGGTAACTTAGTAACACTGGCTCTAAACTATCGGAACAATGGCGGACGCCCGTATGAAATATTTCTCCGGCGAGCATAAAGGGTATCCAGAGGGGGAAAAAAACACATAAATTTGATCATGTTTTGACTTTTACACATTCTGATCACAAGGCATATGAAAAGTTCTAGCCAGCATGAAAAATCAAAAGTAATGATTTTCTTTGTTTAGAACCAAGATGGCCGCCGTTGCCATGATGCGGCGTGACATCAGACTATTGAATCCTATTGTGAAATCAATATTGAAGGGGTTGATGGTAGTATTACTATCATTCTTACTGTAATATTGCACTTTTCAATATTCCATTATTTTTTCAGGTTGCGGTACGGAAGCAAATCTATTTTTCCAGCTTGTAAAATGTATCATTGTATTATAGTTGAATACATTTTAAATTAAATAAAAAGCTATATTAGAAAATAAATAAATAAATAATTTATTTTTTTAAATTGAGACCTTATATAGCGCAAAATCCACTAAACGTGCTCAAAACGTTTTACAAAGGAACCCTAGCCAATAGCAACATTTAACATTTAGGACTGAACATGGCGATGCCTATTAGGCGATATTACAACAAAAAATTTTGGACAGAGACAACGCTGTTAACGGCGAGGTACTCATTTTATATATCTGAGTACGTTGAGAGAATGTGAGTAAAGAGCCTTCTTCAAGGACTCAACCGATGCGCTGAGGGAGGCTCGAACTCAGGACCTTCCGATCCGAAAGCGAATGTCATATCACATAGACCAGAATATAGATATTACTATCAGTGTTATCGCATTGGTAAAACAAACCTATAAGTCAAATGAAAACGTACTTGTTTGATATTTGGAAGTCGTTCCCAGAGTGCCTCGGAGTGTGACCTTGACCTGGCAACGATACGACTAGATTTTTAAAAACTTTAGCAAGACGAAGTCAATTTTATTTTTAAATCTTAGACATACCCTTTTTTTTGTTATTTAATTTTAAATTATATAATGCTATTGTATTGGTTATATAATTTTATAAATAATTAATTTATTTTATTTATTTATTTATTTATTATTATTTATTCATTTTATATTATTTATTTATTATTACTTTCTTATTACAAAAATCGGGTTTTCCCACAAACCAAAGTGGTAAAATCTAGATGTAATGCTCTTATTCAATAAGTACACATCGGGGAATAAAAAAAAAATAGAATTATAGGGTCGAATAGACACCGGTGTTTTTGAATGGATTAATAAAATCACGAATTGAATCCAATCCTTCTTTTTTTTTTTTTTTAAAATCTTGTTTGAAGTGAGGGCATGATATCACATTACTATTGTTGTCTTAGAATAGAATAATAGATTGTATTATTGTGTGTTATAAGCCTGCAATAGATTTGTGGGTGTGTGTGGGTGTTTTGTTTTTTTGTTTTTGTTTTGTTTGTGTGTGTGTGTGTGTGTGTGTGTGTGTGTGTGTGTGTTGTCATTATGTGTTGTAATATGAGGTGTTTGTAATTTTGGGCAATTCATTGTCATTTGAGAAGGGGAGATCACTCGCGTCGGTAGGAAATTGAGTGCAAAACGGTGCAAACTAATCTATCATTTGATAATAATCATTATTATTATATACATAACGATAATGATAATATTGAGTTAACATTTTTTTTTAATTGAGCTTTTATATAGCGTAATATCCACTAAAAGTGCTCAAAGCGCTTTACAAAGGGTCCCTGACCAACAGCAACACTTTACATGGAGAACGAAACACGACGTCTGTTAGGCGATATTACAATTTTTTCCCCGACATAGACAAAGCTGTTAACGGCCGGGTACTCACTGTACACCCCGAGTAGATACGGTGAGAGAATGTGAGTGAAGTAAGAGCCTTTTTCCAAGGACTCAACTATGCGCCGAGCGAGGCAGGCTCGAACCCAGGACCTTCCGATCCGAAAGCGAGTGTCATACCACTAGACCACATTGCTGCACATTATGCCGAGTGGGCTTATCATTCATCAACAAAGAGATTTTGTCTTTATTTAGGATATACGGGGACGTGACGCACCCGATTTTAATGAATTCTTGAATATCTTACGGACGTAACGCACCCGATTTTAATGAATTCTTGACTATCTACGGACGTAACGCACCCGATTTAATGAATTCTTGACTATCTTACGGACGTAACGCACCCGATTTTAATGAATTCTTGAATATCTTACGGGACGTAACGCACCGATTTTAATGAATTCTTGACTATCTTACGGACGTAACGCACCCGATTTTAATGAATTCTTGACTATCTTACGGACGTGACGCACCCGATTTTAATGAAT
>NC_088363.1:1554457-1556957 GCF_034508935.2 Berghia stephanieae | reverse complement strand
ACACACATAGGCACACACACACACACACACAAACACACAAAACTTAATAAAACGCATACGCAAAATAAGTTTCTCACAATTTCTCTCATTCTCTCTCCCTCACTCCCTCTCTCTCTCTCTCTCTCTCTCTCTCTCTCTCTCTCTCTCTCTCTCTCTCTCTCTCTCTCTCCCTACCTACACATCTTTCTATCAAACTATATTAATATCTTATTTGTATTGGAATTTGTTGGGGTTTTTTCCCCCTTTGAATTCCGGGCCTTCCAGCCCCCCCCCCCCCCCCCCAGCCTCTTCCCAAATATAAAAGAATAATAAATGAATGGAAAAAATACAGATTGTCTTTGTTTGTAGCTGGTGACAATCCAGATAATCGCCATAGCACAGTAATCATTATCACTCAATCCAACAACAACAACAACTGTGCGGCTATGTGGTCTTGTGGTATGACACTCGCTTTCGGATCGGAAGGTCCTGGGTTCGAGCCTCGCTCGACGCATAGTTGAGTCCTTGGAAAAGACTCTTTACTCACATTCTCTCACCGTACTCAGGTGTAAAATGAGTACCTGGCCGTTAACAGCGTTGTCTTTGTCCGAAAAATTGTAATATCGCCTAACAGGCGTCATGTCTCGTCCTACATGTTAAATGTTGCTGTTGACCAGGGACCCCTTGTAAACCGCTTTGAGCACATTTAGTGGATATTGCGCTATATAAAAGCTCAATAAAAAAAACAAAAAAAAAAAAAACAACAACAACAGTGACAATGACAACGACAAACGCGTAATTTCACACAACTAATTCTCTTTATCCGTCTTGAATTTCGTATTCCGGAAATTCTTTGATAAGCCATTAAAATCATTCCATCTTTTCAAAGACCAGCTAATTCTTCCTAATAATTTATTCCCAATTCACAACCTGAAAAATGATCTTCCACCCCCACCCCTCCCCCTCCCCCTCGCTCCCCTCCCCCATTCTTCAATGATATTTGTCTGCACTGATAAAGGTGTCCGATTTTCTCCCAACACAAACCCCCTCCCTCTTTTCATCCAGCCCCCCTCCCCCACCCCACCCACTCCCACGTAAGACATAAAGAGGTATTTGTGAGAGGAAGGAATTATGTAGGAATTATACAACTAAAGACATAAAGCGACCGCTTTATCATCGGCCTGTCATTGTAGAATTCAGAGTTTTTGGGGTCCATTTGAAATTGAAGAATTTCAAAATTAAATTTGATAAAACAATTAAATAGGCGGAGGTGTATATGCGGATTGAAATCACAACAAACAAAGAAATTGTTTATAGATAGTATGCAGATGACGTCACTCAGGCCTTTGTTATTGTTTTTGCCATCCGCGTTTGTGAGTTGTTCTCACTAAACTGTATTAACCAGACTATAAAAGTTCATGGTTACACAGAGTTTGTGTGTTGGTCCGTTATACTTCCGGATGGCAATGTTGTGAGCTCCTTGGCCAAGCGCATTCTATCTATAATAACTAAACAATATCACAACGAAATTATACTAATCCAAAACAGGAATAATAATAAATGGCGACATTTTTTAAAACGCAAAACACGTCTGGCCTGTTAAGAGTCAAATATGAACTGACGAATCACGTGATTCTATTCAATTGTTCTCCATTCGGAATTGGTGTATAGATAGTTCGAAGATGACGTCACTCAGGTCTTTGTTATTGTTTTTTTTTGCCATCCGCGTTTATGAGTAATACTCACTGAACTGTATTAACCTGACTATAGATTGAATGCGCTTGGCCAAGGAGTTCACAACATTGCCATCCGGAAGTATAACGGACCAACACACAAACTCTGTGTAACCATGAACTTTTATAGTCTGGTTAATACAGTTTAGTGAGAACAACTCACAAACGCGGATGGCAAAAACAATAACAAAGGCCTGAGTGACGTCATCTGCATACTATCTATAGATAGTTCGAAGATGACGTCACTCAGGTCTTTGTTATTGTTTTTTGCCATCCGCGTTTATGAGTAATACTCATTGAACTGTATTAACCTGACTATAAACGTTCATGGATACACACAGTTTTATAATGTGTTGGGTGGTCCGTTTTACTTCCGGATGGCAATGTTATGAGCTTCTTAGCCAAGCGCATACTATCTATACGAGATACAGTTTATGTATTAAAATTGTCCCAACTACCGTGAGCCTCTGTGGTGTAATGGTAGCACGCATGATCGGTAATCGGAGGGTCTGATGTTCGATCCCCAGTCGAGGTCGACTGATTTTTAGGGATGTTTTTTTTTTTTATTTGTTTTTTTTTTTTGTTGAAAATACTAACGAAAGAGTGGAAATGGAGACGCTTCGGATGGGAACAATAATACAGACAATGGACGTTTCGGGTACAAACCCTTCGTCAGCACAACAATAAACAAATTAATGTGGAAAACAAATAGAATAAAATGCAATATAACTTGTATCGCCTGTACGCAATGGTAGCCACGCTAACGTTTTATTCACACCTCAACCCTG
>NC_088363.1:1541957-1546957 GCF_034508935.2 Berghia stephanieae | reverse complement strand
AGTCGTGAGAGTTGTGAATTGTTACACACAGATTGATTACGTCACAACGTGATGAGACGACTGAAATGTCAACGATTTGAGGACATTTGAGAATACAGCAGACCGTAGCCATAATATAGCCTGACACTGACCAAAAAATAACGTCAAAAGACAAGTCTTTGGCCACAAAACAAAACAAATCTAGAGTTGTATTAAATAGTTCAACAAATGGAATCACTTGTTTCCTTAAGTTCAACTAACGACAACTCACTAGACACTATAGATAGTTCGAAGATGACGTCACTCAGGCCTTTGTTATTGTTTTTGCCATCCGCGTTTGTTAGTTGTTCTCACTAAACTGTATTAACCCGGCTATAAAAGTTCATGGTTACACAGAGTTTGTGTGTTGGTCCGTTACACTTCCGGATGGCAATGTTGTGACCTCCTTGGCCAAGCGCATTCTATCTATACATACCGAAAAAATGACGTCAAACTATAAGTCTTAGAGGGTTCTAGTGTCAGGCGATAAATTAACGATGGCTATCGTTTCGTGGATAAACTAGTCATTTTTTTAATCAGAAATACCTGGTACATTATACGATTAAGGTTATTTCCAACTGGCCATCCTCCAAATAAGTTTACCCATAATATTATAAGTGAAAAATTGTAATTTGAAATAAATAGATAATACAGTTATAGCCTCGCCATTAAAGGGTTAATCAATATTAGCCAATAGTTGAAGAGTTCACAATAACATTCTGACGACTGTTAACATAGGAAACGATTCGGAAGTAATGACCGCCTTTTTTCTACTCTTGATAACTTGAAAATGTACACGTGTATGTTTTAGAAAGAAAAGTGATAAAAGCAGTAATCATAATATGGCGTACATTGAAAAAAATTCGTATTAAAAACTTTGGCCAGAAAACTCGTCCTTCAAATATCGATCGATTAAAATGACCCTCATCTTTGTAAAAACTCTCAAACCTGGGACTTCGCCGAAGTCCCAGGTTTGAGAGTTTTTACCAAGATGAGGGTCATTTTAATCGAACGATATTTGAAGGACGAGTTTTCTGGCCAAAATTTTAAATTCAAATTTTTTTCAGAGACCCGACAGTAGTAATAATATACCACTAGTGAATGACTGAGGTTCCATTTCTTCACAGCAGGTTTATGGTTTTTCACCATCTGAGATGTTTCAGTTGTGACGCGTCTTCTACGTCTATAATACCAGCTCTTCTGATCGTTAAAGCTTCGGGATTATGACTTACTTCTGAAAGCTTTTTCTACTTTCGACTGAATTTATTCTTTATTCTAATTATCGTCTTCTTTGCTCTTCCTTGGAAAAACCTACGACTACTTAAAAGCCAAGGAAGAGACGGACCGGAAATCACGTGATGGTAATCGCTCATAACTTATTGTGTCTATTTTCGTCGAAAAGTTCATAGAAGGAGCAAAATTGACGTCACTTGGCTCCGTGTTATTGTTTTTAGCCAGCCATTTTTATGATTAGTTCTCACTCTTGGGTCAGCAGCATGGCTCAGCGGTAGGATCTTTGCTTCGTACCCGAAAGGCACCGAGTTCGATCACCTGCCACTGCGATGTGTGGCCTTGAGCAAGTCACCTCACTCTAGCTCAATTTGCGGCGCTGCACTCCGGCTAACGCCTGGATTATTCCAGTCTTCCCTTGGAATAGACCTTATCGACAAATTTACCCTATGGGATGAATAAAGGGAATTTTAATTATCTTTTATTATTTATTTTACGAAATTCTATCAATAAGACTATAAACGTTCAAGGTTAGCCTACACATAGTTTTGCGTGCTGGCACGTTATATCCGGCCGGTGGATGTTGTGAGTATTTTACCTAAACACCCTGGCTCAATAGATAGTATGCAGATGACGTCACTCAGGCCTTTGTTATTGTTTTTGCCAATCGCGTTTGTGAGTTGTTCTCACTAAACTGTATTAAACAGACTATAAAAGTTCATGGTTACACAGAGTTTGTGTGTTGGTCCGTTATACTTCCGGATGGCAATGTTGTGAACTCCTTGGCCAAGCGCATTCTGTCTATACGTTAATAATCATTTTGAAAATTCGCATGCCGTGTTTTTCAAGATCCGAAAAAAAAAAGCTACCCATCCACTGCTGGGTGGACAGGGGGATCAGATAAAAATCCCGACTGCACCCGGGATCGATCTCGGTCCCTTTGCGTGTGAAGCGAGTGCTCTACCAACTGAGCTATCGGGACCTCCAACAATGTTAAAACAAGCCAATTATTGCATTATCATTAGGTTATCAGATTTTCTAATTAGCGAGTTAACGATTACGCTCCCCGAACAAACACGATCGAACACACTGACAGGGAAGAAAACCGGAATCTGTCCTCATACGTCGCCATACGACGCCCGGCGTGCGAGTTTTCTCATTCCTGGAAATTGAAAGAAAGAGAAGGGGGGGGGGAAAAAACAAATAACAGAAATAAATATTATAAGAAAGAAAAGGATAAAACTTTTTTTTTTAAAGAAAAGAAAAGAAAAAAAAAAAAGAGAGAGAGAGAGAGAGAGAGAGAGAGAGAGAGAGAGAGAGAGAGAGAGAGAGAGAGAGAGAGAGAGAGAGAAGAAGAAAAAAGGGGGAGGGGGGAGAGAGAAGAAAAAAAAAAACTCCCCGGCGGGGAATCGAACCCCGGTCTCCCGCGTGACAGGCGGGGATACTTACCACTATACTACCGAGGAGTACGAGTGTGATGCGGACAATATTGAAGCCATTCAGTTGTTATACTTGTGGTGGATATTATATCTTAACGTGTAATAATTGGTTTTCTCTCTCTCTCTCTTCTTCTCTCTCTCTCTCTCTCTCTCTCTCTCTCTCTCTCCCTCTCTCTCTCTCTCTCTCTCTCTCTCTATTAATTATTATTATTATTATTATTATTATTATTATTATTATTATTATTATTATTATTATTATTATTATTATTATTATTATTATTATTTTAATCATTACATCAAAATCCAAGCATATTATTATGTAAACTGATCCATGATTTATGGTACGTTTTCCTCTCGTCCATGTAAGTTGAAAAAGAAAGACATAAAAGATAAAAAGGGGAATTTGGGGGGGGGGGGGGGGGGGGGGGGAGGGAGAGAGAGAGAGAGAGAGAGAGAGAGAGAGAGAGAGAGAGAGAGAGAATCGACTTTTTTAAAATTAAAAGACAGGAAAAAGAAATTAACAAAGCTTGATAGAAAGATAGTACTCCCTGTCTTGTGAATTTAAAAAAAAAAAAAGAAAGAAAGAAAGAAAAAGGCTAAGTAAAACAAGAAAAAAAAATTCTCCCCGGCGGGGAATCGAACCCCGGTCTCCCGCGTGACAGGCGGGGATACTTACCACTATACTACCGAGGAGTACGAGTGTGGTGCGGACAATATTGTAGCCATTCAGTTGTTACTTATGTGGTGGTGGATACTATTATTGTGTTATCGTCTTATCGATATGAATGGATCTCTCTCTCTCTCTCTCTCTCTCTCTCTCTCTCTCTCTCTCTCTCTCTCTCTCTCTCTATCTATTCACTGTGTGTGTGTGTGTCTCTCTCTCTCTCTCTCTCTCTCTCTCTCTCTCTCTCTCTCTCTCTCTCTCTCTCTCTCTCTCCCTACCTACCTATCTATCTTTCTATCAAACTATATTAATATCTGATTTGTATTAGAATTTGTTGGGATTTTTTCTCGATCCTTTGAAGTATAGAATAGAGAATTAAACCAGAGGAAAAATAGACATGATAAAATGATTGTAAAGGATTTCGTAAATTTAAATTCAATTTGTGCAATGTGAACGAAAAGATTGTTTGCTTGTTTTTTTTTAATCCTAAAAAAAGTTTCAATCATTTAAAATTTAAACATGAAAACTGGTCCACCAATACCTAAGTGCACATATAACCAGGTCTGATAACCCAAGGCAATTATGGGCCTGATTTATTTAACATTGTTGTAATGGACAATATTTTGCTTTGATTTGAGAGGATTGAGGCCATAACAGTTTTGACAATCAGACCTGCAAATAAGTACACGTCGATCAATACCGATGTATCTTAATTTTTCAGGTCCCATAACCAATAATTATCGGTCCGCTTTTGTAATGGTAATAATCACGAAACAACGCATTCTAACAATGTCCATTACACATAATTTTTAATTTAATGAATTTAATGAATGAATTTATATAGCGCCTAGATCCACACTGTGCTCAGAGGCGCTTTACAATGCAAATAAAACACAACAATAAATCGATAATTTAAGCATAAAATCTATCATATTGGAATAGCATTAATCAATTTGTAATTTAATCACCACACACTGTGCTACAAGATGAAAATTTAGGATATCTATAACATGTAGGCCTAATAGAAATGTTAAACATCAAATGATTTCCTAAAGAGATGTGTTTTGAGTTTCTTTTTAAAGTTTTCAAAAGTTGGACATTTTTTGAGGGATGACGCCCATCATTCATTGCGCTCAGTTATGAGACCTGCAAATATGCTTGTGTTGATCTGTTAATACCCTTCCTCCTGTCTCTCCTGTGAATGACTTGACTTACTTGACTTAGATGCCTTTCGCGTCTCGACCGAAAGATCGGGTCGCCTTGTCTGTTTCCAGTATTTCCTGTGTGAGGTGTCTCCAATATTGCCGGTCCTCTGCTAGGGTTCTCAGATTTTCAAGGTCCCCTGCCGTTATGAGACTAATGCTTTGTCCAAGTGTTGTGAGGTTTTTGTTTAGGATCACAGGGAGTGTTGTGATCGGTCTTCCTCTGAAAAGGTTCCCGTGTTTTTGGAAGTATCCCGACATGGCTTGGTTAGCTGGTATGTTTTTGTCCCTGCGTAGTATGTGACCGAAAAGTTGCCATCGTTGTTGTAAAATGTCAAGGGAGATTGGTCTTTCTTTTGTGATCTTATAGAGTGATTCATTTGAGATCTTTTTTGGGTATTTGATGTCCAGTACCCTTCTTAGCTGTGTGCGATGGAAGGCATCCAG
>NC_088363.1:1529457-1531957 GCF_034508935.2 Berghia stephanieae | reverse complement strand
CGGGACTCTCCGAGTCTTAGTGCAATATTTTATCTACTACGCCGTCTGAATCCCTCTCAATGAAGAAAGATAGAGAAGATATAAAATTGGTGGTGAATGAAAGCTTGCGGCTCGCTTTATTGGCGGATATGTGGTCTAGTGGTATGACACTCGCTTTCGGATCGGAAGATCTTGGGTTCGAGCGTCGCTCGGCGCATGGTTGAGTCATTGGAAAAGACTCTTTACTCACACTCTCTCACCTTACTCAGGTGTAAAATGAGTACCTGGCCGTTTAGTGCATTGCCTCTGTCCGAAAAAAAAATTTAACATCGCCTAACAGGCGTCATGTATCGTCCTAAATGTTAAATGCTGCTGTTGGCCAGGGACCCCTTGTAAAGCGCTTGAGCACATTTAGTGGATATTGCGCTATATAAAAGCTCAGTTGTTTAACATTGTAAACCCTAAACAATATATATATATATATATATATTTTTTTTTTTTTGCATTATATTTTATTTGTATTCCACGTTAATTTGTGTATTGTTGTGCTGACGAAGGGTTTGTACCCGAAACGTCCATTGTCTGTTATGTTCCCATACGAAGCCTCTCCATTTTCACTCTTTCGTTAGTATTTTACGATCACCGGCTTCAGGCAGCCCCTACCGTTTTCTACTTTTCAGAGGTGAATCACAACACTAATTTTGCAGGTCGAAAAACCAAACGCATTTAAGGGTTTGATTTAAAATTAAGAAATTAAGTAGCAGTTTTGCACCGGTGTTAGATAAATGATAGCACGTGTGACCGGTAATCAGAAGGTCTGAGGTTCGACCCCAGCTGAGGTAGACAATTTTTTTGGGATGGTTTTATATATATATATATATATATATATATATATATATATATATATATATATATATATATATATATATATATATGTAGTTGTTTTTTTTGGTTTTGTCTTGTCTTGTTTTGTTTTGTTTTGTTTTTGTTTTGTTTTTTGTTTTTTGTTTGTTTGTTTTTTTTTTTTTTGGGGGGGGGGGGGGGGGCGGTTATTTTTCTTTCTTGCTTTGTCTGGCACCTTTCATACACACTTGTTCAGTTCTTTTACCTTGGCTTGATTTAACATTGACTATTTCTTTTTCCATTGATACAAAGAGCCCGTGACAATTTGGGTTATCAGGCCTGCTAATAAGTATGTTAATTATAAACTCAACAGAAAAGAAGAAGGGAAAAGAAGAAAAAAATACGCACATAGTAGACATAATGAATAAAACACTGAAAATTGAAAAAATAAAATGCTTTAAAATCTTACCTTTATCTGTATAATATTATTCACAATAAGAATTCCACAAATTAATCTCAACAGGCTGAATTAATCAACAAATATAACATTAAAGATGTTATCCACAATGTAAGATATCAATATTATTGATAAACTGTATCAATATCAATCAACAATTAATTTTAAAACAGGAAACGTACATTGGAAACTGATTGATGAAAAGTGAGTAAAATAAAAACTTTAGAAATTGTCATAAACTTTCCAAAAATGTGAAATAGCTTCGAACACTCGCGGCACACGACTGGTGAAATGATCTAGTACTAGTTTCGGACACCCTAACTACTGCATCAAAACACCACATCAACAACAAAAGACGAAATCAGTATCAGCGTGAGATATCAATATTAATATCGTATTGAATTGCTTCTCCGATGAGTGAATGGATGAATAAATGAAATGATTGAATGAATGAATGAATGAGCAGACATCGGTGATTTTGTATCCTTCCGCCGTCGAGCTAGCTAGCTACTTTCTCTTGTCCTATCACACACAATCACTCACACAGTTGTCACGGGCAGTGAAAACAGCGACAGGAATTTAGCAGACGCCAGGCAGAACTAGAATAGTTCACAGAGAAACAACTGAATAAATGATTATAATCGACAAATCTCCACCGAGTTAGAAGACGAGTTAGAGTTGTTATTGGTTGTGGGTGAATAGCTACCACCACCGCAACCACAACCAAACGGATTCAGCACTGACAGTCATTGGAACACACGTCAATCTCAATACAAGCTTGCAAAAAGTGGGCGTGCAAACCATTTCACAAGTTTTGCCGAATGCAAATCGCATTGGATTTTGGGCCAGCCCACTTTTTCTCCCCCCTCCGCCGCCCTACTCCTCTTCTACCTTCTCCTCCTCTCCTCCCTCCCCCCGCTGCGTTGAGTCGGACAGAAAATCGGAAAAATCGTAACCAAACCAAACGAAGAGCCGTTTTCGCCGATTCAATGACTGTGTGTGTATGCGCGTTTGTGTACACGTGTGTGTCAGGACGGTTGTCATTGGTTGGTGTACCAATTCTATCGTCTGCCCGTGCGTCCATCTGATTGGCTGGCGGTTTAGACATGACGTTTGTATTCATTCGCATTCGACACTGCCTTCGTACTTCGTATTGTTTTTGATGGATCTCGGTGTTTGTTATGGGCTTGTGTGTTATGGTTACTTTGTTATGAATCTGCA
>NC_088363.1:1521957-1524457 GCF_034508935.2 Berghia stephanieae | reverse complement strand
AACACGACAATCAGACACAATGATAGGTCAAGGGTCATAAAACAACCCCGGGGGTTTCATTTCCGGGGTCAAATGTTGAAAAGTTGGGTGGTGTGTTGATATAATATTATTTGATTAGCAGTTACTGCAGTTCAAAGGGTAAATTATACACTTTTATATCGAATGAATGCGTTTGGTTCTTGATTCACTCCCTTGAGAAGTGACGTAAGTAATAGTTACTCGTACATACAGGACTGATATTCCAATAGATGGAACGAAATTGACGTCACTCAGCTAGCTCTTTGTTATTGTTTTTTGACAGCAATATTGTTGATTTATACTCACTAAATCATACCTATTAGACTATTAGACATAGGCGATATTCACGTCACAATACGAGTCCTGGCATATCCATCGTTAACTTATAACCTGACACTAAAACCGTGGCCTTCGTAAAGTTATGGCCTGACACCGTGGCCTTCGTAAAGTTATGGCCTGATACTGACCAAAAAATGACGTCAAAACGCCAGTCTTTTGCCACAAAAGAAAACAAATCGTGAGTTGTATTCAATAGTTCAGCCAATGAAATAACTTGTTTCCATGAGCTCTACTAACGACAACTCACTAGACGGTGCAAAAACCAAATAATGACGTCAAACTGCCAGTCCTATTGGATTTCAGTGTCAGGATAAACGATGGCTACGCTAAACCCACTGAGCCCATAGTTGACGTCATTTAGATTTATGGTACGCCAAGTGAGTTGAATTCAGTGAGGGCTCAAGAAACAAATTATGATTCCATTGGCTTGAAACTGGGTAAACAACTCACATTGTTGTCTTTATTTTGTGGCCACAGGCTCAAATACTAGTTTGGACGTTCATTGTTGGATATATAGGTCATGAGTTTACGATGGCCACGGTCTTATTGTTGGGCTATGAGGAATGGGGGGAGAGAGGAATGGGGGTGGGGGGGGGGGGGGGGGTAACTTCAATAAGATTGAATCTTTGTTACAGAAAGAAAGGGAGTGAATCCCTTTTCTGTTCTTAGATTCGTGGGTTCATGTAGACCAGTAGACCCAAATTATAATTTGTCAACCCCAACAGAATAATGTTATATAATATTTGTACCTATGAGATGACCGTGTGGATAAAACATTGCGCTTACATGCAGAGGACCAGGGTTCGAACCCTACAAAGTTGAGTCCTTGGAGAAGGTTTTTTACTAACATTTGCTCACCACACTGGGGTGAGGTCCGGAAGCTGGCTTAGGACAGAAGTCACACGCTCCATACTATCGACCTTATGTGTTTATGAAGCACCAAGGAGTAGTAAGTAAGTAAGTAAGTAAGTAAGTAAGTATGTAGGTAAGTAAGTAAGTAAGTAAGTATGTAGGCAAGTAAGTAAGTAAGTAAGTAAGTAAGTATGTATGTAGGTAAGTAAGTAAGTAAGTAAGTATGTAGGCAAGTAAGTAAGTAAGTAAGTAAGTAAGTAAGTAAGTATGTAGGTAAGTAAGTAAGTAAGTAAGTATGTAGGTAAGTAAGTAAGTAAGTAAGTAAGTAAGTAAGTAAGTATGTAGGTAAGTAAGTAAGTAAGTATGTAGGTAAGTAAGTAAGTAAGTAGGTAAGTAAGTAAGTAAGTAGGTATGTAGGTAGTAAATAAGTAAGTAAGTAAGTAAGTATGTAGGTAAGTAAGTAAGTAAGTATGTTAAGTTAGTAAGTATGTAAGTATGTAGGTAAGTAAGTAAATATGTAGGTAAGTAAGTAAGTAAGTAGGTATGTAGGTAGTAAATAAGTAAGTAAGTATGTATGTAGGTAAGGTAAGTAAGTAAGTAAGTAAGTAATTAAGTAAGTAAATAAGTAAGTAAGTGAGTAAGTAAGTAAGTAAGTAAGTAAGTGAGTAAGTAAGTAAGTAAGTAAGTAGTAAGTAAGTAAGTAAGTATGTAAGTAAGTAAGTATGTAAGTAGTAAGTAAGTATAAATAAGTAAGTAAGAAGTAAGTAAGTATAAGTAAGTAATAAGTAGTAAGTTAATAAGTAAGTAAGTAAGTAGAGTAAGTAAGTAATAGTAAGTAAGTATGTAAGTAAGTAAGTAGTAGTAAGTAAGTAAGTAAGTAAGTAAGTAAAGTAAGTATGTAAGTAAGTAAGTAAGTATGTAAGTAAGTAAATAAAGTAAGTAATGTAAGTAAGTAAGTAAGTAGTAATTAGTAAGTAATTAAGTAATAAGTAAGTAAGTAAGTAGAAGTAAGTAAGTAAGTAAGTAAGTAAGTAGTAATAAGTAAGTAGTAAGTAGTAAGTAATAAGTAAGTAAGTAAGTAAGTAAGTAATAAGTAAGTAAGTAATTAAGTAAGTAAGTAATTAATAAGTAGTAAGTAAGTAAGTAAGTAAGTAAGTAAGTAAGTAAGTAGTAAGTAGGTAATGTAAGTAAGTAATAAGTAAGTAAGTAAGTAAGTAAGTAAATAAGTAGTAGTGTAAGTATGTAGTAAGTAAGTAATAATAAGTAAGTAGTAATAATAAGTAAGTATAGT
>NC_088363.1:1510504-1518004 GCF_034508935.2 Berghia stephanieae | reverse complement strand
TAACTACCATTTGTACTACAACCACCATCACCACCACATCAACATTACTACCACCACTATTACAACCACTACCACATTGTCATCTCGACCACAACTACTACAACCACTATACCACCACCACGTCATCGTCACTACCACTACTACTTCAACCACCATCACCACCATATCATCATCACTACCACTACTACTACTACCACCACCTCCACATCATCATTACCACTACTACTTCAACCACCACCACATCATCATCACTACCACTACTACTTCAACCACCACCACCACCACCATAACATCATTTCTACCACCACTACTACTACTACCACCACCACATCATCATCACTACCACTATTACTACAGCCACTAACACCACATCTTCCTCACTACCACCAGTACTACAATCTCTACCATTAGGTTTTGGCGCTTTACTTCATTTAAAATAAGGAAACTTTGGGATTGTATTTGGCAATGTGTTTATGTATCATAGTATAATTCTAATCAGTTATCTATTTAGAACTATACAATATGTAAACACAATGCCAAATACCATTCCAATTCCTTTTTCTTGTGTGCGGAAATTCCTCTTTCGGCATTGAAATTCCTACGAATGGTGTCTGAAACTCCCGTGAGCCAAATTTATAGTTGGCGTCTCTGTATAACACCCGTCTTTGGATCGGAAGGGCTTGAGTTCGAGATCCGCTCCATGTGGCACATAAACTGAGTCCACCAAAAGGCTCGTTACTCACATTCTTCTTAAATGTGTAAAATGGGTACCTGGCTGTTTACAGCATTGTCTCTGACGGGGAAAAAATGGTAAAATCCCCTTAAAGGCGTCATGTCTCATCTTAAACGCTAAGTAATTCAATTGGGTAGAAATTAGATACCCCTTGTAAAGTGCTTATTGCGCTATATTAGAACCAGCTACTATACGTCATTACGAGGGAAGTGACGTCACGACTTTTGAACCTTATTTGAATAACGTTTTAATAGATTGATATTTGATGTCAAGATTTCATGGCCAAAATTTAAAAAACAACAACAACAACAACAACAACAAAAAAGAGTTTTGTCAGAGGCTTACGACAAATCAAAACTTGGCCATAAAAGTGGCCCGCCATAGTGTATGCATGGAGGATGTATGTAATCATCTCATCGGGCAGAGATTTCGCAAAGCCGAGACCAGAATCGGAAGAATTGGTGAAAAATTCCTCCAGTAATCCAAGTTAGAATAGGTAGGGTATTTCGTGAATGAATTGTCTATTTAGTGAGCGAATCTCCCCCCTTTTATTTACACGTGGACAACGATAAAGGCATGTGTGACTAAATAGCGGTCTATTGAAATGAGCTGCTGTTGCCTGTCTGAGTGTGTGTGTATGTGTGTGTGCGTGTGTGTGTAGTTTATTTCCCTCTATTTATTAAGTGAAACAGATAAGATAAGGCTATAAATCTTTCACACATTTTCTCGTCTTCTGGGCGAGATTTCAAGAAAGGGAATTGACACGCTTTAATAATCTAATGCAAGGCAATAAAAATGTGCTGGATTACCGCACTGGTTGGTGAACGCTCTCTGACAGAACGCATTCTTTTGCTGTTGCAATATACCGATACTACGCGTTTGGGTGAAATACTCAGCAATGCTGTCTGCCAGATTAATCTGACAGATACACAAAACTATGTGTAACCTTAAATATTAATAGACAATTTAGTGAGAACTAATCCCCTAAATGGTTGTCTAAAAAATAATAACAAAGAACTGAGAAACGTCACGTTCGTTCCATCTATAGTAGGAACGAAATTGACGTCACTCAGTTCTTTGGAATTGTTTTAAGACAACCATTTTTTTAGTGAGTAGTTCTCATTAATTTCTATCAATCAGACACTGTAAACGTTTAAGAGCACACATAGATTTGTGTGTATGTACGTTATACCCGGCTGACAGAACGTTATGAGTTTTTTGGCTAAACGCACAGCATCAATTTTTTTTTTCACATAAGTCCTACTAACCGTGTAGAATGAATAAAATTGACGTCACTCAGCTCTTCGTCATTATTTTAGACACTCATTTTGGTGATTAGTTCTCACTAAATTATATCAACTAGACTATAAACGTGCAAAGTTACACATAGTTTTGTGTGTCGGTACGTTACATCCGGCTGGTGGATTTTGTGAATATTTCACCTAAACGAATAGCACCAGTGGCCTTCGTTAATCTGTCGTATTCTGGTGATAACCCATATTTAAAAAATTGGCCAGAAACTTCGTCCTTCAAATATCGATCGTTCTAAATGACCTTCATCTTGGCAAAAACTCTCAAACCTGGGACCTCGTGAGTTACTTAAATAAAGTGATTGATCAACTTGAATGGAAGTCACTCCAAACTAGGAGGAACGCAGCACGCCTGACCATGATGTATAAGACTGTCCCCGCGGTTTTTTGCCATTTCAAACGCCAAAATTTGCCATAAAAAATGGTAAAAATTGCCATCAAAATAGCAAAATTTACCAAAAATTTGCCGCTAGTTTTACAAAAATCAAACAATTAAAACAACATGTACGGCAAAAAATTAACACAAATCGGGCATTTTGTAGAATATTGATGTCAGAACATGTCAACATGAATTTATTTACATTTTGAATGGTTTGAAATAGTATTATAATAATAATTATAGCCATGGGAAGTAAGTAAGTAAGTAAAAAAAAAAAAAGAGACATGTTTATCCGTTATTTAGTGCCAATTTTGGATGCTAGCATTGAAAGTCGCCGTCTTTTCACAATTTTTTATAGCTTTTGTTTTTTTTTAAACAAAAAATCGTCAATTTAGCCTAAAAACGGCGAAAATTGCGGCTTTTTGCGGCCAAATAAAAATTTGGGGCTTTTTGCAGTCAAGGGTGAAATTTGCGGCCGCGAAAAACTGCGGGGACAAGATAAAGAACAACCTGGTGTCGATTTCAAATCCTGATCTCCAAACACCGACACGAACATCCAGGACTTCCCACATGGACAGTTTCATCCACCAAAGACCTCAGAAAAATTCTCATTTTACCCCAGAACGATCACAGAGTGAAACAATTTACAACATCTGCACCCACTTTAGATTTATTTACAGAGCTGCTAGATCACTGCTGAATTTTCACCTGAATGTTATATTGTTCATGTCATAATCTTCATGAGTGAAGGTGGACATTGAAGGAAGATTCAGTAGATTTGGATGTGATATCAAAGAGGTAAATACACGGTGCTGTTCTCTATTCACGCAGATCGGACAAAGTCTGTATGAAACAGTGCCAGACAAAGCAGTGAGAATAATACAAGAAAGAAAATAAAATCCCAAAATTCCAGCCTGCCTGCTATGGGGATCTAACCTCAGACCTTCTGATTACCGGACAGACGTGCTAGCATTGCAGGTTCTTGTAATTTATTATTTTTATTTGGTTTTGTTTTTGTTTTTTATTTTACTCACTTTTTCAGATCATTATCTTATACCAGCTCTGCCCCCGCTCCCCAATTTCTCATACTCTATTCACAGAAAAGATTTATGATGACTTATCTCGTTATTACTTCACATGTCCTATAGTTTACTTCATCCGGAAAGAGGGAAAACAGGGAAGACTAAGGTCAGCCTGGAGGAGAGACCTTCTGGTAGAGCTGGATGGAGAGGTCTGGGATGCACTGGCAGGAGGTGGAAAGACTGGCCAACGACAGAAGAGGATGGGAAAGTTCCATCGGTGGTCTGTACCCACTGTGGGATGAGGACTGAAGAAGGTTCAAGGGTGGTCCATACCCACTGTGGGGTGAGGACTGGCCAACGACAGAAGAGGATGGAAAAGTTTCATCGGTGGTTCATTCCCACTGTGGGGTGAGGACTGGCCAACGACAGAAGAGGATGGAAAATTTTCATCATAGTCCATACCCACTGTGGGATGAGGACTGGAGAAGATAGTTTACTGACCAAACACCAATTTATTTTATTTTAAAATTTGGCCAGGAAACGTTCTCCAAGGACTTCATATTTTAACAATCGATTAAGGTGAACCCAAGCGTGTCCAAAATTCCTTTTTGAGTCCAAGTTAAAAAATTATTTGACAAGTTTAGGATCATTTTAAACGGCCGGTATTTGAAGTAAACGTTTCTGACCAATAATGGTCAAAAGAAAGAAAAAACGTGGAAGGGGGGGGGAGAGAGAGAGAGAGAGAGAGAGAGAGAGAGAGAGAGAGAGAGAGAGAGAGAGAAAAGAAAGAAAAAGACAAAACAAAACCAACAACAACACAAAATGAAAATAAAAAGAAACGGAAAAAAGGAAGATGGAGGACTTTCTGTCAGTGTATGACAACGACGTCGATGCAATTTTCAGGAGTAGATAAAAATATGACCTTAACGGCGCACAGAATCCGATAAAGCTCCCAATAACAATGAACGAACGACTCTCTTTCAATATCGCGGGTCACACAACAATATCGATCACTAAGATAATAATATTATTATTCCCCCTTTCAGTAATCTATATCGGACAATAATTATTGAATACGATATCTATATATAATATATATAATAACTGTTGGATCTTTGACCACTTATCTCCCTTTAGTTTGGATCTGTGAAATTGTCTTGATGAATTGAGAAATACAATATCGATTACAAAGTTGTAGTCGTTCCCCGTTACCGTAGCAGGCAGATACTAATAATATACAGTAGAATTGAATATGTAATCTAATAAATAACTGTTGAATTTCGAGAGTGGATCCTTGGCTACTTATCATCCTTTTGTTGCGATGGGTGAAAGTCTTTTGATCACGAAAGTATTGCAATATCGATTACTGACTTGTAGTCATTTATTTCCCTTTCAGTAAGACATAGAATATGATCGAATTTTATAAAATCTTATAAATATCTGTTCAATTTATAGAATGGATTCTTGACTACTTATCTCCCTTTTGTTGGGATGGTTTAAGTTCTTTTGATGACCTGAGTAATGCAATATCGATTATTTCCCTTTCAGTAAGATATAAAATAGAATCGAATATTATGAAATCTTATAAATATCTGTTCAATTTATAGAATGGATTCTTGACTACTTATCCCCCTTTAGTCGGGATCGGTGAAGTTCTTTTGATGACGAGAGAAATGCATTTGGAAAAATATTTTTTTAAACTTGAGCTTTTATATATAGCGCAATGTCCACTAAACGTGCTCAAAGCGCTTTACAAAGGGTCCCTGGCCAACAGCAACACGTAGAACGAGACATGACGCCTTTTAGGCGATAATACATTTTTTTCCGGCAGAGACAACGCTGTTAACGGCCAGTTACTCATTTTACACCTGAGTGCGGTGAGAGAATGTGAGTAAAGAGCCTTTTCCAAGGTCTCACCTATGCGCCGAATCCAGGACCTTCCGACACACACACACACACATATATACACACACACATACACACACACACATACACACACATACACACATGTCAGAATTAACCAGTTGATTTTTGACCAATCAAAACATGGAATTTTTGACACACCTTCACACGTGCTCGGACAAACATAGTTAGTTGTTTATAAACATTAACGTGAATGATACCGACCTCTCTTTGATCATTGTTATTGTTTTATACCGCCAAATGGGTGACTAGTTATCACATAATTTTCTCTATTGTTTTATGAACGTTTAAAAGTTTACACATAGTTATCTGTGTTGGTTCTATTGATCAAGCGGTTGAACAGTGGGTATTTGACTTATACACATACCATCGATAGTAAAACCTATGTCATTTCCTTTGATTACCAATCATCGCCATTGTTTACATTATGACGTCTGTCCGAGAGGCGTGGTTTTCTAAGTGTCTATTCAGTACATAATAATTTCTCCCAATACAATTAGGATTATATTATTATTATTATTTTGTTACCAAAAAATTATGATCTAATCTGCTAATATCAATATTATGAAAGAAGACAGTGTTCCCAATCAACATAACACACACACACACACACACACACACACACACACACACACAAACAAAATTATTTTCATCACGAAGTGACTCGGTACACATTTGTCATAGTAAATAGAATAATGATATAAATAAATCTATTATTACCTCTAGCGAATGACGGCGTCCAGCCTTTTGCATTATGCTAATGGGGTCAAGTCCGTTTGATATGACGGTGACACTGTGTGGAAAAAGATCACAGAATGTGGCCAAATAAGCACTGGTCATTGTTGTAGTCGTTGTTTGGGGGAAGACAACATCAGACACCGTCCAAACATCCACACATACATACATACGTAAACTAAAGACATTCCGTCAGATCAAATGTGTTATAGCATATCATTAGTACGATGCACACGTCTTTAATTCAATACACCTTACCACCTCCTCCTCACCCTCCTCTTCCTCGTCCCCCTAATCCTTCTTCTCCTCCTCTTCCTTCTTCTTCTTCTTCTTCTTCTTCTTCTTCTTCTTCTTCTTCTTCTTCTTCTTCTTCTTCTTCTTCTTCTTCTTCTTCTTCTTCTTCTTCTTCTTCTCCTCCTCCTCTCCTCCTCTTCCTTCTTCTTCTTCTTTCTTCTTCTTCTTCTTCTTCTTCTCTTCTTCTTCTTCTTCTTCTTCTTCTTCTTCTTCTTCTTCTTCTTCTTCTTTCTTCTTCTCTTCTTCTTCTTCTTCTTCCTCTTCCTTCTTCTTCTTCTCTCTTCTTCCTCCTCTCCTCCTCCTCTCTCCTCCTTCTCTTCTTCTTCTTCTTTCTTCTTTCTTCTTCTTCTTCTTCTTCTTCTTCTCTTCTCTTCTTCTTCCTTCTTCTTCTTCTTCTTCTTCTTCTTCTTTCTTCTTCTCTTCTTCTTCTTCTTCTCTTCTTCTTCTTCTTCTCTTCTTCTCTTCTTCTTCTTCTTCTCTCCTCTTCTTCTTCTTCTTCTCTTTTTCTTCTTCTTCTTCTTCTTCTTCTTCTTCTTTCTTCTTCTTCTTCTTCTTCTTCTTCTTCTTCTTCTTCTCTTCTTCTTCTTCTTCTTCTTCTTTCTTCTTCTTCTTCTTCCTCTCCTTCTTCTCTTCTTCTTCTTCTTCTTCTTCTTCTTCTTCTTCTTCTTCTTTCTTCTTCTCTTCTTCTTCTTCTTCTTCTTCTTCTTCTTCTTCTTCTCTCTCTCCTCCTCCTCCTCCTCCTCCTCTCCTCCTCCTCCTCCTCCTCTCTCCTCCTCCTCTTCTTTCTTCTTCTTCTTCTTCTTCTTCTTCTCTCTCTCCTCCTCCTCCTCCTCCTCCTCCTCCTCTTCTCCTTCCTCCTCTCTTCTTCTTCTTCTCTTCTTCTTCTTCTTTCTTCTTCTTCTTTCTTCTTCTTCTTCTTTCTTCTTCTTCTTCTTCTTCTTCTTCTTCTTCTTCTCCTCTCCTCTTCTTCTCTTCTTCTTCTTCTTCTTCTTCTTCTTCTTCTTTCTTCTCTTCTTCTCTTCTTCTTCTTCTTCTACTTCTCTTCCTTCTTCTTCTTCTTCTCTTCCTCCTCCTCCTCCTCCTCCTCCTCCTCCTTCTTCTTCT
>NC_088363.1:1502060-1510405 GCF_034508935.2 Berghia stephanieae | reverse complement strand
TCCTTCATGATCTAGTGGGGAAGATCTGAAAAAGTGTGCATGTGGTGTAATGGTAGCACGCCTGACAGGCAATACAATCGGGGGGTCTGAGGTTCGATCCAGAGAGACTGATTTTAAATGCTTTTTTTTATTTATTTTTTTTTGGGGGGGGGGGGTGGTTTATTTTTCTTGTATTTCTCTTTCTTCTTTTGTCTGGCACAATATCCACTAATAATAATAATAATAATAATAATAATAATAATAATAATAATAATAATAATAATAATAATAATAATAATAATAATAATAATAATAAACAATAATAATAATAATAATAATAATAATAATAATAATAATAATAATAATAATAATAATAATAATAATAATAATAATAATAACAAGCTGTCGTGTCTCGCTCCTTGGGGCAGCGTGGCTCAGCGGCACGGTCTTTGCTTAGTACCCGAAAAGTCCCGAGTTCGATCACCCGCCGCGCTGCGCTGTGTGGCCTTGAGCAAGTCACCTCTTCGCCCTAGCCTAATGTGCGGCGCTGCACTGCGGCTGACGTCTGGATTATTCCGGTCTTTCCTTGGAAAATATCCTAGATACAAATTTCCCCTATGGAATGAATAAAGGGAATTTTTATTGTTTTAGTGTTGCTGCTGACTTGGGAACCCCCCCCCCCCCATCCCTTTTAAAAACGTGAGCATTTATATAGCGCAGCAGTCACTTAACTCTCTCCTTACCAGCTATTTTTAGAATTTCCCCCGAAAATTCACTCCCACTCAACACAAGAATCGACTTTTCTTACTATAAAAAGTAACACATGAGCTCTATCTACAACACAGTGTTTCGTATTTATGGCTGTAATCAAAGCATTTCTTTAAATTTTGTAATGTACGAGAGAAATCAGAATGAGAAAATTGTCGGTTACATCGTAACGAATGTGATGATTTTCCTATGGGTGGCAAGGAGAGGGTTAATCTCCAAACGCTTTAAAATGGATCCCTGCCTAACACTAACACAACAGTGAGATAGGACATAACTCCATAGAGGCAACGCTGTTTACGGCCATGTGCTCATTTTTACACCTGAGTTTGGTGAAAGAATGTGAGTAAAGTGCTTTTTCCAAGGACTCGACAATACACCGAGCGAGGCTCGAACCCAGGAGCTTCCGATCCGAAAGCGAGTGTCGTACCACAAGACCAAATAGCCGCACAGAAGAGAGGTAGAGAGAGAGAGAGAGAGAGAGAGAGAGAGAGAGATAGAGTGAGAGATAGATAGAGAGAGAGATAGAGGGAGAGAGAGAGAGAGAGAGAGGGAGAGAGATAGATAGACAGAGAGAGAGATAGAGGGAGAGAGAGAGAGAGAGAGAGAGAGAGAGAGAGAGAGAGAGAGGGAGAGAGAGAGAATGAGAGGGGAGAGAGTTTTCTAGATGACTATACGAGTCTTATACTCATGCTTTTTGGAATTCTGGACGTGTCAGTTCCCAACCGCTCCACGAGCTAGTGTGCGTTAGGTACAAAGTTCGAATTCCAAAGCGCAAGAGTGTAAAAAAAATCATTTATTCTACTCCTCAATCCATTCCGATTTCGTCATCTCTGAGTAAAAGACATTTTTTAAAAATATGTAAATAATTCTTATTTTTTCAAAAATTAAATTTTAGTGAAATTTACGCTTGATAATCTGACGTCACAAATTATTATTGCAAACTTGATATCATTACGCGTTACTATTTAATTTATGGGTGAGGGGTGGAATGATAAATATGATGACGTCATAGTAAACGTGTCATAAATTCTATCACACATCACCATTGCTTACACGGCAAACATTTCCATTTCAGTTCTGAAGCCATCGCAGATTCATGTGAAATACCAGCCTCTTCACAGCCCCTTCATATCACCCCCTCGAAATCAAACACACACTCATACGTACTCAACCCGATGTCTTCCTATTTGTAGGTCTGATGACTGATGTTGTAAATAGTCTCATTGTTGTAATGAAAATTCAGCATAAGTAGGACTCTCAAATCGACACAAAATTAATTTTGTCCATTACAACAGTGTTAATCCAAACCCATATTTGTCTTTAGTTATCAGGCATGAAAATATGTGAACCTGGAAGGGTGGGGGAGGGGGGGGGGGTATGGGGAGGTTAAGAGGTGGAGGAGGAGGAGGAGGAGAAGAAGAAGAAGAAGAAGAAGAAGAAGAAGAAGAAGAAGAAGAAGAAGAAGAAGAAGAAGAAGAAGAAGAAGAAAAGGGTGATTGTGGTGAGGAGGAGGAGGAGGAGAGGAAAGAGAGGGAGGAGGAGATGGAGAAAGAGGAGGAGGAGGTGGTGGTGTTGGCGGAGAAGGTGGGGGGGGGCGAGAGGGAGAGGGATAGGAGGAGGAGGAGGAGGAGGAGGAGGAGGAGGAGGAGGAGGAGGAGGAGGAGGAGGAGGAAGAGGAGGAGAAAATGAAAAGGGAAAGGAAGAATTTGAAGTAGAAGAGAGAGAGAGAGAGAGAGAGAGAGAGAGAGAGAGAGAGAGAGAGAGAGATAAATAAATGAATGAATGACAGACAGACAGGTGGACAATATATATTACAGACTGACAGACAGACTGACAGACATACAACGAGAATACAAAAAGTGGGGGAGGTTATCCACGACTGTTCATAATAATAATAATCTAAATGCTATCCAATGCTAAGTCCGAAATGCCAGTCTAAGTGGAACTCGATCCGTGGCCATAGGAAATCGCTTGTATCATCGGCCCATTTGTTTATCATGGAGCCCCGGGATAATTGAGTGCGCATGACTGGATGGGCGGGGTAAATATGGCCGTCGGCTTTAGGACAATCGGCCCGGTCCTTGGGGCTTGACAGTTCCGAGATGGATTGTTGAACAAACTTATTTAATAACCTGGCCAGAATCTGTCTTACAATGAAGTACAAACTTTTTACAATTTTTTGGCAAGAAAATGTTCACTTATTAATATTTAACCTCGAATTTTTAAAATGAGCCCCAGGTTTTGCAAAAGGACTTAAACCTCGTACTTTTAAAGATGCCTTAAGATTAACAACGTTTGATACATTGGGGTGTTTTCATTTTTATCTATCGATATTTAAAGTTTAAAAATTTTAAGCCAAAGTTTCGAAAGATGTTTTGCCAGAATGCAGCAAAGATCCTGACCACTTTGGACGCTTTTCGGAGACGTTCAGACGCAATGCGTGGCCGGCAGGTCAATAGAAAATGATTTGAATACACTTGGTGCTGGATAGGATAAATATTGAACTGTATTGTAGTGAGAGAGTCCGACTGCCGCCAGGGTGAATGACGGAATATGCCGAATTTGGGCTGGACTGATGACGTGCTTATTGACTGTGACGTAATCCTCTCAGGGAAATCAAACGGCTTTGGTCAAGGGGAATTGGAGAATGGGATGTATTGATGTATTATATTATTATTATTGTTATATTATTGTAATGGGAATTGTGTTATAATAATATAATATTATGGGATATATCAGATTGCAGGGATTGGAAATGTTTGGGCTTGATTTATGTCGGTAGTTTGATTAAACATAGATTTGAGTTCTCAAGGGTTAGATGGTACGTAATGCGGATTTTTGGTCCAGTGATTTGGCACTGGACTTGCGTCCTGGAAGTCCCAAGTTGAGTCTGTCTGTAGACGATGCAAAGTTAATTCCTTGGAAATTGAGCTTTTAAAAAATGAGCTTTTATATAGCGCAATATACACTAAACGTGCTCAAAGCGCTTTACAAAAGGTCCTGGACCAACAGCGACACGTAACATTTATGGCGGGACATGACGCCTGTCAGGCGATATTACAATTTTTGGTATGACACTCGCCTTTGGATCGGAAGGTCCTGGGTTCGAGCCTCGCTCGGTGCATAGTTGAGTCCTTGGAGAAGGTTCTTTACTCACATTCTCTCACCGTACTCGGGTGTAAAATGAGTACCTGGCCGTTAACAGCGTTGTCTCTGTCCGGAAGAAAAAATTGTAATATCGCCTAACAGGCGTCATCATATCCTGTTCTACATGTTACCGGTTGCTATTGGCCAGGGGCCCCTTGTAAAGCGCTTTGAGCACGTTTTGTGAATTTTGCGCTATATAAATGTTCAAGTTGTGTTTTTTTTGTTGTTGTTGTTTTTTAAGTTAGTAATTAAGTAAGTTCTTTGGATCAGAGAGTGACCGTGCTTACAAATAAAATGAATAAAGATCACCCGTGAAACAACAGAATAATAAATGACGCTAACAAGAGACTGTGTCCTGTTTGGAATTGAACGTTGGTTTCATGTGGCTTGTCGGGGAATTATATGAAACATTGCAAAAGCGCATTGGGCATGGAAAATTCAAATAAATGGTCTATAAAAATGTTCCTGCTCATTAATTCATTAGAACCTGTCTTCACAAAAAAAATGACTCGTGCCTTCGTCTATTTGAATCAGGAGATGACATATCGCTGTGAAATTGATCTCGAATCTCTGAGGTCATTTGAAATTCAAAGTTTCTCTCCACGAGTAAAGAATGAAGTGCCTGCCAAACGTTGCCCACTGGGCACACTTGAATTAACTGGCAACCCTTGGAATGCCTCAATGCCTTCTCGTCCCCATCCATTACATTCAAATTGCAGGGGCAGGAAACTCTATATACCTCCGCCAATCCATTTCTTTCCATTTCCGGTCTGACCGAGGTGCAAACTTGGCGGTCCCGGATTAGGCAAGGCCTTCACAATGGCGGTCCACTTAACGATGGCAAAACAAAGCGTTAGGTAACCGGTCAGCGATAGCCATTTTGGTCACTCTGAAATCCCAGGTATTCCGCGATCAGTTGTTTGATTTTCGTGTTCTGTGAAAGGCGGTGCCGGCCGCGTCTCGTGTTTTCTAAGTAAGTCTTCTCTGGCTCAGTTTGTGGACGCCTCTAAGGAAAATGCAAATAAGATCTTGAATCAGTAAAGAGAAAATGGCTTGTTGAAATAGAGAGAGAGAGAGAGACATAATTTATACAGAGTCGGTGAATGGAGAAGTAAGGAAATCGGCTGGCACTTTGAAGAATGTCCCTTCTTGTCCCAACTAATTCTTTGCTTTCTCCGCCATTAGATTGTTGAGTAGCCTTGCCTAATGCGAGGTCCGAGTGTTTTGTTTGAGTCGGCGGTTAGTGTAGAAAACACTGACAAAAAATACTTTTTTATTACCATATTGGCCAGAAAACTATCACTTCATGTAATCGACCGATTAAATTGACCTGGAAGTCTCGGGGTTAAGAATATTTGACATTTGGTGAGTAATTTTAAAGTACTGATAAAGCAGTCTCGGGTTTTATTAGAATATTTGGCAATTTTAAAGTCATTTTAAGATATCAATATCATGGAGCAATTTTTTTTTTCTGGCTAAAATGTAAAACGTGTTTTGGCATAAAATGTCGAAATGGTTGAAATGTCCAGTCGGCGCCAATGACCACTAAGCCAGGCATGTTGTATGTTTTAATGTCAATAAAAATCACGAATATTATACACTTCTACTTCCAAGATTTGCTATATCCTTGTTCAAATAGTTATGTATACTTAGCTTAAGGAACGCTCCCCTTGCAAAGCCGGACGGACCCTCACACGATATCGGAAATTCTTATGTTCCGCTTCTCTTTAAAAAAAAAAAAAAGTTGGATTCCCAAACGCAATATTATATTATCTAGACTCAAGTACGGTATGTGGGCGGGGGGGTTACTGGTTTTGCTCTATTTCTCAAATCAGATGTAATTAATCTCTATCTACAATAATTGAAGGCTGATTTTCGAAAACTCATTAAGTCCATTTTTCTATTTTTTGAGATTTTCCATCCTTAACGCAGACATGCCTAGTACTAAGAACAATTCGTAAAAATACGAATTTTTGGCTCCAACTACAGAACAACATTCGCTTCTTTGACTCAATAAATATTGTTGAAAAGGAAAGTTAAATTCCTCAGAACCTTTATTCAGGACTTTGGAGCATTTTTTAAAAATCATACTGAGGGCAAATTGATTATTTCTAAAGCAATTTAAAGTGACTTTTTCTCCTTTTTTTCCCTGGGAAATACGAATTTTTAACATTGCTAGTAGGCAAGTCGGACTCAGTCAGAGAGAGAGAGAGAGAGAGAGAGAGAGAGAGAGAGAGAGAGAGAGAGAGAGAGAGAGCGAGAGTCCTTCATGTGTCTAAAGGAAAGTAAATGTTGATATACCTAATAATATAACACAAGGAATCAGTGTGTATTTATATAAATATATGTATAATATAATATGATATAATATAACACACATACGTGTTATTCTTCCATTGTTGTCAAGCAGTCGTATGGAAATTAATTGGGGACATAACCCACCTTTACGGTCAATATTGGTCAAGATTAGTCAGAAGAATGTGTGCGGCTATAAGGTGGTCTAGTGGTATGACACTCGCTTTCGGATCGGAAAGTCCTGGGTTCCAGACTCGCTCGGTGCATCGTTGAGTATGTCCTTGGAAAAGGCTCTTTACTAAGATTCTCTCATCATACTCAGGTGTAAAATAAGTACCTGGTCGTTAACAGCGTTGTCTGTGTACAAAAAAAAATTGTAATATCGCCTAACAGGCGTCATGTCATGTCCCGCCCTACATGAAAGACTGAGAAATAAGATTTAGTGAGAACAATAATATCACCTAACTGGCGGTCTAAAAACAATGATAATGAGCTGAGTGACGTCATCTTCGTTCATTCTCCATGATTTTCAGGCTAAACTGAAAAAAATTTATATAAAAATAAAAATAAACATTTTAAAATGTTTTTCTCGGGTTGACGGAATACAACACTTGTGTGCGCGGCGATTTTGTTCACGACTGTGTGTGTGTGTGTGGGTGTGTGGGTGTGTGTGTGTGTGAGAGAGAGAGAGACTGTTTGTACGATTGTACGTGTGTGCGATTGTGCGCGCCTTGTGATATTATTGAACCATAAATAATTCTGGAAGTGCTGTCCAATCGAACCAGGCCACCGGAAATGACCATCGATGCCTTTTCCAATTTGTCTCGCCTAATCCTGAGACTGGTCTAATGGCCACCGGCGTCATAGCTCATTTTCTGTCCTGGTCATCGCTATGGGCTAGTACGACGAGATGCTGGGCTCCTGTCCACAAGCTTCCCCCCCCCCCCCCTTTCCCATAGTACAAGGCCTGGCCGTTGTCCCAATTCTTTTTATTGTCGGATTATGATATTGGGTCAAAGATATGACCAAAAAAAGAAAAAGGGGGTGGGGGTTACAGATCAGTATAGATCTTTTCATTATAAGGGTTTAATATTATATATATATATATATATATATATATATATATATATATATATATTATATATATATATATATATATATATAATGCTATAATATTTAATATAATTATATATTATATATTATATTTTTTACTCCTTGCTGTTGCGTACTGCTATAGATAGAATGCGCTTTGTCAAGGAGTTCACAACATTGCCATCCGGAAGTATAACGGACCAACACACAAACTCTGTGTAACCATGAACTTTTATAGTCGGGTTAATACAGTTTAGTGAGAACAACTCACAAACGCGGAAGGCAAAAACAATAACAAAAGCCTGAGTGACGTCATCTGCATACTATCTATATAAATTTTTGTTGTCGGAAAAGGCTTTAAAAGTCATTTTAATGTCATTTTGAATCTTCTGTCTTAAATTATGACATTTTATTGTGTAACGTTTTTCTGCGTGTGTGTGTGTGTGTGTGTGTGTGTGTGTGTTGTGCGTTTGGGTGTGTGTGTGTGCTTGTGTTCGTGTGTAGGAATATGCGTGTCTTTACCCGTGTGTAAAAGAGGCGATATTAAAAAAAAAAATTATTTCCATAACATTTTAATCCTAGGTCGTAAGTTATGACACCCGTTTGTGTAATGTTGGTGTGTGTGTGTGCTTATGCATGTGTGTATGTGTGTATGTGTACTTACACTTACAAAGCATAGATTTATTGTGTCATTGTTATTGTTGTGTCGTCCCAATAGAAATTGTCTGCCTGTTATTTATTGGTCTGTCTTCCTCTGATTCATTGTTTATTTTCAATTACACACGAAGTATATCTTGTCAGGGAGAGGGTTTGGTAAGGACGACCCCCCCCCCCCTCTCTCTCTCTCTCTCTCTCTCTCTCTCTCTCTCTCTCTCTCTCTTTCGCTCTCTATCTATCTATCTATTCCTCTCTCGCTCTCCATCTCTTTCTCTCACTCTCTCTTCTTCTCTTTCTATCTCACTCTCTCTCTCTCTTTCGCTCTCTCTATCATAGTCTCTCCCTCCCCTCTCTCTCTCTCTCTCTCTCCCCTCTCTCCCCCACCCTCTCTCTCTCTCTCTCTCTCT
>NC_088363.1:1491420-1501960 GCF_034508935.2 Berghia stephanieae | reverse complement strand
GAATGAGTTCACCCAGATGACAACAGAAAACAAACACCTCTTGCACCCCAGATGCTTCTAAAGCTTCCAACGTATAGTCTATCAATGGTACGTTTACAAGGGGAAGAAGGCACTGGATAGGACAAAACATGGAGAGAAAAAAAATATTAAAATATTGTCATGTTACAAAAAAAAAGAAGGTGAGCTTTTATAAAGTGCAATACCACTAGATGTGATAGACGTCTAAGGCACAACTACATTTGATTTCAACAAATACAATCCTGTTTCTCAGGTACTCGTCTTACACCGGAGTATTGTGAGAAAATATGAGTAAAGAGACTTTTCAAAAACTCAAGTTTGCACCATTCACAATGGGACTTAAAACCAATGACCAGCAGTTTACATGTTGAGTGACATAACAATAGACCACATAGTCACCTCCTCTTCCAATAATAGCAAACATTGTCCATTTTATGAGACCAGAATAGATTGGCTCTATAGGCGTGGTGTTCTAGATCCCCAACCTTCTTGCTCTGCTTCTTTAAAAAGACTAATTGACTCAGTATTAGTATTACTGTTGATGTACATATACAAGAGAAACAGAAAAAATAATGGGTATTTTCCTGATCACCCCCAATTAGTTAATGTTGAAGTTTATGATTTCACAGCATCCCATGATTTAATCAGTGTAATTTAATTGTAATTAAATATAAGCTTTTTTCTTAACGTGCATAAGTGACCGAGATCAAATGTAGATAATAAAAGGAAAACAAATACTAATTAGGTCACATGATCAATGATGTCTGTTTGGTGTATCTTACTAGGATGGAAAACTTAAATCTCACTCAAACTTCTATTTTCTTGAAAAACATTCGATTGCTATTTCTATCACAAAATAATAAATTCCCTACAAGTACAAGGACCAGGGTTGCAATTCGGTAAGCTACAATTTACTGAACTTTTACACAAACACATAGACCAACCCCTTTCTGAACGCTGAATTCCAGTAAAAAGACATTACGTTTTTACTCTTTTCCGTTTAGCAGGTGATTGTAAAAGATCCTGAGAGTTTATAGTATAACATATGCTGAATTCCATAAATATACGGAAAATTGGCAACCTTGAAAGACAAATAATGTGGAGTTGTCCTATGACAACAAAAAAAAAAAAAAAAACAAAGTAGTGGATAAAATATTAAAAAGCTGATGAGAGTTTGATGTTAACAGAGACCTCTTTTTCTAAATTACAAAATCTATTCATAATTTAAATAATGAAGCTGGGTAACTAACTGAACTGTCCTCTAAATTAATCCGGTCTTGATGGCTTTTCATAAGTTGACCCTTGGTCTTATCTTTCAACCATAACCTAACCTCGATTCATACCCATAGATATAAAATTTCAATATTAAAAAATTACAAGACTTTCCGTAAACGTTAACTTTGACTTTGAACGGAATTATTTCTGAACCCCCCCCCCCCCCCCCCCCCCCCCCAAAAAAAAACGAAAAAAAAAAAAATATAACAAAAACAAATGGCCTTTTCAAAAAATTAGACCAAATATGGGCTGAGAAAAGGGAATGCAAATCTAAGGCGAACCTCTAGTTACATTTGCCGTTACTTTGTCGTGTCATCATATTTTTATGATTACGTTACGACATGATTGTGGTTATGATAATTTTGCAGGACCAGCCGGACAGTAGCAATCCGATATCAGGCCATTCTGAATCTCTGAATTTACCAAATTACAATCATATAATATATGATTATTAAGCATCTTCCTCATCTTTATTCAATTCGAGTCACGAATGGTAATAACATTGCAATGAAATCAAAACATTGCATCATTTCTTCATTCGAGACATTGAATTGCGAATCTGAACCAGTCAGACTCGATTGTCGTCTGCTAAGAAATGTATTGCACTGATGTTGTTTTGATTTAAGACGTATAAAAGAAACACTATACCCTGGGCTTCTTCTTCGTCATTGGATAAAATTGTGTATTGAACGTGTCTGCAATAACAACAGCTTGAAGAACATCTTCTTGTTTGAGGTCTTCATTCTTGTTTTTCCCTTTTGGTGCCATCTTGATCGCCTGCTCGATAAAGATGGGCACTAAATGATGTCAGTACTCAGTACTTAGAATTGAATTCTTTACTTGAATCTCACTGTTAAACTATAGAGCAGTAAAATTAGGTGCCCCAAAAGTAAACTATAACAAGTTGCTAGTGATTTTCGTTAGGGACCGGAATAATTTACGCACAATATAGGTCTCCCAATTTTGTAGTTTGAGTTTGTAGGCAATACACTTTCAGTATTGAAAATATGTTTACAAAAATCTAACAGTTGCAGAAATAATATATAAGGCTAAATTATTCTCAAAATCAGGCTCCAAATAATTCTCGTTTTGTTCACACCAGCGCAATAATTTGCTCTGGTCTAAAAATAGATAGACTGTAACTTTTGATAAATTTTACCTTTTGTTCCATAAAATATCCATATCTAGACATTATTTGACGCATGATCGAGTATTTATGAATATGTGTTTCTTTTGCCACCTAACAGCCAAATTTAAAGGGTTTTTTTCTATAATTTACATTGGAACGTGAGCTGTCAAGACAGGCAACCGTGGGTTTTGCCATGAAATAGCTTCTCTTGACCTTGTTTACTTTGCACCTAATTTACTCTCTATGTTGAAGGGAAATAGCACTTGGATCTCTCTCTCCTCTCTCCTCTCCTCTCTCTCTCTCTCTCTCCTCTCTCTCCTTCTCTCTTCTCTTCTCTCTCTCATCTCTCTCTGGGTCATATAAAACGGAGTAATTGCCCTTCCAATCCGGGTGCTGTTATCCATTATTATGGTAATAACAATGAACTCACTACAGTCCTGATGCAAGCTCCATAGCTTAAGTTTATGGATTTGATAAAGAGGGAAAGAGCAACAATCTAATTTTATATATATATATATATATATATATATATATATATATATATATATATAATATATATATAATATATATATGTGTGTGTGTGTGTGTGTGTGTGTGTGTGTGTGTATACAGTGGGGTTGTTTTTTTTCGTTTGAGATTTTCTTTTTAAAAAACTTGAGAATGGTCATGTCGATATTAACAAGATATGAAGTGAGTAGAAAAGTGCCAGAAGACAATAGAGAAATAAAAATTTTTCGCGGCGGTGGTGGGGTTTGAACCTGCGACCTTATTGGTACGACAACTCCGCCTGGCAGGTGAGAGCGTGGCTCTACCGTGTGAGCTATCCACGAACACAAAAATATTCGTTTCAAACCCAAGTCATTTCTAGATCCCTCTCTCACCCACTTCTGGGACCGCCGATTCGTTCGCCCACCACCATCGCGAAGTATTTTGACCAGCAGTTAAGCTTAATAGCCAATTTTCTCAACACAAACATATAACATAGAAACGATTGAGACATTGAGTATGCTCCGGTGTATGGGGTGAATTTTTAATTCAGAAAAGTGAGTGGAGCAGGCACTTATGTTGGTAACAACAAGATATGAAGTGAGTAGAAAAGTGCCAGAAGACAATAGAGAAATAAAAATTTTTATTATTCTATTGTCTTCTGGCACTTTTCTACTCACTTCATATCTTGTTGTTACCAACATAAGTGCCTGCTCCACTCACTTTTCTGAATTAAAAATTCACCCCATACACCGGAGCATACTCAATGTCTCAATCGTTTCTATGTTATATGTTTGTGTTGAGAAAATTGGCTATTAAGCTTAACTGCTGGTCAAAATACTTCGCGATGGTGGTGGGCGAACGAATCGGCGGTCCCAGAAGTGGGTGAGAGAGGGATCTAGAAATGACTTGGGTTTGAAACGAATATTTTTGTGTTCGTGGATAGCTCACACGGTAGAGCCACGCTCTCACCTGCCAGGCGGAGTTGTCGTACCAATAAGGTCGCAGGTTCAAACCCCACCACCGCCGCGAAAAATTTTTATTTCTCTATTGTCTTCTGGCATTTTTTTACTCACTTCATATCTTGTTGTTACCAACATAAGTGCCTGCTCCACTCACTTTTCTGAATTAAACATGTCGATATTACTTGGTATCGAATAATGCCCATTTCTACTACTTGTCTGAGCAAAATTAGTTTCCGTAAACAAGAGATTTCCCTCAAGAGCCTCAACTACGTTCAAATGTATATTTAAATTATGTCTGGTATATCGACCGTTTTATATTTGGAACTGTGTTTTCAGTCCACCAGTGGGGCGTTCAAGCTCCTTTCTAGGCATAATATTTTCTTTCTTTCTCTCTTTTTTTTTTCTTTTTTTTTTGTACTCCCTTGGCAAACAAATTTTAAATTTTCAACTTCAACACGTTGACACCATTCCTAGTGACTTGAAAAGTTTGTACGACATTTAACATTTTTTATATTTGATATTTATTTACTTTTACTCACTTTTAATATTATTATTTTGATCTAGAACACAGTGAGACGTCAAAATTTATTGCCTTGTGCTTTCCTTGTACGTAACAATGCGAGTCGGTTAAAAAACGAAACAAAAACAAACAACCAAAATTAAAAAAAAAAAAAAGAAAGAAAACTAAAAAATGTTAAGAGAACCACTTTATAGTTATAGGGTTTTGGATATGTTTGAGGGATCATCAGAGAGAGAGAGGGAGGGAGAGATGGAGAGAGAGGGTGGGGGTGGTGTGGGAGAGATTAGAGAGAGAGAGAGAGAGAGAGAGAGAGAGAGAGAGAGAGGAGAGAGAGAGAGAGAGAAGGGGAGATAGGGCTAGTAGAAAGGAAGAAATGGGATACCAGTCAAAGAATTCTTAATTTTCAACTTCAAAACGTTGACACCATTCCTGGTGACTTAAGAAGTTTGAACGACATTTAACATTTTTCTTATTTACTTACTTTTACTCACTTTTAATATTATTATTTTAATTTAGAACGAGACTTCAAAATTTATTGCCTTGTGCATTCCTTGTACGTAACAATATGAGCCAGGAGAAAAACGAACAAAAAAAAAAAAAAAAGGAAAACAAAAAGTTAACGGAACAACTTTATAGTTATAGGGTCTTGAATATGTCTGAGGGAGCGTCAGAGAGAGAGAGAGAGAGAGAGAGAGAGAGAGAGAGAGAGAGAGAGAGAGAGAGAGAGAGAGAGATCGGGATAGTAGAAAGGTAGAAATGGGATACCATTTTAAACAAATTCTAGTTTTACAAGATAAGATAAACATGAACAATAGACTAGCTCTACATCCCAAAGGACTAGGAATGATTGTGAAAGAAAAAGATGTTGGAAGAAGACAAAGTCAAGACTGCTGGGGGGGGGGGGGGGGGGGAGGGGGGAGGCACAGGCAAGCTCGAGGCCAGTGATCGATGTGAAAAGTGACCAAATAGAACCTTCCTTGGGCAAACAATACAAAAACTCTGTTCTCCTTGGAAAAAATGATTGGTTTTGATAATCACAAAAAATTCTAACTGACTAGAAAAAATAGATATAAATGCCTGTCCATTTTTGATGAAGCCTAACCTATCAATACGGCTCAGTATCAATGTGGTCAATATTGAGGTAAGTATCGACGATATTTGGTCCTTTTAAAATAGTTTTATTTCCGGTGGACTGAATACACAGCTGTGTTTTCAGTCCACCAGTGGACGCACCACTAACAACAATAACTGTATTAAAGACAAGAATGGTAAAATATTATTTGAGAAAGAGGATATAAAGGAAAGATGGTGTCAATACATTGGCGAGTTATTTGATGATGATAGGCCCCAAATACCTTTGCCAAGCAACACTGACGGTCCTCCATTACTCGCATGTGAGATAGAAAATGCATTGAAAAATATGAAAGATGGTAAGGCTGAGGGTGAAGATGGCATTGTAACAGAAATGCTAAAAATTTTGAAAGAATTCTCAATTGTGAAACTAACAGATCTCTTTAATAGTATTTACAATACAGGCTATATTCCAGACGAACTTGCCAAATCGGTTTACATCACGCTACCGAAAAAACCAAAGGCGACAACTTGCAGTGATTTCCGCACAATAAGTCTGATGCCCCATGTAACTAAATTATTATTGAAGATAATCCTAGAAAGAATCAGGTCTACCATCGATAATGAAGTTGGCGATGTACAGTTTGGCTTTAGAAAAAATAATGGGACAAGAGAAGCAATTTTCTGTTTAAATAATATCACACAAAAATACCTTGATCATCAAAAAGAAATCTATGCATGCTTTATCGATTACGCAAAAGCATTTGATAGGGTACAGCATGGAGAATTAATGACATATCTGGAAAAGGCAGGCATTGATGGCAAAAATATACGGCTAATCACAAATCTATATTGGCATCAAAAAGCAGCCATCAGGATTCAGGTCGATCTGTCACCTTTCACGCCAATTAAAAGAGGAGTTCGTCAAGGATGTAAAAGAGGAGTTCGTCAAGGATGTATCCTCTCTCCATATCTATTTAACCTGTGTAATAAAGTATCATCGATACCGATATCGATACAATGTTTGGGTATCTGATTATCTATTACTATTACGATTATCGCCCATTGTTATTCTTTTGTGTTATTGTTAAGAAAGAGTTCCTGTTTACTTTCAGTTGGTAACTTCCGTTTTAATAAAGAGCTTATGGCTATCTGTGTTCAAACTATATGTTGATTGTCAATCTATTATAAATGGCGACGAGATAAAGTCATCTAGAGCCAAAGTGCTACATATTAATTCTTAAAAGAGCCAGATAAGTAATTATTCAAATATTTTTATTGATTACGTAAATTAAACCAAAATAATGGCTACCATTGGGACCATCTCAGAATTTGTGGAAGGGACATCCATTGTGGACTACTTGGAACGTCTCAAGTTCTATTTCATGGCAAATGACATAGAATCAGATAAAAAGCAAGCTGCTGTGCTACTAACAGTAGTAGGCCCCAAACAATTTAGAATATTGAAAGATCTGTGCCAACCAAACTCGCCTGCAGATAAATCATTTGAAGAACTTTGCATGCTGCTAAAGAACTTCCACTCCCCACCTCCACCTAAATTCCTGCAGCGAGCTAAGTTTGAAGGAAGAAATCGTCAACCGAACGAATCAATCCAACAGTATTGTGCTGTCCTGTGGAGCATTGCGGAGCACTGCCAATTTCGAGAAACTCTAAATGAACGTCTTTGCGAAAAGTTTGTGACCGGTATTAACGATGCTCAGATTCAACGAAAACTTCTTGTTGAGCATGATCTCACTATCGACAAAGCCATGGACATTGCCCTCTCTATTCATCAAACAAGAGATAGTGCACATCAACTTCAGAAGGGCGAAACTGTCCATTTTTCCACGTCCAGAAATTCTTATCAGCAACCTTCAAGATCGTTCAGTACCATGAGCAAATCACATGCTTCATCAGCGACTTCTAAATCGTGTCATCGGTGCGGCGGCCCTCATACCCAATTCCAGTGTAAATTCAAATCATCAACCTGCCATAAATGTCAAAAAGTGGGTCACATTGCAAAAATGTGCAGATCGCAAACACAATCGACAAAAAAAAACCAGCGCCTAAAGCAAAATACCGCCATCAAAATCACCTGTTGAATGAAGATAATTTGACCACCCAGCATGAAGAAAGCCCCCAGAGCATAATTTTGAACTTTTTATTGTGAATTCCCCAAACAAAAGGCCCCCGATTTCGGTTCCCCTCCTCATTAACAATAAAAACATTGTGTTCCACCTTGATACTGGTGCGTCATGTAGTGTAATGACCAAGAATGACTTTGAAAATCTAGTTAACTCTAAACTTGATAAGTCATCGAAATCACTAACCACCTACACAGGCCAAGATGTCAAAATTGTTGGAGAAACAATTGTTAATGTGCAGTACGATAAGCAAACTGCGAACCTGCCACTCCTTATAGTTGAGGGCAACGGTCCTCCCTTAATGGGAAGAGACTGGCTTCATTTTAAGCTCAATTGGTCATCTTTATTCTCAATTGAGAACCAACAAACTCTTGACGAGGTGTTAGATCCAAACAACAACGTTTTTCAAGGCACTGGATTATTGAATGATCGTGAAGTCAAAATCTATTTAAAAGACAATGCAACTCCAAAATTCATCAAATGTAGACAACCACCATTTGCCATTGCGGCAAAAGATAGAAAACGAGCTCGAACGCTTACAACACGAGAACATTATAAAAAAGGTTTCAACGTCGGAATGGGCAACGCCCATTGTACCAGTTTTAAAGAAAGACAATACTGTCAGAGTCTGTGGTGACTACAAGGTCACAATAAATAAAGCCATTCACGAAAACAATCACCCAATACCAAGAATCGAAGACCTCGCTATAAAATTATCACATGGTGACAAATTCACTGAGCTAGATTTTACACATGCCTATACGCAACTCAATCTAGATCCAAGTTCTCGACAACTCACTACAATCAATACCCCCAAAGGACTCTTCCAATATGAACGACTCTGTTTCGGTATTTCTGCCAGTCCAGGAATCTTCCAATCTGTCACGGAAACCCTGTTTCAAGACATACCAGGCGTGTGTCTGCCCCCGTCGTTTTTCGCGGCCGCGATTTTAGCTGTTACCCGCAACTTTCCGCGATTTTTGCGATTTTCCTGATTTTTTTTTTTTTTTTTTTTTTTTTTTTTTTTTTGTGGACTTTTCCCTTAACGAACTGGAGACTGAGCTTTTTTTGACCGCACAACTCGTGGAGACTGGGCTTCGCGTTAATATTTTTATGCTATAACAACTTCATTGCATATGGCACTCAATTATAAGTGGCATACTCCTTGCTTACATGTAGCTAGGTTGCACCACACGGTTGGCCCAAACTGATTTTATTCATCTTGGCTGGACTTCACTCCTCATAGTGATGTTCATGAGTTTCAATTAGTACAGTGTCCTTTTATTTTATGTTTATGATTTTATTTTGTTATGATATTATAATTATGTACGGATTTAGTTTAAGTTTTTTGATGGATAATATATTTTTGTCTGTAAATCATCTGTCAGTTATTATGGTGGTTTGATTTGTGCTTTTTGTTTCAGCGATCCGGTATATGATCTAATGCGGTCGATTGGATCTAAAACTAACAAAAGAAACTATTATAAATGTATTCTTTTTAATTTTTCAGGCTTTGTTCTTTTACATTTGTTAGCTTTTTGATTAGGTTTGGTCACACTTTTGTTTTATAACATGTAGATTCTTTTATAACTTTATTTTATACTTGTATGCACTACAGTACTTTAAGTTTAAGCCTTTATCGGATTCCGGCACGATCGGATACTAGCACACTTTTTGGTGATGACTGATCGTGCCGGTATAACGCGAGTACTGTATTATTATCATTATCATTATTATTATTACTGCTGCTGAGGTAATAAACAGATGTGGTTTAAATTGAAACTTTGGCCTTTGTTTGTGCGTTTGCGAATCGCAATTTTTTCTCCCCCTTGTCAGATAATGTTCCGCAAAATTTGGCAACTTTTGGCAATTTTTATGGCAACTTTTGCCCTTTTTATGGCAACTTTTGCCCTTTTTTATGGCAACTTTTTGCGACTTTTGGGGTTTTAAATGGCAACTTTCCGCAGGGACAGTTTCTGTCTCTTTATCGCTATCTCTAACTCTTTCTCTCTCTCTCTCCCTCCTTCTGTGTATGTGTGCGTGTGTGTGTGTGTCTCCCTCCCTCTGTCTCCAGTCACACATTTATTTACACAATAATTAATAAAACAGCTTCGAATACTAACAAAATACCAAATCAGGAACATTTAGGGGTAAAGCCCTTTCTATAAGCAATAGATATCCCAATAAAAACATGAGGTACTACATTTCTTAAATTCCTGACAAATCGCTGGGAAGGAAGTGACACGTCTTTTCGGGAAGTAATGGGATCTTAAAAAGATGATTGACCTCCAACTCAAATGAGTCCAGTCTTGACTTCAATCATTGATAGCCTTTGGTCATTGATGTCCACCATAGCTTTTAAGGGCCGTACAGCAGTGATTTGTTCCATGGGCGTGTGAAAAGGCCGGCTGAGAAGGCGCCTAGCGTGGCAAAACCGTTTCTTAGCGAGGCGCTCGCCGCTGACAAGTCGGACAACTTTATTTTGGCGGGATAATTATACAGCATTATTAAGTCAAATTGTTATGACCGCGTGAAAAAGAATGAGGATTTTTTCTTACATTATATGAATTTTTGCATAAAAAGCGATATCTATAATATTTGTCTTTATTCCAAAACTAGTTTGGCATGTTTTATAAGAATAATCTCACAACCCTGGCATATTTACCCGCCCTATTCAATCTCAAGATGGCGTATGGCGAGTACTGTTGGTATGAAATTGAAATGAGTAAGAAATTTATTTTTTCTTGTACTGCCGCTGAGGTTAACATGATATATATTTATATTGCTATTGTTGCTATTTAAGTCATCCAAGGGTTATCTTTGAAAAATGTCACTTGCTTTCACTGTGGCGGACTGAATGATGAATGGAATGTGAGACATTTGGTTACGGCTAGCGGGGCTTGGAGATGTTTGGATTGGTGGGATGTTGGTT
>NC_088363.1:1483920-1486420 GCF_034508935.2 Berghia stephanieae | reverse complement strand
CTGTATATCAGCTTCTTTAATTCTTCTCCATGTTCCTCGTGGCCTTCCCCTTGATCTTCTGCCCTGAGGGTTCCAGTCCAATACTTTCTTTGTTATAGTTGAGTCATTCTTTCTAAGCGTGTGTCCAATCCACCTCCATCGTCTTCTTCCTATATCCTCTCCCACTGGTTTCTGCTGTGTTCTTTTCCATACTTCTTCATTTTTTATTCTATCCATCCATTTTATTCTGAGTAGCTTACGCATGCACCTGTTTACGAAAATCTGTACCCTCTTTATACATGCCTGTGATGCGTTCCAAGTTTCACATCCATACAGTAGGACAGACTTCACGTTTGAGTTGAAAAGTCTTAGCTTTAGTTGAAGGGAGATATCTTTAGTTCTCCAAACTCTGTTCAAAGATGTGAATGCAGCCTGTGCCTTTCCTATTCGTGCTTTCACCTCTGCTTCTGTGCCTCCATCCTTGTCAATTATACTTCCGAGATAGCAGAAAGTGTCTATATCTTCGAGTTCCTGATCTTTTACTTTGATCTGCTCCCTTTGACGCGTACCTATCCTCAAGACCTTTGACTTTGCAGGGTGAATTCTTAGACCAATTGATTCCGAGAGGCTGTTTATAATTGTGGTTTTTGCTTGCATCTGGTCCTGGGTGTGGGACAAAAAGCCAGATCATCTGCAAAATCCAGATCATCCAACTGTGTCCAGGGGGTCCACTGTATCCCATTTCTTTCCCCTTTGGAGGTTTCCTTCATTAGCCAATCAATGGCAAGGATGAACAGGAATGAGAGAGCAAGCATCCCTGCTTAACACCAGTCTTAATTTCAAAGCTGTCAGTAAGCTGATCTTCATGTACAACCCTGCAACTTGATCCTTCATACATTTCCTTTATGAGGTTTACTATCTTTTCAGGGAGTCCATAATGTGCCAGAATTTTCCACAATGTTGCTCTGTCAATACTGTCGAAAGCCTTCTCGTAATCCAGAAATTTGACAATAAGAGGAGAGTTCCATTCTATAGACTGTTCCACTATGACTCGCAGAGAGGCAATCTGGTCGGTGGTTGAACGGTTTTTTCCGAAAACCTGCCTGTTCGTCCCGCAGTTTTAGCATCTGTTGCATTCTTAATTCTCTCTAAAATAATACGGTTGAAAACCTTTCCTGGGATAGAAAGAAGAGTGATACCTCGATAATTATTACAATTGCTGAGGTCCCCTTTCTTTGGAAGCTTGACAAGATGTCCTTCCTTCCAATCCGTTGGGAATATCCCGTCATTCCAGATTCTCTCAAATAGTGGGTGCAGGGCCTCAGCATTTCTTTCCGCATCAACTTTTAGAGCCTCCGGTGGAATCTGGTCTGGTCCAGCAGCTTTCCCCCTTTTCATCTTGTTAATGGCACCCACAATCTCTGCTATCGATGGTGGATCACAGCTAATTGGTAGCTCATTCCTTGCAGGCAAAATTTCTGGCTGGTTGTCTGGTGGTGGTCTGTTCAGAAGGCAGTTGAAATGTTCCCTCCATCGTTCAGATTGAGCCTCTTTTCCAAAAATAGTTTTCCCATCTTTGTCTTTGACTGGTACCTCTGGTTTCCCATATTTTCCAGCAACTGTCTTGGTAGTTTGATAAAGGATCCTCATGTGTCCTCCAGTCGCTGCTGCTTCTGCTTTCTCTGCAAGTCTGTTCATGAATGCTTCCTTGTCTTTCTTCACAGATCTTTTGACTTCCTTAGCTATGGCTCGATACTGCTCTTGTGCATCCAGTCTTGAAGCCCTTGTTCGGCTTGCATTCACTTGTTCCTTCCTTGTTCTCCTCTTTTCAATAAGGTCCAAGGTGGTTGGACTTATCCATTTTTTATGTTCCGATTTCTTTACCCCCAATACCTCGTGGCAAGTTGTTATGTAGACTTCCTTGATCTTTGCCCAATGTGACTCTACATCTATGTCCTCCTCGAGCTCAGTAAGAGGTTGGAATCTATTACTCAATTGTAGTTTGAATTCCTCATTCTTTTCCCCATCAAGTGCATTCACCTCGAATTTTCTTCTTGTATGTGATCTGGCACCGTGTTTTCTGAGTCGGAGCTTAAGCTTTGCCAATAGCAGGTGGTGGTCTGATCCAACATCTGCCCCTCTCCGAACTGTCACATCTTCCAATGAACGTCTGAATCTACGAGAGATACAAAAATGATCAATCTGATTCTCTGTCACACCATCTGGTGAGACCCAAGTTGCTTTGTGGATCCTCTTATGGGGGAACACTGATCCTCCAATCACCAAACTGTTGAATGCACATAAATTTGCAAATCTCTCACCATTATCATTCATTTCTCCCATGCCATGACGTCCCATGATACCTTCATAGCCTACGTTATCCTGTCCCACTTTTGCATTAGCATCTCCCATCATTATGTTGATGTCTTTCCTTGGCAACTTGTCAATGACTTGTTGTAGCAGACCATAAAATGTATCTTTGTCCTCATCTGTTGCATCATTTGTTGGGGCATAGATCTGT
>NC_088363.1:1473920-1476420 GCF_034508935.2 Berghia stephanieae | reverse complement strand
GCATCATTTCCTTTACACCTCCTACTGCAGAGCCAAAACACACCGTGTTATTGATTATTGAGATTTGACACCGTATCCTCAAACCAAAATGGCAGATTAATTCTATAAATAGATACAAATCAAAGCATTTTGGTATCGAGATTATTTTCAGAGGACGGATGAGATGGGAGGAGAGAGGGGGCGTGTCGAAAAGATTTGAGTGGTTTGTATTACGTTCTTGACAAACAAGTAAAATTAGATTTGACTCGTGGGTCATCTTTTAAGATAAATTGATGGACGATAAATTTGTGAAATCATAGAAATATCCGGGAGGAGGGGGAGAGGGGTCGTGATAGCTCAGTTGGTAGAACACTCACCTCACACGCAAAGGAGCCGGTATTGATCTCGGTGCTTTCGAGATTTTTTTTTTTTTTTCTGACCTACTTAGTTCACACATCAGGTGGATAGATGGATCTTTCTGGCCGAAAGTACATAAAGTTTTAAAAACCAAATTTATGGATATTTTAATCGATCGATGTTGAAGTGTCAGTTTTTGGAATTTTTGTTTTTTGAGGTGAGGGGGGGGGGGGGGGGGGGGAGGGGACTGAATATGGCCAAACTATATAAATAATAAATAAATAAATGAATAAATTGATAAGTAAGCTGAAGTGTTTGGCATTGTTATTGTTATTATTATTAAAATAATAATAATAATAATAATAATAATAATAATAATAATAATAATAATAATAATTATTATTATTATTATTATTATTATTATTATTATTATTATTATTATTATTATTATTATTATTATTATTATTATTATTATTATTATTATTATTATTATTATTATTATTAAAACTAAAGCTAAAATGGCATGTTTTGAAATTCATTTAATATTTGGTGACAACTTGCGAAACACAACTTTTGTCTTCGTCTATCTAGTCTATCTATATTGAATATTAATATTGTGGTATAACAGAATGATTTAGCTAGTCGGACTTGGTTGTTAGCAAAGACCATCTGCTTTAGAATCCCACACAAGTCAACATTGGGTCATTATGACGTCATCGGATCGAGGGGGTTTACAGTTTTCACGTTTTTTTATGAATGTCTGTGGTTGGGAGCAGGGAACCAGAGGTGGCCGGCAGACGGCAGGTGGTATGACTAATCCAGACAGGTTTTGCAGCAACAGGTACACGCACAGATGGGCTCGAACAGCCGTTAAGACTTGAACCGCTAACGAAGCTTTTTATTCCTGACGTTCATCTTGGATCTCCTAAAATATCCAGAAAAAAAGTCAATAAATAGTATTGTTATTTTTATCATTTTTGGAGTAAAATTGTACTACTACTACTACTACTACTACTACTACTACTACACTACTACTACTACTACTACTACTACTACTACTACTACTAACGACTACTAAAACTACTACTACTAACTACTACTACACTACTACATACTAACTACTACTACTAACTACTACTACTACAACACTACTACTACTACTACTAATACTACTACTTACTACTACTACTGCTACTACTACTATTACAACACTACTACTACTACTACTACTATCTACTACTACTACTACTACTACTACTACTACTACTACTACTACCACTACTACTACTACTACTACTACACTACTACTACACTACTACTACTACTACTACTACTACTACTACGACTACTAAAACTACTACTACTACTACTACTACTACTACTACTACTACTACTACACTACTACTACTACTACTACTAAACTACTACTACTACTACTACTATACTACTACTACTACTACTACTATGTACATACCTAGTAGTAGTAGTTGTTGTTGTAGTAATAGTAGTAGTAGTATAGTAGTAGTAGTAGTAGTAGTAGTAGTAGTAGTAGTAGTAGTAGTAGTAGTAGTAGTAGTGGTGGTGGTAGTAGTAGTAGTAGTAGTAGTAGTAGTAGTAGTAGTAGTAGTAGTAGTAGTAGTAGTGTAGTAGTAGTAGTAGTAGTGGTAGTAGTAGGAGTAGCAATAGTAGTAGGTCAATCATCAACATCACCATCATCATCATCATCATCATCATCATCATCATCATCATCATCATCATCATCATTATCACAGTCCCCGCTGTTGTCATCACTTCTTTTACCCCCATACCACCATAAGAATCAGCCACAGCCTATCTGGAAACGAAGTTGGCCTGGGGATTATTCTATCAAATTCCATGACAAACACAATGATGACAAACATCCCCGTGATAATCACAATATTAATAGACTGAGTAAGTTATATATTGAGAGGGTGGTAGGAGAGGGTGGATGTTGGTGTGTATTTTTCTCTTTCGATATGACAATTTTATTTGTAATGCGCCCAGAGCCTCCAACCAGGGGGATTGGGTGCGCAATATAAATGTGCATTATTATTATTATTATTATTATTATTATTATTATTATTATTATTATTATTATTATTATTATAAACCGTGAAAACAAACACCATCACCTTAGCCAGGA
>NC_088363.1:1459511-1473820 GCF_034508935.2 Berghia stephanieae | reverse complement strand
CCCTGCCGTTATGAGACTAATGCTTTGTCCAAGTGTTGTGAGGTTTTTGTTTAGGATCACAGGGAGTGTTGTGATCGGTCTTCCTCTGAAAAGGTTCCCGTGTTTTTGGAAGTATCCCGACATGGCTTGGTTTGCTGGTATGTTTTTGTCCCTGCGTAGTATGTGACCGAAAAGTTGCCATCGTTGTTGTAAAATGTCAAGGGAGATTGGTCTTTCTTTTGTGATCTTATAGAGTGATTCATTTGAGATCTTTTTGGGGTATTTGATGTCCAGTACCCTTCTTAGCTGTGTGCGATGGAAGGCATCCAGATGTTCTTCTTCGGATTTTGTCAACGCCCAAGTGCCGCAGTTATACAGAAGTACCGGTTTTACAAGAGCATGGTACAGTTTCAGTTTAGTTTTTCTCTTTATTTTGTCACCTCTAATCCATACATTGGTGAGTTTACTGAGTGCGGCGTTTGATAGCTGTTTTCTTCTTTGTACATCCTCGGTGTCTCCAATTAGTGAGCCGACTTTCTTTGTTCTTTTCCATTCCTCTTTGTTCCTCGATATTGTTGTAAATTCGGTTTTATTGGCATTGACTTGGAGGTTATATTTTATGAGGGTATTTTGTATGATGTCTATATTTGCTGGTGTTGATCCAATAAAATCGACATCATCTGCATAGGCGATTTCTCTAGGGATTGCATTCTCAATATGAGTCGTTGGTTTTGGAATGACTTTTCGAACTTCTTTCAGAGCGTGTTCTAGTATAATGTGAACAGAATCGGGCTCAGACTATCTCCTTGGGATTGTTGCAGTTATTTTCCTTGTAAGAGGACTAGCTTTTTTATCAAAAGATATAACTGTCATAAATACTAAATATAATCTAACTTGTCCAAATCTATAAAGACAAAGTCACCCCTTGAGGCAAAGTCACCCCATTTGACGGTATCAACAGGAAATTTAACATTGTAAGAATAGGTCATGATCTCCATTATCAATATAAATTTCAATGCCCATGTGTGTCTCAACTGATTTGGTAACAAAATCATGGCATGGTAACTTCTGACGTTTATGTCAGAATGTAATGTAAGTAGAGTGATTTTCATAACATGATAACCTAGCCTGTCTTCCTGAATAAATAAATTGCAGTTTGTTTTTTCTAGTTTTACTGGTAGAATAAATTATTATGACTATATCAATCTGGAATTGTGATTACCAAGAGATGCAGTAGGTCAATCTCTCTCTTTCTCTTCCCTTGCATGCATACATACAAACACACACACACAAACACACACATATATACAATTTTTACCTATACTGTTTTAACTATTATTATGACACACAATTTTTACCTATACTGTTTTAACTATTATTTTGACAATCTAATATATATAACATATTTTGCGTTTACTTGAGGAAGGCCAAAGGCAGAAACGTCGTTTGTTTTGAGTTGTTCCTTTATATATGAGTGACATTTACTAACTTTATCTTTCTATTGATGTGGTAAGTAGTCCTTCAAAGCCCATGGAGACAAATTTTATCCAAGTTTCTACAGTCCTAAACAGACGATAGCAATTGCTTTCCACTATTTGGACAGTCTATCATGAAATACTTTCCATCAGATCTAACAAAACCAGCTACCTACTCATTGCTGAGTAGACAGAGGGATCAGAGAGAAAAATTATTGACTTCATACAAGATCGATCCTGTCCCCTTTGCCCATGGAGCAAGTGCTCTTCCAACTGACCTATCGGGCCTGTTCGAGACGTACCTCACACCCAAATTTCGGAGACAACGAGTACTTACATCCCATGACAAAATAACTCCTTTCTGGACTGTGACGTTATTGAGTACATGAACACCAGAACACATGACTGCTGTGTCAACCGTACAGTCGTCATCCACTCTCACACCATCCCATATAAAACAATTCTTCAAACTGACATTACGACCTGGGGAAATAAAACGTTTGAAAGAAATATGACACAAAATAAAATTGTGAAGAATACTTCAACAGGTTTTAAAAAATGAAAATTTTCGGAAAATCTGTATAGACCTGTAAATGAGCTCTATAAAAATTGACTGAAACTGAAACTCTTCGTAATTCGTCGTAGCAGTAAAATCCAAATAATCAAAATGAAAGGTAAAAAGCAAGCTCACTTGAGCAAAGCAATGGCAGAAAACTAAATTTCGAGGGAATTAATTAGGCTACTTACCATTGTTCCTTGTAATTAGGTACCCAATCAGTGAAGAAACTTAGAAACGGTCAACCAGTTTGTTTACAACATGAGGTAATCGAGATGTGCTTGTAGCAATCGTTTAACTTTCGATTTGAAGGTGTCTACATAACGAACTTCCGGTGTTTCGAATTTTTCTTTCTCATACTTTTCCTGTCCTTCAAGTAAATGTGGTCAATTTTGGCTAAGACGAAACAGTGAAATTTATCGCTCGGCGGCTCAGTTAAAATTGGCTACGACAGGTTTCGAAAGTGAAAAAATAATTTCACGAAGGCTGTGTGAAAATACACTGGGGTGTGTTCAGACACGGCAATTCTAAAAAGCGTCGCTTAGCCTTGGCAATATATATATCCATCATTAATATAAACGGCCCATGAGCTATGCGTGGGGCTGTGGAACATTCCTAGTTAACTTTACAGTCAATCGACTACGATTCATGAATTCTTTCTTTATTCATTTCTTTCTTCCCTTTTTAAAAATATTTGAATTTGACGAATTGACTGATTTCAGTTAATTGACTGAGAATTTACAGGTCTATCTGTAGTCAGTGTAAATGACAAGTGGGCTATTCCTGGTTTGATAAAGTTAATAAAATAGCATTTTTAATCTTTGCAACTGGTTTTTATGTTTGGAAGAAGGTTGTCAAAAAAGCATAAGAAGTGAAAATGATCAGAGTTACAAGGTTCGTGATCTTTTTTGAGATCTTTTTCTCATTTCAGTCCCTCTGTTTGGAATGCCTTACCACAGAGCATTCGTGAAAAAGAATCATTGGATATTTTTTAATTTTCACGTAAAACATCTGTTTCTATTTTAGTAGATGATATGAGAAGCAAGATATGCATCTGGTTTCCTTTGTGTTGTGTGTGTAAGATTGTGTGTGCGAATGAGTATATTTCAGCCAAAGTAATTTGTAATTTAAGCGCTTAGAGTCTGGTGCCTCGGAGTTAGAGCGCTATATAAGTTTTCAGCATTATAATTATTATTAATATGTTAGGAAATATGTACCTTCAATTTTTTGCAATGCAATAAATTGTATTCATTGTCCACAATGAAGAATAGAAATTCACCCCAAGTTTCATTGTTGTGGCTATACATTCCATTTCCAACATCTGGTTCAACCCGACATAAAACCATTTTGAGATGGTGGGTCACATTTTACCTTTTTTGCAATTGATGAAGAGACAATATCCATTGACCTCAATGAAGCAACTGATTCAATCCAGGTTTGATCAAGTCAATTTTCATCAATTTGTTCATCCAGACATAAAACTAGTTTAATGAGGTGATACACAAATTAGACCCTTTTTTCATTTAAAGATCATTTGTTGTTAAAGATTATTAGATTTATAAAGCAACCAGTGGAAATTTTAAACAAGGGAGGAAAACCTCCTGAAAATCAGGGGGAAAAATGAAATTTACAGAGTATTAAAAGATATATCTGCCTCTATTTATCTAATCTATTTATTCAAAACGGAACTTCTCACATAAAAAGTCTCTCTTGCTGGCAGACTTGGCAGACCACTTCAGTAAAAATATAAGAAAAGTCTTTCAATTATGCCATGGATGGACGTACATAGTTTTTTTTAGAAATGAAATCACTATCAATATCCATAAGATTGAAGATGAAAAGCCAGTTTATCAGAATAACAGAAAATGGCACGAAAATCAAAATAGTGGACATCTGGCAACTATGGAAGTAACATGAGTGCTGAAGGAAGCTTAGCTTGGACTTTTTTTTTCAAGTGACAGAAAGTAAACATATCAATTTTACTAAATTATATGAAGACCTTCTTGTCCTTAAATCTCGTCCGTATAAGAAAACAGCAACAGCAGAAACAAGCAAAATAAATCTTCTGAGATAGGCAATTACAAAGAAATGTAAAAGACACAATCAGTGTGTGCTTGTAATTGTTCAAATTCGGTTTGTTTCAACGAACTAATGAAATTAGCTGTAACACCCATTTCATAAACTGAACTCATGATGATAAAAGAAGAACATTTATATTGAGGTTTATAGAATTTAGCTAAAGTATTAACTCACTCAATCCTAGAGATTTTTGTACTCTTTAAAACTGAAAAAAAAAATGTATTAAAAATGAGCATGTACATAGATAGTTTTATTCAACTACTATTAATATTTAAAAAATAAAAACATTAGCTTTGATACTACGCTTATAATTTGTCTCAGAAAAATGTAATAAATTGGAATGGGGTAAACTACGGATATAGTCGGTGTTAGGGTTGAGTGAGTTAAAAGCAAACAAGCTAAAAAATTGTAGCCTACCAATTTTACAGTTTTTCCCAATAACAGAGTTCGATACTGTTGTCCCCCTATCAATGCAAGTACCTCCACCAACAACCACATTCTGGGACAGCTCACAGCCTCTGGTGAAAATAAAAAATACAAAAACTCATTGATAAAGCAGACCTGCCAACCTTTCTAGAATGAAATGTGTATTCTATGATCCTAAAAAGTGTGCACTATACAAAAATTTATATAAAAGTTAACAGCAAAACCAAATCAAAATAAACTCTGATCTTCATCATTCAACCACTCATTTGCAACAATCTCCAGTAATTACAAAATGATCGGTTTATCGAGAAACTAAAACTTAATGACCATTTAAAATTAGTATAAGGCTCAGAAATTGCAATATCAACATCAACATCAGTCACATCAAATATTTAAAAAAATCGTACTATATCTTTTGGAATCGTATGCACTTATTTGGGTCCAAAAATCGTACTAATATACGCGAAATCGTACAGGTTGGCAGGTCTGATACAGAAAGTTTAATAGTTGTAAACATTTGTTAACTAAAATAATTCCTAAAGAAAAGGCAAGAATTTTCTGAAAGCAAAAAGGCTAACATAAAAGAAAAAAAAAAAAAAAAAAAAAAAGAAAAATTACTAACCCAGATACTTATTTACTTATCCAAGCCAGCCACAATTTCAGCTGAGCTCTAGCCTTTCGGTTTTGTACAATGAACTAAGTAATAAACAAAAATTAATATAACCGCTTCAAAAAAAGAACAAAATACCAAACACACAACATTTCAGGCTCAAAACCCTTCTTCAGCCAACAACAAAAAAACAAAAAAGACATAAATACATTACTAAATTACAGATAGACGACAAAAATATTTTTGTAGTAATGTACTTATGTCTTATTTTTTTTTGGTTGTTGGCTGAAAAAGGGTTTTGAGCCCGAAACATTCCGTGTTTGGTATTTTGTTCTTTTATTTTTAAGCTGATATATTCATGACCAATGTACATCTCACCTGGCCAATGTGACATTTCCACTACAGTAGACATTGTGGTGACCATATTTGATTCTTTCTTCTCCCTGGCCGGAGACAAACAAGTCTGGTACATAAGGGTATGTCCATCGACTCATCACATCTTTGCTGGAATAGGAAAAAAAATTAAAATACAGTCATCATTACAAAAATCAATTCAATACAAACTAAAAATCAATTAATAATAATAATAATAATAATAATAATAATAATAATAATAATAATAATAATAATAATAATAATAATAATAATAATAATAATCATTTATACAGCGCTCATTCTCGTGTAAAACACAAGCTCTGGGCACTTTACAATATAAATTATCAATTTTGAGTGGAAAACATAAATAAATAAATAAATAAATAAATAACAACAATAACAATTCATAGCCAAATCAGGATTCATAGGGTCAATTGCCACTCTTTATCAATCCTGCCTTTCCAGGGGGTGACACCAATTTCTCACAAATAATGACACAGAAGCAGAGCTAACGTTGTGCTCCAACAATCCAAACTGCCTTGTTTTGCTAAAAGATGTTGCTGACTATGTGTCATGAACGATCCCCAATGGAAACTGCTACATGATAGACGTTCTATCAACAAACTCCTCGTATTCCACAAAGACCAAAACAGAAAACTCCAAAATCTAACTAACCATTTGAAAGAAACTCAGCATTTAATTTTGAAATACACCACTCAAGAACAAACCGTCATCTTTACTCTTTCTTCCCTTCCACAATATGACTTTGGAATTCCCTACCAACTAATTGTAAACAAGCCCTCTCGACTGATGTTGATAGAGACGGATGGAAACTGTTTGTCTGTGGCCTATACCCTGACCCAGGGTGAAAAAGGCAATGATGATGATGATGATAGAGAAGGATGGAAACTGTTTGTCTGTGGCCTATACCCTGACCCAGGGTGAAAAAGGCAATGATGATGATGATGATATGATAGAGAAGGATGGAAACTGTTTGTCTGTGGCCTATACCCTGACCCAGGGTGAAAAAGGCAATGATGATAATGATGATAGAGAAGGATGGAAACTGTTTGTCTTTGGTGACGTATGAAACAACAAATCAGGAAATCTGGCTAATCCAAATGATTTTGAAAGTGGTGAGCATTTCCCGATAAGAGAGATCACACTGGAATTTCATAGCTTCAATGACTACCAAAACTTTATGGCTGGGATATTCCGACCTATCATTTTAAATAAGACACAAAGGTCAAGATAATCACCTTATGGAGTCATAGGCATGCATGGTGGATACTCTGGAAGCGTATTGGTCTCTGGTGACACTGACGTGGATTTTGTAGCCCATAATCTGTACATAGTAGAGACAAAACAAACAAAAAGAAGTATTTGATCAAATTATTGAGAAATTCATGACACGCAGATCTGTCATAGAAACTAAAACAAAATAATCTGTATACTTACTTTACTAATCTGAATTTCAAGAAAGAAAGATTGAGAGAAAGAAAAAAAGAAAGAAAAGAGGGAGGGAGGGGGAAAAGAAAGACAGAAAGTAAGCAAGAAAGAAAGAATGAAAGAATGAGAAAAAAAAAAAAAGAAAGAAAGAAAGAGAGAAAAGGAGATGAAGGAAGATAATGTCTCACCTCTTCATTAATAAGAATTCCTTTGACAAAATCATCAACAGTGAGATAGTCAAAGTTATCGGTGAATAAGGTGGGTACGATGGAACTACAGATACACACATGGCAATCCAGCAGATCGTTGTGAACCATGACATCATTGTGCTCTAACAGGATATCCTGAGGCAGAGAGAGATGAGAATAATTTTTTTAAAATGATCAATAGCAACATCTGTAAGTATAGGAAATAATGAGAGAAAATTTAATAGAATACTGAAATCACAAATTATTTTAAAATACTCATCAAAACAATCAATTGAAGTTTAAAATCTATGAAACATATCTATTATTTGTGAAGCCTTTACAAAAGAAATAACCCTAATATTTTAAACAGCTTTGGACATATGTCACACATATTGATAAAAAGTTGATGCAAGTGGAGACCTGTATATTGATCCTTTATGAATGGCTTAGAAATGCCAATGTTTTCGTTTATCATGTTAACAACGCCACTACCACATTATCTCATTCGTCTGTAGTGGTTAATTCATCCTGTTTAGTTGATAAAGGGGAAACCCGAAAAGGCTTTATTATCTGTTTCTGTATATTAAATTGAAGCTTACAGTCAATTTCACATTTATTTATTTCTTCCAGCTTCGAGCAGCAATATTTACATTGACGTACTGAAGGTATTTGAATTGAACGTTCTCCAAGAGTTCTTTTAAAAAACAGTAACCGCCTCGTGTCTCCTTCCTCTGTGAGAAAGACATCCTCCTCTTTACTCCTTGACCGATGACCTGGTTTAGCCACTTTGAACAAAAGTGTCATCACTGATGACTTGTCTTTGCCTTGAAGTCTGGCTCTGAGCAAGAGAGAACAGCAAAATATTTTTTAAAATACAAATCTACGGTTTTATGTTAAATAATCACCAATCTATAAAATTGGTCAAAATCTTTACTTTTTGCTTTCAAATTTAGTTAAGGCCTAAGCAACATTAACATGTAGGACAATTCATGACGACCGTCAAGCACTATTACATTATTTTTTTTAGACAGAAACAAAGCCGTTCATGGCCAAATACTCATTTTACATCTGTCTTGGTGAGAAAATGTTAGTCAAGAGCATGTGTGACCAGTAATCAGAAGGTCTGAGGTTCGATCCCCAGTCGAGGTCGACTGAATTTTTGGGATGTTTTTTTTTCTTGTATTTTTCTTTCTTGCTTTGTCTATCATCTTTCATGCACACTTGTTCAGGTCATTATCTTGAATGAAACAAAGCTGCACAATTATTATTATCAATGTATCCAAAAGAAAAAGATAAAACCATAATTTCCTGATCATCTGGAGTTCATCTTTCAAAGGTCTAAATATTGCCTCTGGAGCCTAGGTAATAAAATCTCAAGGTGAGTAATTACACTACCAAATAAAAAGTCTGAGTTCTGTCTCAATTGAAAAAACGACTAAAAATCCTTTAAATCCTCACACACTGAGTTGTTTTTTTTATCTATCAAAATCTTCATTGACGATATCTAAAAACTTACTTGTGTTCTTTCACCACTTTACTAAAGTCAATATTAGCAACTGTATCGCCAAACAGTAGAATAAAATCACTTCTGATGAGGGATTTGGCTTCAATCTCCCGCAGGGCATCACCTACAGACAGGCAGGAGTCGGACATGATGGTTGTCACAGTCATCGGGGAAAAACCTTCTTGCCATTTGCTATTTCTGAAAGGAAATGGTATCAAATAATTATTGTCAACAAACAAGATTGTTTAAAAACATTGGGGAGAAGGTAGAGGTGCAAGATAAAATCCCGAGAAGTCAGGGAATACTGATTTTTTTGTTTTTTAAAATTATGCTCTATTCTTACATTTCTCCTTCTGCTATGTTTGGCACTGTCACATTCTCACCTTTTCAGATTTTTACCTGATTGGTTGACGTAGACATCAAATTATATTATATTGCAAATTAATGACCAAACATATTGGTAAGAATTTTGATTTAATGACCATGATATTCATATTGCCCAATGAAAAAACCTATCCAGCTGTCCACCAAGAAAAACATATTTGAATAGTTTGAACAGCTGGGTGACAATGAAAGAGAAGAGTAATATTAGTTTTCTGAGGTTATCTGATCAGAGAGATGAATGGGGTACCATGATCACTGATGTCTGGCACAGACTTGGTACTTGGAGAAGAAGAATCCAGCTGTCTATCGTTAAAAAGTTTACTTATCCCCAGCACATCCGACTGAAAAAAGTGACAGTGACTAAGACTTGGCATCTCACTGACCACTCCATGAGTTCTATCCTTGTTGTCATAAAGACACAAAGATCATACACCACTGTGCCATACACACATAAATATGACACAGAACAATGATCTAAGAAATTTTTAAAAACTATCTAAGATGATAATGGTAGGAATGGTCTATACAAAATCCTCAAAATCATAAAAAATTGTGTCTGCTATGGACGTGTACTTATTTGCAAGTCTGATAACCCAAATTATTACAGGCTTATTGATGTAATGGAGATACTCTCAAATCAATGCAAAATATTATCCATGACAACAATGTTAAATCGAGGCCATAATTGCTTTCCGTTATCAGACCTTCTAATATGTTCACATCGCCTGTTGTGCATTGAAGTGAAAATTATAAAACGGTCTCAGGATGCCATTGTAATCACAGCACACACTCCGTATGGTATTCCAATTCATGACATGAGTAAAAGGTAGGGGAGAGGGAAGGGGAGGGACAGGAGATGAGAGCAAGAAATAGTAACAGAAATGTCCCAGTGAAACATTTTTTAAATAATCAACTTGCACCTCAAAAAGTTAATTCATACAAAATAGCTTTGCAAAAACTTTTTTTGTTCACAGCCCAATTTAACAATACAAAACAAACAAAAAAAGCAATACAATTGGTGACAGAATATAATGGGAGGAAATGAAATGTTAATTCTTAACAATATGAAAATTTAAAAGTTTGTAAACATGACACATTTCATGGTTATATATAATTTATATAAAAATCTAAATCTCAACTTACTAACATCAGTTTACAACAATACATATTGAAATGAAAATTATAAAACAGTCTCAGGATGCCATTGTAATCACAGCACACACTCCGTATGGTAATCAATTCATGACATGAGTAAGGGACAGGAGATGAGAGCAAGTAATAGTAAGAGAAGAGAGATGTCCCAGTGGATGTATAGAGTATAAGAGTAAACTGATTTCTCCATACCCAAAGTAACAACCACAGGATTAATGTACAGTACCTTGTTAACCTGAGACAGAGACTTCAATCTCGTTGGTCCAAAATATGATACTGATGATTGGTTTGAAATGAACACCATAGGAATATATAGACTCAAACCTTTTACCTTTCATCATTGACCGTGTAGATAGAAAAATATCTATTAATATCTAAATATTATCAATTCCATTCACATTTATTTTCAATGAATGAAAAGACAATTCTTGGAGATTTATAACTAATGTAACACAAGACAGCAAATATATATATATATATAAAATGAAAAACAATTTAAAATGAAAGAAAATCCTTATCAATTCATTTCTGGCTGCACTTTAGAAAAAGTCATTTTTGTTCCACTTTAATAAAATTGCCTCATCAGTTCATTTGAGTTTTGTGATTAAAAAATTGTTAACTTGCTCCTCAAAAAGATAATTCATACAAAGTACCTTTGCAAAAACTTTTTTTTTCACGGCCCCATTTAACAAAACAAAACAAAACATACAAAACAATACAACTGGTGACAGAATGTAGTGAAAGGAAATAAAACGTCAATTATTAACATTATGAAAATTTAAAAGTTTGTAAATATGAAACATTTCATGGTTAGAAACGATTATACAAAAATCTAAATCTCAAGTTGTTAACATCAGTTTACAACAATACATATTGAAATGAAAATTATAAAACGGTCTCAGGATGCCATTGTAATCACAGCACACACTCCGTATGGTATTCAATTCATGACATGAGCAAAAGGCAGGGGAGAGGCAGGAGATGAGAGCAAGAAATAGTAAGAGAAGAGAGATGTCCCAGTGGATGTTTAGAGTATAAGAGTAAACTGACTTCTCCATACCCAAAGTAACAGCCACAGGATTAATGTACAGTACCTTGTTAACCTGAGACAGAGACTTCAATCTCGTTGGTCCAAATACGATACTGATGATTGCTTATGAAATGAATACCATAGGAATATATGGACTCAAACCTTTTACCTTTCATCATTGACCGTGTAGATAGAAAAATATCTAAATAGTCTTCTGAACCATTAAACTTTCACTTTACACGAAAAAAAGTTTATAAAGTTGCTTTCTCTTAAAGATTTTTACAGGATCAAGAAATGTATAACAGTCGCATTTAGAAACAAAAAATGCCAATTTTTTAAAAATTCATCCATATCATATCTTGCATAAAATGTCAATAAATCTGCTTCCACATGTGGATTTATGTAGATCCATGGAATGCATCAGTGAAAAACAAAAGCAAAATGGATTACTGAATCTACACACAACAATTAAGAAAGAAAGAAAGAAAAAACATATAAATAAAACTAGAGTCCTTCTGTGCCGCATTGTAAGATGCAGCCACTTATTTTCATTATATGAGAAAATATAGATAATCAAATGTCTGACGTCAACGAGATTCACCCGTGGTGATAAGTCTAAACAAATTATCTCTTGTATTCAAATTTCAAGGGAGAGAAGAAGAAAAATATAACCAAAATGCTTCTCTTCCCCAAAACTCTTTGTAGCATCCCTTGTCAAAGGAAAGTTTACTTTGAACCATAACCAGTCTTTTATTATTATTCAGGTGGGTTTTTTTATTTTCCTTAATCCTAAACTGCGATTCATTTTTAAAAGTTTTTGGAAACACCGTAGAATCCTTGTTACACTTGAATTGCTTTTTTCAATTACTCCAAACCAGCGTAAGGATATCTAGAAATTAATTTTGTTACATCATCATCATTGCCTTTTTCACCCTTGGTCAGGGTATAGGCCACAGACAAACAGTTTCCATCCCTCTCTATCTTCAGCTAACTTTTTTATCTTGTTCCATGTCTTATCACTTCTCTGTATATCATCTTCTTTAACTCTTCTACATGAATCCCGTGGTCTTCCCCTTGATCTTCTGCCCTGGGGGTTCCCGTCATCCGGTCAGCCGAGTCCCTTCGGCTTTGTCTGTTGTCCTTCATAAATTCTGTCATTGCAGAAACTCTTTGGTCACTCAAGCTAAAAAAAAAAGGATTTGATTTGTCCGTCTGCGTTTCTGTAACGGTTTGAGTTTTACGGATGGGGTGTTAACCCTTCGACAGTCCCCAACCTGGAGGACCAGGAGACTAAAAAAGGGGGAGTCACACACCATTAGTCGCCTTTTACGACACGCTGGCATATCGTTAGGCTATTCTTGCACTCTCTCTGTTGAGGACACCACATGGGGGAAATTTTGTTACAATCCTGGTTATAATTTGTTCAGAGCCTTCAGTTTCAAATAATTGGTATCACCACAAATGAAACAATACACATTTTTTAAATGATGTTGTGGTAACAATGTTTAGAAAATACAAAGCAACTACATACATGAGACAAGTAAGATAAGATAAGATATACTTTGTTTTTGTTTTTAAGGGTTTTACGGCACTTGCAACACACTAAGGTCTTATCAGCACCAGTAAAAAGGAAGAAAATAGGATAGCAAAAAGTTCTAGATTTACAATTAAAGCACCCAAGAAAAGGTAAGACAAAGGGGAATTGGTTCAAATAAGAAACAAGTGTAGATTCCAAGAGCACACTGTCAAAGTACTTAGATTGAAAGCACTAAAAGTCTCATCCAGACACAAGCACAGGTCCCCACTAAGAGGAATACACTCAAATGTTTTACAAATCATATATAATATAAAGAAACATAATAAGAGTGAGCTGATTTACAAAGAAAAAATATCATCTCCCAAAACTAACTATACATTTGACTGTTACCCTCTCAGCCAGGACCAGGACAAAACCAAGTAATCTCATTCCAAGACAAAGACAGAAAGCATGTTGGAAAACAGATATAGGGGGATAGAAGACACAGTAAGTACCTCCCTGCCTACTATGGGAGGTCAGGAACTCCACCCAGAAGATATGCTTTATTGATCCTGAATGGAAATTATCATAATGTTACACATCATTCATCGTTATATTAGAACAGATTTATACACTGTCAAGAACTAATTTGTGGAAATACGAAGCTAATTAAAACAAAATAAACATCAAATATAATTAAATATTCATAAAATATACAGCAGTTACAAGCAATGCTATAAAAATCACATGAAAGTAGAATAGAGTTGTAATAATGGATTTGTAATGTAAATAGAATTTTGAAAATAGATTGCGAAGGATTGCAAAGAAGTAAATTATCACCAAACACAATCTTACCTGATATGCTCACGAATGAGTTCACCCAGATGACAACAGAAAACAAACACCTCTTGCACCCCAGATGCTTCTAAAGCTTCCAACGTATAGTCTATCAATGGTACGTTTACAAGGGGAAGAAGGCACTGGATAGGACAAAACATGGAGAGAAAAAAAATATTAAAATATTGTCATGTTACAAAAAAAAAAGAAGGTGAGCTTTTATAAAGTGCAATACCACTAGATGTGATAGACGTCTAAGGCACAACTACATTTGATTTCAACAAAGACAATCCTGTTTCTCAGGTACTCGTCTTACACCGGAGTATTGTGAGAAAATATGAGTAAAGAGACTTTTCAAAAACTCAAGTTTGCACCATTCACAATGGGACTTGAAACCAATGACCAGCAGTTTACATGTTGAGTGACATAACAATAGACCACATAGTCACCTCCTCTTCCAATAATAGCAAACATTGTCCATTTTATGAGACCAGAATAGATTGGCTCTATAGGCGTGGTGTTCTAGATCCCCAACCTTCTTGCTCTGCTTCTTTAAAAAGACTAATTGACTCAGTATTAGTATTACTGTTGATGTACATATACAAGAGAAACAGAAAAAATAATGGGTATTTTCCTGATCACCCCCAATTAGTTAATGTTGAAGTTTATGATTTCACAGCATCCCATGATTTAATCAGTGTAATTTAATTGTAATTAAATAAGCTTTTTTCTTAACGTGCATAAGTGAC
>NC_088363.1:1444511-1452011 GCF_034508935.2 Berghia stephanieae | reverse complement strand
ACTCACTTTTCTGAATTAAAAATTCACCCCATACACCGGAGCATACTCAATGTCTCAATCGTTTCTATGTTATATGTTTGTGATGAGAATATTGGCTATTAAGCTTAACTGCTGGTCAAAATTACTTCGCGATGGTGGTGAACGAATCGGCGATCTCAAGAAGTGGGTGAGAGAGGGATCTAGAAATGACTTTGGGTTTGAAACGAATATTTTTGTGTTCGTGGATAGCTCACACGGTAGAGCCACGCTCTCACCTGCCAGGCGAAGTTGTCGTACCAATAAGGTCGCAGGTTCAAACCCCACCACCGCCGCGAAAAAAAATTTTATTCTCTATTGTCTTCTGGCACTTTTCTACTCACTTCATATCTTGTTGTTAACATTTCATTCATACTGCAACCACCATTGAGTACAGACGATACAAGTTATTTTTCATTATATTTTATTTGTTTTCCACGTTTATTTGTGTATTGTTGTGCTGACGAAGGGTTTGTACCCGAAACGTCCATTGTCTGTTTTGTTCCCATACGAAGCCTTTCCATTTTCACTCTTTCGTTAGTATTTTACGATCACCGGCTTCAGGCAGCCCTTACCGTTTTCTACTAACAAGTTGCTAGTGATTTTCGTTAGGGACCGGAATAATTTACGCACAATATAGGTCTCCCAATTTTGTAGTTTGAGTTGTAGGCAATACACTTTCAGTATTGAAAATATGTTTACATAAAATCTAACAGTTGCAGAAATAATAATATAAGGCTAAATTATTCTCAAAATCAGGCTCCGAATAATTCTCGTTTTGTTCACACCAGCGCAATAATTTGCTCTGGTCTAAAAATAGATAGACTGTAACTTTTGATAAATTTTACCTTTTGTTCCATAAAATATCCATATCTAGACATTATTTGATGCATGATCGAGTATTTATGAATATGTGTTTCTTTTGCCACCTAACAGCCAAATTTTAAAGGTTATTTTTTTCTATAATTTACATTGGAACGTGAGCTGTCAAGACAGGAACGTGGTTTGCCATGTGCTTCTAGACCTTTGTTTACGTTTGGGGCACCTAATTTTACTGCTCTATGGTGGAAGGGGAAAATGAGCAGCTTGGATCTCTCTCTCTCTCTCTCTCTCTCTCTCTCTCTCTCTCTCTCTCTCTCTCTCTCTCTCTCTCTCTCTCTCTCTCTGGGGTCATATAAAACGGAGTAATTGCCCTTCCAATCCGGGTGCTGTTATCCATTATTATGGGTAATAACAATGAACTCACTACAGTCCTGATACAGGCTCCATAGCTTAAGTTTATGGATTTGATAAAGAGGGGAAAGAGCAACAATCTAATTTTATATATATATATATATATATATATATATATATATATATATATATATATATATATATATAGATATATAGTTTAATTATATATAATATATATATATATATATATATATATATATATATATATATATGTGTGTGTGTGTGTGTGTGTGTGTGTGTGTGTGCGTGTGTGTGTATACAGTGGGGTTGTTTTTTTTTTTCGTTTTGAGATTTTCTTTTTAAAATGCTTGAGAATGGTCATGTCGATATTACTTGGTATCGAATAATGCCCATTTCTACTACTTGTCTGAGCAAAATTAGTTTCCGTAAACAAGAGATTTCCCTCAAGAGCCTCAACTACGTTCAAATGTATATTTAAATTATGTCTGGTATATCGACCGTTTTATATTTGGAACTGTGTTTTCAGTCCACCAGTGGGGCGTTCAAGCTCCTTTCTAGGCATAATATTTTCTTTCTTTCTCTCTTTTTTTTTTTCTTTTTTTTTGTACTCCCTTGGCAAACAAATTTTAAATTTTCAACTTCAACACGTTGACACCATTCCTAGTGACTTGAAAAGTTTGTACATTTAACATTTTTTATATTTGATATTTATTTACTTTTACTCACTTTTAATATTATTATTTTGATCTAGAACACAGTGAGACGTCAAAATTTATTGCCTTGTGCTTTCCTTGTACGTAACAATGCGAGTCGGTTAAAAAACGAAACAAAAACAAACAACCAAAATTAAAAAAAAAAAAAGAAAGAAAACTAAAAAATGTTAAGAGAACCACTTTATAGTTATAGGGTTTTGGATATGTTTGAGGGATCATCAGAGAGAGAGGGAGGGAGAGATGGAGAGAGAGGGTGGGGGTGGTGTGGGAGAGATTAGAGAGAGAGAGAGAGAGAGAGAGAGAGAGAGAGAGAGAGAGAGAGAGAGAGAGAGAGAGAGAGAGAGAGAGAGAAATAGGGCTAGTAGAAAGGAAGAAATGGGATACCAGTCAAAGAATTCTTAATTTTCAACTTCAAAACGTTGACACCATTCCTGGTGACTTAAGAAGTTTGAACGACATTTAACATTTTTCTTATTTACTTACTTTTACTCACTTTTAATATTATTATTTTAATTTAGAACGAGACTTCAAAATTTATTGCCTTGCGCATTCCTTGTACGTAACAATATGAGCCAGGAGAAAAACGAACAAAAAAAAAAAAAAAAAAGGAAAACAAAAAGTTAACGGAACAACTTTATAGTTATAGTGTCTTGAATATGTCTGAGGGAGCGTCAGAGAGAGAGAGAGAGAGAGAGAGAGAGAGAGAGAGAGAGAGAGAGAGAGAGAGAGATCGTGATAGTAGAAAGGTAGAAATGGGATACCATTTTAAACAAATTCTAGTTTTACAAGATAAGATAAACATGAACAATAGACTAGCTCTACATCCCAAAGGACTAGGAATGATTGTGAAAGAAAAAGATGTTGGAAGAAGACAAAGTCAAGACTGCTCGGGGGGGGGGGGGGGGGGGGCACAGGCAAGCTCGAGGCCAGTGATCAATGTGAAAAGTGACCAAATAGAACCTTCCTTGGGCAAACAATACAAAAACTCTGATCTCCTTGGAAAAAATCATTGGTTTTGATAATCACAAAAAATTCTAACTGACTAGGAAAAATAGATATAAATGCCTGTCCATTTTTGATGAAGCCTAACCTATCAATACGGCTCAGTATCAATGTGGTCAATATTGAGGTAAGTATCGACGATATTTGGTCCTTTTAAAATAGTTTTATTTCCGGTGGACTGAATACACAGCTGTGTTTTCAGTCCACCAGTGGACGCACCACTAACAACAATAACTGTATTAAAGACAAGAATGGTAAAATATTATTTGAGAAAGAGGATATAAAGGAAAGATGGTGTCAATACATTGGCGAGTTATTTGATGATGATAGGCCCCAGATACCTTTGCCAAGCAACACTGACGGTCCTCCATTACTCGCATGTGAGATAGAAAATGCATTGAAAAATATGAAAGATGGTAAGGCTGAGGGTGAAGATGGCATTGTAACAGAAATGCTAAAAATTTTGAAAGAATTCTCAATTGGGAAACTAACAGATCTCTTTAATAGTATTTACAATACAGGCTATATTCCAGACGAACTTGCCAAATCGGTTTACATCACGCTACCGATAAAACCAAAGGCGACAACTTGCAGTGATTTCCGCACAATAAGTCTGATGCCCCATGTAACTAAATTATTATTGAAGATCATCCTAGAAAGAATCAGGTCTACCATCGATAATGAAGTTGGCGATGTACAGTTTGGCTTTAGAAAAAATAATGGGACAAGAGAAGCAATTTTCTGTTTAAATAATATCACACAAAAATACCTTGATCATCAAAAAGAAATCTATGCATGCTTTATCGATTACGCAAAAGCATTTGATAGGGTACAGCATGGAGAATTAATGACATGTCTGGAAAAGGCGGGCATTGATGGCAAAAATATACGGCTAATCACAAATCTATATTGGCATCAAAAAGCAGCCATCAGGATTCAGGTCTATCTGTCACCTTTCACGCCAATTAAAAGAGGAGTTCGTCAAGGATGTAAAAGAGGAGTTCGTCAAGGATGTATCCTCTCTCCATATCTATTTAACCTGTGTAATAAAGTATCATCGATACCGATATCGATACAATGTTTGGGTATCTGATTATCTATTACTATTACGATTATCGCCCATTGTTATCCTTTTGTGTTATTGTTAAGAAAGAGTTCCTGTTTACTTTCAGTTGGTAACTTCCGTTTTAATAAAGAGCTTATGGCTATCTGTGTTCAAACTATATGTTGATTGTCAATCTATTATAAATGGCGACGAGATAAAGTCATCTAGAGCCAAAGTGCTACATATTAATTCTTAAAAGAGCCAGATAAGTAATTATTCAAATATTTTTATTGATTACGTAAATTAAACCAAAATAATGGCTACCATTGGGACCATCTCAGAATTTGTGGAAGGGACATCCATTGTGGACTACTTGGAACGTCTCAAGTTCTATTTCATGGCAAATGACATAGAATCAGATAAAAAGCAAGCTGCTGTGCTACTAACAGTAGTAGGCCCCAAACAATTTAGAATATTGAAAGATCTGTGCCAACCAAACTCGCCTGCAGATAAATCATTTGAAGAACTTTGCATGCTGCTAAAGAACTTCCACTCCCCACCTCCACCTAAATTCCTGCAGCGAGCTAAGTTTGAAGGAAGAAATCGTCAACCGAACGAATCAATCCAACAGTATTGTGCTGTCCTGTGGAGCATTGCGGAGCACTGCCAATTTCGAGAAACTCTAAATGAACGTCTTTGCGAAAAGTTTGTGACCGGTATTAACGATGCTCAGATTCAACGAAAACTTCTTGTTGAGCATGATCTCACTATCGACAAAGCCATGGACATTGCCCTCTCTATTCATCAAACAAGAGATAGTGCACATCAACTTCAGAAGGGCGAAACTGTCCATTTTTCCACGTCCAGAAATTCTTATCAGCAACCTTCAAGATCGTTCAGTACCATGAGCAAATCACATGCTTCATCAGCGACTTCTAAATCGTGTCATCGGTGCGGCGGCCCTCATACCCAATTCCAGTGTAAATTCAAATCATCAACCTGCCATAAATGTCAAAAAGTGGGTCACATTGCAAAAATGTGCAGATCGCAAACACAATCGACAAAAAAAAACCAGCGCCTAAAGCAAAATACCGCCATCAAAATCACCTGTTGAATGAAGATAATTTGACCACCCAGCATGAAGCCCCCCAGAGCATAATTTTGAACTTTTTATTGTGAATTCCCCAAACAAAAGGCCCCCTATTTCGGTTCCCCTCCTCATTAACAATAAAAACATTGTGTTCCACATTGATACTGGTACGTCATGTAGTGTAATGACCAAGAATGACTTTGAAAATCTAGTTAACTCTAAACTTGATAAGTCATCGAAATCACTAACCACCTACACAGGCCAAGATGTCAAAATTGTTGGAGAAACAATTGTTAATGTGCAGTACGATAAGCAAACTGCGAACCTGCCACTCCTTATAGTTGAGGGCAACGGTCCTCCCTTAATGGGAAGAGACTGGCTTCATCATTTTAAGCTCAATTGGTCATCTTTATTCTCAATTGAGAACCAACAAACTCTTGACGAGGTGTTAGATCGAAACAACAACGTTTTTCAAGGCACTGGATTATTGAATGATCGTGAAGTCAAAATCTATTTAAAAGACAATGCAACTCCAAAATTCATCAAATGTAGACAACCACCATTTGCCATGCGGCAAAAGATAGAAAACGAGCTCGAACGCTTACAACACGAGAACATTATAAAAAAGGTTTCAACGTCGGAATGGGCAACGCCCATTGTACCAGTTTTAAAGAAAGACAATACTGTCAGAGTCTGTGGTGACTACAAGGTCACAATAAATAAAGCCATTCACGAAAACAATCACCCAATACCAAGAATCGAAGACCTCGCTATAAAATTATCACATGGTGACAAATTCACTGAGCTAGATTTTACACATGCCTATACGCAACTCAATCTAGATCCAAGTTCTCGACAACTCACTACAATCAATACCCACAAAGGACTCTTCCAATATGAACGACTCTGTTTCGGTATTTCTGCCAGTCCAGGAATCTTCCAATCTGTCACGGAAACCCTGTTTCAAGACATACCAGGCGTGTGTCTGCCTCCGTCGTTTTTCGCGGCCGCGAATGGCAATTCGCGGCCGCGATTTTAGCTGTTACCCGCAACTTTCCGCGATTTTTGCGATTTTCCTGATTTTTTTTTTTTTTTTTTTTGTGGACTTTTCCCTTAACGAACTGGATACTGAGCTTTTTTTTTGACCGCACAACTCGTGGAGACTGGGCTTCGCGTTAATATTTTTATGCTATAACAACTTCATTGCATATGGCACTCAATTATAAGTGGCATACTCCTTGCTTACATGTAGCTAGGTTGCACCACACGGTTGGCCCAAACTGATTTTATTCATCTTGGCTGGACTTCACTCCTCATAGTGATGTTCATGAGTTTCAATAAGTACAGTGTCCTTTTATTTTATGTTTATGATTTTATTTTGTTATGATATTATAATTATGTACGGATTTAGTTTAAGTTTTTTGATGGATAATATATTTTTGTCTGTAAATCATCTGTCAGTTATTATGGTGGTTTGATTTGTGCTTTTTGTTTCAGCGATCCGGTATATGATCTAATGCGGTCGATTGGATCTAAAACTAACAAAGAAACTATTATAAATGTATTCTTTTTAATTTTTCAGGCTTTGTTCTTTTACATTTGTTAGCTTTTTGATTAGGTTTGGTCACACTTTTGTTTTATAACATGTAGATTCTTTTATAACTTTATTTTATACTTGTATGCACTACAGTACTTTAAGTTTAAGCCTTTATCGGATTCCGGCACGATCGGATACTAGCACACTTTTTGGTGATGACTGATCGTGCCGGTATAACGCGAGTACTGTATTATTATCATTATCATTATTATTATTACTGCTGCTGAGGTAATAAACAGATGTGGTTTAAATTGAAACTTTGGCCTTTGTTTGTGCGTTTGCGAATCGCAATTTTTTCTCCCCCTTGTCAGATAATGTTCCGCAAAATTTGGCAACTTTTGGCAATTTTTATGGCAACTTTTGCCCTTTTTATGGCAACTTTTGCCCTTTTTTATGGCAACTTTTTGCGACTTTTGGGGTTTTAAATGGCAACTTTCCGCAGGGACAGTTTCTGTCTCTTTATCGCTATCTCTAACTCTTTCTCTCTCTCTCTCTCCCTCCTTCTGTGTATGTGTGCGTGTGTGTGTGTCTCCCTCCCTCTGTCTCCAGTCACACATTTATTTACACAATAATTAATAAAACAGCTTCGAATACTAACAAAATACCAAAACAGGAACATTTAGGGGTAAAGCCCTTTCTATAAGCAATAAATATCCCAATAAAAACACGAAGTACTACATTTCTTAAATTCCTTACAGATCGCTGGGAAGGAAGTGACACGTCTTTTCGGGAAGTAATGGGATCTTGAAAAGATGATTGACCTCCAACTCAAATGAGTCCAGTCTTGACTTCAATCATTGATAGCCTTTGGTCATTGATGTCCACCATAGCTTTTAAGGGCCGT
>NC_088363.1:1432011-1442011 GCF_034508935.2 Berghia stephanieae | reverse complement strand
TAATATCATTGTTATTATTATTATTGTTGTTGTTATTATTATTAATATCATTGCTACCGTTGTTACTCTCATCGTCGTCGTCTCCATCAACGCCATAGCCACCACTTTTATTGTCAGCATCGCCGACATCATCATCGTCATCATCATCATCGTCGTCATCATCATCATCATCATCATCATCATCATCATCATCATCGTATTCATCATCATTATCATCGTCATCAACACTAAAATCATTATTACCTCTGAGACATTCTATACGTTGTACATTATTTTAGGAAATGGTATTATGTGAATGAATATGTTACCCTTGTTACATTATCATGTATATTTCCTGAAATAAACAATTTTGATATGTATGTATGTATGTATGTATGTTCAAGATGGCGGACAGGTCAGTCGGGTCTCTCGCAGTCTCTAGATCTACCGTCTCTTGTATCCATCATCCGTGGTAGCTGTCCTCGTAAACACAGACAATGTCTAGAAGGAGTATAGGACTTGTGACAAGGATCAGATTTCTTGCCAAAGAGTGTATCAAAAGTGGTAAAATTCGACTAGACGTCGGACAGAATGGTTACAATGTTGTAAAACGTGTTGTGAATGGCGGAAATAGTGATTGTGATTTGTTTGACATTTCTAATTGGCTCCAGTATCAGCATGAACCGACCAGTAATTCTTCTTGGAATAAGTTTATACAACAAGAAGGTATGTTCAGACATACTATATCTACACAACCCATTAAAATTAAACCAACTTTTTGTCACACCAACCCATCGAAATGGATAAAATTATTTTCAACACTACACAGTGTTTTCATCAAAAACGACACATTCCAAATCCAAAGACCCGATAATGGACAGCCATTTAGCATTGAATTTCTCCGCTACTGCAAACGGATTTTAACAAAATTCCCAGATGGACCGATGAAAAAAATTATAAAAGACCCGATCAACAATTATGAAGCTCTATTAAAAATACATCGAAATAAAAATAACAGATATAAAGTCCTCCATTATGCCCTCCCTTATCCAAAACAACACACCAAGAGCACAGAAGGAAAAAGAGGTGACATGACAAGAACTCACAGCAATATTCGTAAACCACCAACGAAAGGCTATTGATATTATTAGAAACGGATGTAAACAAACACACCCAAGTTGTGAGATAGATATCAACACAGTAGTGACACACCCTGGTCCGATGATGTCACTATCCCCCCTCCCGCATGGACAACATCAACAAGGGAGTTTACAACCGACGAACTCACAAGCTGTGTTAAAAAATTTCCTAATGAAAAATCACCCGGAGCAGACGGTGTCACCTATAAATATATATAAAACAAAATATAAACAAACTGGCACCAATTTTTACGACCATCTTTAACACCTGTTTAAAATATCAAAAAGTCCCCCCAGACCGGAAACACAGTATCATAACACTGGTACCAAAAAAGAATGGGAACAAGGACAACGCCGACGACTGGCGACCTATCGCCTTATTACATCTTCATCATCGTCATCATCGTCATCATCATCATTATCATCGTCATCAACACTAATATCATTATTACCTCTGGGACATTCTGTGGCAGAGTCTGAAACTTCACTGTTCAAATTAATACTCCAGCTCTATACATTGTACATTATTTTAGGAAATGGTATTATGTCAATTAATATGTTACCCTTGTTACATTATCATGTATATTTCCTGAAATAAACAATTTTGACAATTTTGAGATGGATGGATGGATGGATGGTTGGATGGATGGATGGTTGGATGGATGGATGGTTGGATGGATGGATGGATGGATGGATGGATGGATGGATGGATGGATGGATGGTTGGATGGATGGATGGTTGGATGGTTGGATGGATGGTTGGATGGATGGATGGATGGATGGATGGTTGGATGGATGGATGGATGGATGGATGGATGGATGGATGGATGGTTGGATGGATGGTTGGATGGATGGATGGTTGGATGGATGTGTCCATTTCTGATGATGCCTATAATAGGCTCAGTATCAAAGTTGTCACGATCGATTAGGGTAAGTATAGACGATAATTGGTCCTTTTAGAATATCTTTATTTCCGGTGGACTGAAAACACAGTTCCTTTATATAAATGGGCTCTCAAATGCATTTACACAGCTTTAAAATTGAAAACTTGCTTCATTTGGTAAGGCCTGCTGTTGGGGTAAATAGGACCTAGAAGATAGAGCTCCCTATCAATAACATTTTATCTATTTTTAATTTTCTCTCTTTTAAATTTTTTTTGACGATTTAGAGCGACATGGTTACTTAGATCACATAGCTTATTTAGTCTTTTTTTCTTTTTTCTTTTAATCTAATCTGTTTCATTAATAATAAACCCTTCTTCGGATTTAGCTCTCAAAACCACCAGGCCTTAACATAATAATTATAAGCAATCGTCATATTTTATCTGTTGGTGTGTTCACATACCGGTCTTTTTCAAAATTAATAATAAAAATAATATTTAAAAAAACAACAACAGCAAAAACATGGAGCTTCAGTTTAATGTCAAACTGGAAACAAGACGCAGAAGCGAAGCAAAAACATCCTCTCAACAAGCAACTGAGAGGTCCAGTGACAAGGGAGGCAACTGTGTAGATGTATCTAAGACGAAGAAAAAAGTAAGTTATCTCCTCTATTGGGTCCTGTGCCAAATGGCGCCGGTTTTTTCAACGTTCTTTGTCCCTTTGTGTTGACAAGAATGGATAACTTTATGGACGGGAGAATGGTTGACTGAGTAATGCAAAGATGTTACAAGATTCCACATAATCAGACAGAAGTCCATTGTTGCTTTATTGAGTGAGAAGTTTACAATCAACACAGAATAAATGAATGATTACAAGAACCATGATTAAAAAAAAAAAAACTAAACATAAATATTTAGATAAATCAATAAAATATCATTTTTTTAAAATCATAAATAAATAAATGAAGGAAAAACAAGCTAACACACAAGTGAATTGATAACTCTAAAACGCACAGACGAAATTTTCGTAATACTTGGCAGGTCTGCCGTCAGCCTGGCAGATTCTCTCTTAAAATTGTCCTCTTTCATACAAACACACTCGTTTAAAGCAAATGTTCACATATACACACAAACACACTGTCATACTTAGTATTATCTAATAACTGTGTTGTGTTTGTGTGTATATGTGAACATTTGCTTTAAACGAGTGTGTTTGTATGAAAGAGGACAATTTTAAGAGAGAATCTGCCAGGCTGACGGCAGAGCTGCCAAGTATTACGAAAATTTCGTAGAAATACGATTTTTTGGCTCCAGCTACAAAACAGCATTCTCCTCTTTGACTCAATAAATCTTGTTGTAAAAGGAAAGTTTAGTTCCTCATAACCTATATTCAGGACTTTGGAGCATTTTTTTTTTATTGGTATCATACTGTGGGCAAATTATTTATATCTAAAGCTATTTAACCCTCTCCTTACCATCCATAGGAAAATCGTCACATTCGTTATGATGTAACCGACAATTTTCTAATTCTGATTTCTCTTGTACATCACAACATTGAAATAAATGCTTTGATTACAGCTATAAATACTAAACACTGAATTGTAGAGCTCACTTGGAACTTTTTTGTTTGAGTGAAAAGTCTATATTTGTGCTTGCTGGGTGGGTGTGAATTTTCGAGGGAAATTCTAAAAATAGCTGGTAAGGAGAGAATTAAAGTGAGTTTTCTTCTTCCCCCCCCCCCCCCCCCCCTCTTGAACACTACGATTAAAAAAAATTTCAAATGGGCAGCTCTGGCTGACGGTGAGAGGCGAGGAGGAGGAAAAGGAGGAGGGTGAGATAGGGAGAGATAAGAGGAAAATATTAAAGTTTGTGGTTCCCCACCACACAAAAGGGGGACGCTCACTTGTAGTCTTTCATACACCGTTAATTTTGAGGCAGTGGGATTGTGTCTCACATCTCATGTGGTGAAAGAACAATGCACAATTCTGAGGAATATTCAAAATATTGAAGTTTTTGGCATACAATGAAGAAGAAGGAGGAAAATGAAAAGGAGGAGGAGAAGGGGGAGAAGGAGGAGGAAGAGGAGGAAGGAGATGAGCAGGAAGGGAAGAAGAAGAAGAGGAAGAAGAAGAAGAAGAAGAAGAAGAAGAAGAAGAAGAAGAAGAAGAAGAAGAAGAAGAAGAGGAGGAGGAGGAGGGGGAGGAGGAGGAGGAGGAGGAGGAAGAGAGGAGCAGGAAGAAGATGATGAAGAAGAAGAAGAAGAAGAAGAAGAAGAAGAAGAAGAAGAAGAAGAGGAGGAGGAGGAGGAGGAAGAAGAAGAAGAAGAGAAGAAGAAGAAGAAGAATAAGAAGAAGAATAAGAAGAAAAAGAAGAAGAAAAAGAAGAAGAAAAAGAAGAAGAAGAAGAGGAGGAGGAGGAAGGGAGGGAGAGGAGGAGGAGGATCAGCAACTCAATATGTCTGTGGTGTATGTTTTCCCCTTTTAAATCATTACTCCTCTCTCTCCTCTCTCTCTCTCTTCTCATCTCTCCTCTCTCTCTCCTCCTTCTCTCTCTCCTCTTCTCTCACTTCTATCTTCTCCCCCCCCCCCCTCCTCTCTCTTTCCTCTCTCTCTTCTTTCTCTCTCCCTCTTTATCTTTCGTCTCCCCTCCCCCTCTGTCTCTCTCTCTCCCTATCTGTCTCTCTCTCTCTCCCTATCTCTCTCTCTCTCTCCCTCTTTATCTTTCGTCTCCCCCTCTCTCTCTCTCGCTCTCTCTCTCTTTCTTTCTCTCTCCCGCTTTATCTTTCGTCTCCCTCCCCCTCTGTCTCTCTCTCTCCCTATCTGTCTCTCTCTCTCTCTTTCTCTCTTTCTCTCTCTCTCTCCCTCTTTATCTTTCGTCTCCCCCCCCCTCTCTCTCTCTCTCTTTTCTCTCTCCCTCTTTATCTTTCGTCTCCCCTCCCCCTCTCTGTCTCTCTCTCTCCCTATCTGTTCGTCTCCTCTCCCTATCTGTCTCTCTCTCTCTTCTTCTCTCTCTCCTCTCTTTATCTTTCTCTCCCCCCCCTTTTTCGTCTCCCTCCTCCTCTCTCTCTCTCTCTCTCTCTCTCTCTTTCATCCCTCAACCACCCCACCCCCACCCACCTATAACTTTACTACCATATAATCGGACATGCGTAACATCGAGTTTGGCACTAATTGTAGCGAGATGGCCGACTCTCGCCCCGTATCCATCCATCCTGAATAGAACTCAATATCGCTAACACCTTTTTATAGACCTTTCAGTTATCATCTTGCCCCCCCCCCCCCCCCCCCCCCCCCCCGCCCGCCGCCCCCTACCTCTCCTCTCTCCCATTCACGCCTTAACCCCATAACGATAATATACAGTATCGCCATTACTCCTAACATATTGATGCTATAAAGTTAAATACTCACTATGTCTGCCCACCAGATCTATCGCAGTCGTCCTTCACAGCCAATAGATTAGGCCAGACTTGTCAACTACTACTAAAAATTCGCAGAATTACGAAAATTTGGTTCCAATTGGATTCAGTAGTCTGATGTCACGCGCCCGGCAACGGCGGCCATCTTGGTTCTAAACAAAGAAAATCTTTACTTTTTATTCTTCATGCTGGCGAGAACTTTTCATTCCCTTTTCATATGCCTTGTGATCAGAATGTGTAAAAGTCAGAACATGATCAAATTGATGGGGTTTTTTTCCTCTGGATACGCTTTTAAGCTCGCCGGAGAAATATTTCATACGGCGTCCGCCATTGTTCCGATAGTTTAGAGCCGCCAGTGTTGCTAAGTTACCATGCGTCATTAGGAAGGAAGTGACGTTACGACTGTTGAAGAGTATTTCAGACCTTCATGAGCATCTCAAAGTCATTAAAACGTATTGGAAATGAAAGTTGATATGCGGCTATGTGGTCTAGTGGTATGACACTCGCTTTCGGATCGGAAGGTCCTGGGTTCGAGCCTCACTCGGCGCATAGTTGAGTCCTTGGAGAAGGCTCTTTACTCACATTCTCTCACCATACTCAGGTGTAAAATGAGTACCTGACCGTTAACAGCATTGTCTCTGTCCCAAAAATTTGTAATATTGCCTGACAGGCGTCATGTCTCATCCTACATGTGATGTGTTGCTGTTGGCCAGGGACCCCTTGTAAAGCGCTTTGAGCACGTTTAGTGGATATTGCGCTCTATAAAAGCTCAAGTTTTTTTTGTTGATGCCAGACTACATAATAGTAAGGATTTTGAAGAGTTATATATTTCTTGTGAAAGTAAATTAACGATACCGACTACAATTTTTATCTCCTATAAAACTACGAATTTTTAAATTTTCAGTTGGCAGGTCTGGATTAGGCCCATGAAGCCGGAGTTTATCCCGGTTTCTATAGCTTGAAACGGAACAACACACAAAACTATGTGTAACGTTAAACGTTTATTGATGGTATGCGTTTAAGTAAGATACTCAACATTGTTCCACAGTGTTGTCTAGTGATATGACACTAGCCTTCGGATCGGATGATCCAGGCTCGTAATTCACATTATCTCACGGTACTCAGGTGTAATTTATATCAGAACCAGCCTTTGGAGAGCTGCCTTTTTGGTGAAATAATGAATCGTGCACGCAAGAGCGCGGTAATAGAAAGGAAAGTTGCACGTTATCGCATTGACACAACAACCTTGACTTGAGAGGAATTTATGATTTTCACTTCTGCTGTAACCTTTGTTGACTAAAAGTCTGATACTAATCCAAAAAAAAAACAAAAAAAACAAAGAAACATTTTGGTCATAATAGAAGACGAATGTAATAATAATAATAATAATAATAATAATAATAATAATAATAGTAATAATAATAATAATAATAATAATAATAATAATAATAATAATAATAATAATAGTAATAATAATAGTAATAATAATAATAATAATAATAATAATAATAATAATATATAATAATAATAATAATAACAATAATAATAATAATAATAATAAATAATAATAAAATAATAATAATAATAATAATAATAATAATAATAATAATAATAATAATAATAATAATAATAAAATAAATAATAATGATAATAATAATAATAATAATATAATAATAAATAATAATAATAATAATAATAATAATAATAATAATAATAATAGAAAATTTATATGATAGCGCTATAACTCCGAGCCATCAAACTCTTCACGGGGGAAAGTTAATTGTGAGTTGTATTCACTAGCTCAACCAATAAAATAATTTGTTTCCTTGAGCACTTCTCACAACAACTCACTCTTTTCACTCTCGTTTTGTGATCCTTTGGTCTTCCTTTGTGACGTAATTGTTTGGCCAGTCTCAGGCCTTTAGTTTCCTTCGTGTTCTGCACCCAATAAAGCAAGAAACACGTTGAACATTCCTATTGTATAGATAGAATGAAGTTGACGCCACTCAGGTCTTTGTTATTGTTTTTTTTTTTACCAGCCATGTTTATGAGTAATTCTCACTTAACTGTATTAACCAGACAATAAACGTCAAGGTTACACACAGATCTGTGTGTTGGTCCACTATACTTCCGAATGGCAATGTTGTGAGCTTCTTAGCCAAACGTGTACAATCTATATGATCTCTGTATAGATAGAATGCGCTTGGCCAAGGAGTTCACAACATTGCCATCCGGAAGTATAACGGACCAACACACAAACTCTGTGTAACCATGATGTTTTATAGTCTGGTTAATACAGTTTAGTGAGAACAACTCACAAACGCGGATGGCAAAAACAATAACAAAGGCCTGAGTGACGTCATCTTCGAACTATCTATATTCCCATGATTCAAACTCGGGTTGGCTGATTTATAGAGCGGATTAAAGTGTATCTAAAGTGCATGTAATGGATCTTACAAAATTATCACAGAATAGAATATAAGACGATTATCATTGCTGCTGAGTGCCCCAATTTCCTACTTACGGAAATTAACGTTTGGCTTGAAGAGGCATGTGCTCATTGGATGGCAAGTGATGGAAATGCTAAGCATCATTTCCTTTACACCTCCTACTGCAGAGCCAAAACACACCGTGTTATTGATTATTGAGATTTGACACCGTATCCTCAAACCAAAATGGCAGATTAATTCTATAAATAGATACAAATCAAAGCATTTTGGTATCGAGATTATTTTCAGAGGACGGATGAGATGGGAGGAGAGAGGGGGCGTGTCGAAAAGATTTGAGTGGTTTGTATTACGTTCTTGACAAACAAGTAAAATTAGATTTGACTCGTGGGTCATCTTTTAAGATAAATTGATGGACGATAAATTTGTGAAATCATAGAAATATCCGGGAGGAGGGGGGAGAGGGGTCGTGATAGCTCAGTTGGTAGAACACTCACCTCACACGCAAAGGAGCCGGTATTGATCTCGGGTGCTTTCGAGATTTTTTTTTTTTTTCTGACCTACTTAGTTCACCCATCAGTGTGGATAGGGAGCGTTCACATATTACGTCATCAGCTAGGGGGGGAGGGGGGGTCTACCAAATGTTGACATGTGTTGACATGGGGGAGGGGGGGGGGGTCAGACCCAAGATGATGTCATCAAAACATAGGCAAATTAGGCCTATTTATTAAATGCAAGAGCTTCAAAAATGGCATTCAAAATAAATTAGCAAAAAGGTGAAAAATTATGTTGATCTGGAAAAAAGGAACTTTGAAGCTGCTGGAAAAATATTAGCCAATATTTGGTCCGAGTCGATAATAGATGGATACCCAGTAGTTGGAAAATTCATCCCTCCACCTGAAAATCCAAGACCCAAACTTCAATTTCAAGAAACAGATGATTGGAAGATAAAACACATTCGTCAATCCCAATATCTGCTGCAAATAGTGAAATGCAGTGACAACTCATGCTGCAAACCTTGGCGTACTAACTATTCATCTTTTTTTTCCAGAGCGTTTTCTGCCACCACCTGTACCACTTGCTTCATGTGATGATGGTTTGGAGATAGGCAATAATGGAAGATTTGGAAGCCTATTTCAAAGTTTGTTCCTTTCAAAACAGCTAAAGATAAATTGCTATGATGAGTATTGCCCATCTCTCAAGAAACAAGATGGGAAAGGGGTATCACTTCTCAAAAGGCGAACTTGCCCTAAATGTTCATTGTATCACTCCTCGATCACAGCAATGAAAGACCATTCACCAAAATGCGGCATACCAGAAGAACAGCAAATGGGAGAAAGTGATGACGATGAAGATGAAATTGATGATACTATTTATAGTACATTGCCAGAGGTCCAAGGCAGAAACATTTTTGAATCAATTAATTTTATGTTTGGAAATTGAAACAGAAATTCATTCCACTAAAAGGCTAATATGCTATAAAATAATTTGCCTCCTATACTATTTTAAATTACACTTTCTGAATTTTTTTTAATAGCACCTGCACCAAGTAGCCTAATTTAAATAATGTTTGTTAGATTTTATCTTTGCAAATTTAAATTTTATGTCCCCATTGTATCGTAAAATATAAATTATCAACAGTTTCTGAAATTAATAAAATGTCTGAATGTGTTTTATCAAACGTTGATAATCAATGTTTATGGTTTGAAAAATGAATAATAAATATTGTGAAATTAAAGTTATCTTTTAGTTTTTATTAAATTAGATGACGTCATCATCTGTCGGGGGAGGGGGGGGGGTCAGGTCAATGATGACAAGTGATGACTTGGGGGAGGGGGGGGGGGTCTAAAAAGGGCAAATTTTTGATGACGTAATATGTGAACGCTCCCATAGATGGATCTTTCTGGCCGAAAGTACATAAAGTTTTAAAAACCAAATTTATGGATATTTTAATCGATCGATGTTGAAGTGTCAGTTTTTGGAATTTTTGTTTTTTGAGGTGGGGGGGGGGGGGAAACTGAATATGGCCAAACTATATAAATAGATAAATAAATAAATGAATAAATTGATAAGTAAGCTGAAGTGTTTGGGCATTGTTATTGTTATTATTATAATAATAATAATAATAATAATAATAATAA
>NC_088363.1:1422011-1424511 GCF_034508935.2 Berghia stephanieae | reverse complement strand
GTGCCTGCTCCACTCACTTTTCTGAATTAAAAATTCACCCCATACACCGGAGCATACTCAATGTCTCAATCGTTTCTATGTTATATGTTTGTGATGAGAATATTGGCTATTAAGCTTAACTGCTGGTCAAAATTACTTCGCGATGGTGGCGAACGAATCGGCGATCTCAAGAAGTGGGTGAGAGAGGGATCTAGAAATGACTTTGGGTTTGAAACGAATATTTTTGTGTTCGTGGATAGCTCACACGGTAGAGCCACGCTCTCACCTGCCAGGCGGAGTTGTCGTACCAATAAGGTCGCAGGTTCAAACCTCACCACCGCCGCGAAAAATTTTTTTATTCTCTATTGTCTTCTGGCACTTTTCTACTCACTTCATATCTTGTTGTTACCAACATAAGTGCCTGCTCCACTCACTTTTCTGAATTAAAAATTCACCCCATTCAATCGTTTCTATGTTATATGTTTGTGATGAGAATATTGGCTATTAAGCTTAACTGCTGGTCAAAATTACTTCGCGATGGTGGCGAACGAATCGGCGATCTCAAGAAGTGGGTGAGAGAGGGATCTAGAAATGACTTTGGGTTTGAAACGAATATTTTTGTGTTCGTGGATAGCTCACACGGTAGAGCCACGCTCTCACCTGCCAGGCGGAGTTGTCGTACCAATAAGGTCGCAGGTTCAAACCCCACCACCGCCGCGAAAAAAATTTTTATTCTCTATTGTCTTCTGGCACTTTTCTACTCACTTCATATCTTGTTGTTAACAAGAAACCCCACTGTCGTACTCTGGAAAAACCCATATTTTAAAATTTGGCCAGAAAACCCGTCCTTCAAATATCGATCGATTTAAATGACCCCCATCTTGGAAAAAAAAATCTCAAAAACTGGGACTTCGCAGCGAAGTCCCAGTTTTGATATTACTTTTTTTCCAAGATGAGCGTCATTTAAATCGATCGATATTTGAAGGACGAGTTTTCTGGCCAAATTTTTAAATATGATTTTTTTTTTTTTCAGAGTACAGCAGCCCAGCCCTCGAACAGACACAGAGGAAGAGATACAAAAAAACGACAAGGGCAAATTTCCCCCCAATGTAATCACTTCTCGGCTTGGCTGATTCATGGCTGCCCCAAGGGAGGTCACTCCACACTGGTCGGGGGATGCAAGCTTACCTCACTGGGATAACGACTGTAAACACTCCATTTATGAACTTGCTCACGCTTCCCTGAACAACCCCCCCCCCCCCTCCCCCCCCCCCCCTTCAGCACTTTCCTTTTCACCATTATTATGGTGAATCTACAATTTGTTACTTTTAATGTCAAAGCGTGCTTTTTTTTTATTTTCCTTCTTTTTGTTGTTGTTGTTGTTGTTTTTTTTATTTTGTTTTTTGTTTGTAGTTGTTTTTTTTTTTTTGTTTGTTTGTTTGTTTGTGTTTTTTTTTCTTTTTCTTTTTTTTTTTAAATTTTAATTTAAACTTATTATTACTATTATTATTATTATTATTATTATTATTATTATTATTATTATTATTATTATTATTATTATTATTATTATTATTATTATTATTATTATTATTATCATCATTATGTTTATTGTTACTTGTTTTTTGTTTATTAAGATTAGTTTATTATGCTCTACTGCCTTAGTAGTTTAAGCGATATAAAATAGACACCGAAAAGTGAATTCAAGGTTAGCCCATAGAATGACCGAACATATAACATCGTATTTTTTTATTTATTTTTTTTTCCGCATTATAAGAAGGCGGCGTTTTTCTTCACCTCCGTTGGAGGTGTACAAAAATGCACTGTTTTTATACACCTCCATTGGAGGTGTACAAAAAACGCACCGTTTTTATGCACCTCCGTTGGCGGTGATGGTAAATTAATAAAAATGTTGCTGCATACGTCCATGAGGTTGAAATAGTTTTAGATTGTAGTTTAGCACGCTGCTTAGTGATTACCGATGTACAATGATAATAAATTAAAGAATAATAACAACAATTTTAAAAATCAAAAGTAAAAAGAAACATGGCACACAAATACTGATCTCAAATAAATAAATAATTTTAGAAAATTAAAATCGAAGTTTTTAAAAAACATGATAAAAAATTTTGAAAAAAAATGAAAAGCAAGAAAAAAAGCAAACAAAAACAAAGTAAATAAAAAAAAATGTCACCAATGGGAATCGAACACGGTACTTTCAAGGTTGGAGTCTGACAGCTTGTCCACTGCGCTACGGAGCCACCTGACTGTTCATTACATTTAATAAGGTCTTTCTAAAACATTATTTTACCTTCAATGAAACTTCTATTTTCTGGTTTTATATTTTGATTTTTTAAATTATTATTATTTTTATATAAATTTATTAACAATAACATCCTACAGATGTCACAATATAACTTTCGCCATGTCCAAATACAGAAACACAATATTGCTAATGAAATTGGGTGGAATGCGCATGCGTGACGGAGGTGTATAAAAACGATCCGTTAAGATACACCGTCAA
>NC_088363.1:1414511-1417011 GCF_034508935.2 Berghia stephanieae | reverse complement strand
TGAGCACGTTTAGTGGATATTGCGCTATATAAAAGCTCAAGTTTTTTTTCTTAAATTTTAATTTTAAATCACCATTTCCTTAATATTTAAAATTCCATTGGTCAGCATTAGTCAATAGATTTACAATGCGAAGTCCCAGGTTTGAGAGTTTTTGCCAAGATGAGGGTCATTTAAATCGATCGATATTTGAAGGACGAGTTTTCTGGCCAATTTTTTAAAAATATTATGGTTTTTTTTCCACAGTACGGCAGTTCTGTCTTATAACGCGCCATCACGGAACACAATTGGTAGGAATGGCATTCTACAATTTAAAAAAAAATAAAAATAATAATAAAGGTTGATGCATACTGTCAATACGTATGAATATAAAAATTAATATCAGTATTATTAATTAACATTTATTTAATCTAAAAACGAGACATGATGTCTGCAAGACGCCGTTAGATTTTCTTTAAATTCGACAAAGGAATTGATGGTCGGTCCAAAATTAAATAAAACATGAATGCCCAAAGTTCGTATGTATCTAGACTTCAGAATCTTGATCCGACGATCGGGAAAATCGGGACTTCAGAGGTTTGATCCGCCGACCATTGCAATGCTTTTTTTAAAAATGAGCTTTTATATAGAACAATATCCACTAAACGTGCTCATAGCGCTTTACAAGGGTTCCCTAGCCAGCAGCAACACTTAACATGTAGGACGGGACATGACGCCTGTTAGGCGATATTACAATTTTTTTCGGACAGAGACAACGCTGTTGACCAGCCAGGTACTAATTTTACACATGAGTACGATGAGAGAATGTGAGTAAAGAGCCTTTTCCAAGGACTCAACTTGGCGCCGAGCGAGGATAGAACCCAGAACCTTCCGATCAGAAAGCAAGTGTCACACCACTAGATCACATAGCCGCACAACGGGTGAAATTAAATATTCATTGCACAATTAGGCCAAGTATCATGGGAGAAAATGTCAGAAAAAAAGCCAAAAATTATCCCTCTGACTTAATTCTGCTCCGCCCACCCAGCAGAACACGAACCCGAGACTTAAAGGTAACAAGCCAAGTGTCACAGACGATGTCAAACCCGAGACCTATAGGTTTAAGGCAGAGTGTCATACTATTAGACAATACAGCTTCCCAAGGCAAGATCTGAACTCGAGGAAAAACAATAGCTTGTAAAACTAACACTAACTCCCTTGATCCCTAAATTGATTTAATATGGGTTTTTCAGAGGTAGAAAAGTAAATGTTTTGTATCGTAGTTGTATGCAATAGACAGATAGCCACGCCTCTCGGACAGTCGTGATAATGTAAACAATGGCAGTGATTGGTTAACATAGCAAACTACACATGTTTTACTATCGATGGTATGTGTCTTAGTAAAATACTCGCTGTTCTACCGCTTAATCAACAGAACCAACACACAAAACGATGTGTAAACTTATAGATAGAACGAAGTTGACGTCACTCAGGTCTTTGTTATTGGTTGTTTTTTTGTTTTTTTTTGCCATCCACTGTTTATGAGTAATTCTAACTAAACTGCATTATCCAGACTATAAATGTTCAAGGTTAAACAGACTTTTGTGTGTTGGTCCGTGATACTTCCGATTTCAATGTTGTGAGCTTCTTGGCCAAGCGCATACTATCTGTACGTTTATAACATGATCGAGAAAATCGTGTGATAACTAATCACCCATTTGGCGGTATAAAAATAAAAACAATGATCATCGAGAGGTCGATTTCATTCACGTTATTGTTTATAAACAACCAACTATGTTTGTCCGAGCACGTGTGAAGGTGTGTCACAATATATATGTTTTGGTTGGTCAAAAATCTACTGGTTAATACAGTGTGATGGATTTGGAGTGATGAAAGCGGTTATTATTCGCTTAACTCTAGTTTGTGGATTCAGATTTCAGTCATGGCATGGTAAATGGCTTGGCTGCCTTATAGATAGTATGCAGATGACGTCACTCAGGCCTTTGTTATTGTTTTTGCCATCCGCGTTTGTGAGTTGTTCTCACTAAACTGTATTAACCAGACTATAAACGTTAATGGTTACACAGAGTTTGTGTGTTGGTCCGTTATACTTCCGGATGGCAATGTTGTGAACTCCTTGGCCAAGCGCATTCTATCTATATACACCGTAGCCATCGTAAACTCATAGCCAGACACTGACCAAAAAAATACGTCAAAAGAAAAGTCTTTGGCCACAAAAGAAAACAAATCGTGAGTTGTATTCAATAGTTCAACCAACATTGCCATCCGGAAGTATAACGGATCAACACACAAAACTATGTATAACCTTAAACGTTTATAGTCTGGTTCATAGAGTTTAGTGAGAATTACTCATAAACGCGGATGGCTAAAGACAATAACAAAGACGCGAGTGACGTCAACTTTGTTCTATCTATAGATAGTATGCGCTTGGCTAAGAAGCTCATAACATTGCCATCCGGAAGTATAACGGACCAACACACAAAACTGTATGTATCCATGAACG
>NC_088363.1:1354511-1404511 GCF_034508935.2 Berghia stephanieae | reverse complement strand
GTATCACACATCAAATGTTTATATAGATATAAGTATGCGCTTGGCTAAGAAGCTCATAACATTGCCATCCGGAAGTATAACGGAGCAACACACAAAACTGTGTGTATCCATGACCGTTTATAGTCAGGTTAATACAGTTCAATGAGCATTACTCATAAACGCGGATGGCAAAAAACAATAACAAATACCTGAGTGACGTCATCTTCGAACTATCTATATCCTTGTGGTGTGAAGGTCGTGTCGACTTGGACTAATATCACGTCCGATTGTTGTGGTCATATTAGGGTCCCGATTGCAAAGTTAGTAGTAGCTTCAAACGCAAAGGGACCGAGATCGACTCCGGGTGAAGTTAAAGATTTGTTCGACCCCTGTCCGCCCAGCAATGAATGAGTAGCTGGGTCTCTAAGATCTGGCGGAGAGTACTTTGCGACAGACTAGCGTCCAATCCAAAAGGTATCAAACAATGGTTATTGTTCGTTTCACGCTATGAAAACCGGGATAAACTCCATGGGCTTAATGGCTCTGAAGGACTACCTTTCCTGTCATATTCTGAAAAAAAAAACACGTAATAAAAATTTTGGCCAGAAAACTCTCACTTCAAGTCTTCTTCTTCTTCTAGGTTCCATGCCTGGTCCAGGCTTCTGATACTGCATGAATTATCTCTCTCCATTCCTCCCTGTCTCTTGCTTTTTCAAACAGCTCTTGGATTGTTAGGTTGGTGAAGCCCTTCAGTTGGTCTATGAGTGTTTTTGTTTGTCCCCCCCGGGCGCGTTTACCAGGAATTTTTCCACAACTTGCCAGGTATTCATTCTTATCTTTCCTTACTATGTGTCCGAAAAAGGATAGTTGTCGATCCGCTATTAAGGGCATTAGTTTCCTTTGTTGGTATGTTTGTTTTAGCACTTCTTCGTTCGTTTTGTGTGCAGTATACGATATTCTCTGCATCCTTCTCAAGCACCACATTTCAAAAGCTTCAATGTTCTTTTGTGTTTCTGCATTTCACTTCAAATATCGATCGATTAAAATGACTTTCATTTTGTAAAAGCAAATAAAACAAAACCAACAAAAAAAAAAAACAAAACCCCAAAACAAAACAAACAAAATACACCCCCCCCCTAAAATACAAACAAAAACAAAATACAAATTTAGAAAAAACAAACAAACGAAAAAGCAAAAAAAAACAAACAAACAAACAAAAAAGACAAAACAAAATAAAACAAAATTATCAACCCTGAAACTGGACTTCGCGAAGTTCAAGGTTTGAGAGTTTTTGCCAAATATTTTAATCGATTGATTTGTTTTCCAGAGTACCGCAGTTTTGAGATCTCATGGTATGGCATGATAGCGACAATACCAATACAACAACAACAGTTTTGACAACAGCAAAATAATTATTTCTATAAATATGGGAATTAGCCTCGAGTTACCTACTGCATCTCAGAGATAGACCAGCAGGAACCGCGTGTCATTGTTTATATTTTGGTGGGCGTGGCATTAAAATTCTGACCTTTTTAAGGTCAAGGACATTGTTTGAATCGGTCTCATCTCCAAAAACTTCAATAAAAGTTAACTTATTACAAAGAGTTGCTTGTTTCAAAATTGATTAAGATTTAATAAGAAATCCAATTGGTGAAGTCCTAATCATATGGGTGTTTTAACTTCAAGATTTATATCTAGATTTAGTGATAACTCTTGTTATTCTCTGATAAGGGCACGTCAGAGCGTCGTAAGGTCAAAGACATGCGCAAAAAGGTCAAATACATGGGTCTTTGTTAGCTGTTATTCAGTGTAAACTCACTTTTTGTTTTTAGTAGTGTTCAAAGGTAATTATTAGATTTGAATTTGTTTTTGTTTTATTGCCAAGAGCATGAACACTAATATGAAACGGTGAGAGAAACTGAAAACTTGTAATTCTCTTTTCACGTGAAATGGGCTTTCGCCTCTCCGAAAAGCACTGTTTCTAAGGAAGTCGAATGTGATTGGTCGATTTGAGCAAAGCGGGTCATTCAACTGCCTCGTTCCAACTCCCGTTTCTAATCTCAACTTGACTTGACCATGATACATGACATGCTGTGAAACAGATGACCATTCATTGTGTAGTAGGATAGAACGACGATAGGTTGGTAAACTTTTAGAATTTCACTTCGTATCAACTGGAGGTGAAGTCTTTTACACTTCTGTTTATGTGGACTTAGTGCTTTCAAAAGGCCAAGCCATTTTCTTGTCAATGTTAATGAAAGTTTAATACTTTGGGTTAGCTTCTACAAAGTATATAATAAATAATATAATAATTTTTAAAATGTAATATAATGGCAATGGGAGTTTACTTTTATTTCTATATATAACAGAACTGGAATTGGCGACCTTTGACTTTGAGAAATTCTTGTTTCGGATTTAACTATTTCTACGGTTCAATCTTACATTGGTTCCATCAAAGACTTGGAATTTAAATTTATTTTGCATGCTTTTCTATTTTCTCTATTATATTATATTATAAGGGAAATGAGATTCATAAACCTTTTGTATTGCTAATTCGCGTCTTGATTATTTTTATATTTTACAAATTTATTTCGGAAAGACTTTAAGACCCTTATTAGTAGCCTTGAATTTTGATTGGTATAATTTAAAATTTAAAAATCCGAGTTGACCTCGCATCAAGAGGGCAACCGGGTAAATCCCACGCCCACAGGCGACCTCAGTATGCTGTCCTTAGTGTACATGCGACTGTGAGCAGAGGAGATTGGATAGACCCACTCCATTTCAGGATGCTTTGCTATCAGTAAAACTGTAAATTATTGATCACAACTGGAGGCTTAATTAATAAAAACGTGCATTTTAAATTTTAATCAATTTATCCTTTCTCCACAGGTTAAGGTTCTAGTTCTAGGGCGTAAAGATGTCACTCCAAGCTAGAGGAAACGCGTTAAGGGAAAATAGAGAAAACCAAAAATCCAACAGACAGGCTCTAAAGGCTGGGGGAAATAATGGGAAAAGACATGTCTTGGGGAATGTTACGAATCAAGTCAGACGTCAGCCTCTCCGTGCTGCAAAAGACAAGGTGAGTGTCATAACCTCGTTTTATGATTTCAATTTCGCGTATCGGATTCTTGAGTTTGAGTTTGAGCCATTGCAAAAATCAGGATGCAGTGATGCAGATTCAGTCATGCACATAAGATGGAACACTAATAAATCCCTTGGTCAAATGAAATTTGCTTTTAAAAGAAATAATTTGCCTAATTCAAAATTTAATTGAATAAAAACCGACTGCGTGCAAAATTGACGAGTCACTACGATTACTGAACATATGTTAATGTTAATGATAATGTTATTTAAAAAACTAGAAAGCACTGCTAAAAATTTGAACCAAATTTAAATGATTGCATCACGCTTAATGTCCAAGAGAGGACCACAACTCACAACTATGTTAAAGGCGTTGATTCGATGTGGACATATTTGCAGGTGTGATTACGATCGCGTTTATGGGCTTATTTAATTTAACATTGTTGTAATGGACATTTTGCATTGATTTGAGAGCATTCCTATTACAATTGGCAAAACAATTTAGGTTATCAGACCTGCAAATAAGTACATGGTGGCTTGATTCCTATCATACTAGCAAAACTAAAGTTCAAAAGTTCTTGACCTCCCATAGTGGGCAGGGGGGTACATAGTCTTCTTTCCCCTTATAGGTTTTCCAACATGCTTTCTTTGTCTTGGAATGAGATTACTTGGTTTTGCCTGGGTGGGGTTCCTGACCTCCCATAGTGGGCAGGGAGGTACATACTGAGTCTTCTATTCCCCTATATGTTTTCCAACTTGCTTTGTCTTTCTTGGAATTAGATTACTTGGTTTTGCCTGGGTGGGGTTCCGGACCTCCCATAGTGGACAGGGAGGTACATACTGAGTCTTCTATCCCCCTATGTTTTCCAACTTACTGTCTTTGTCTTGGAATGAGATTACTTTGTTTTGTTCTACCCCTGGCCAGATATCCTGGCTGAGAGGGAGACAGTCTAATGTATGGTTAGTTTTAGGGGATGATATTTATTTCATTGTATATCATCTGTTATGCACCGTATTATGTTTTGCATACATTATATGATTTGTAAGCATTTGAGTGTATTCCTCTTAGTGGGGACCTGTGCTTGTCTGGATGAGATTTTTAGGTGATCTCTTAAGTAGGTTGATGGTGTGCTTTTGGAATCCACATGGTTTCCTATTTGAACCAATTCCCCTTTGTCTTCATTTTTCTTGGATGCATTGTCATTCTAGAACTTTTTACTTTCCCATCCCATTTTCTCCCTTTTTACTGGCGCTATGACCTTGTGTTGCAAGTGCCGTAAAACCCTTAAAAACAAACTTGGTTGTCTTGACCCTGCCTGGAGTCGTAGCTGGGAGAACAGTCAAATGCATATTGTTTTGGGAGATACTTTTTGCTTGTAAATCATCTGTTATGTATATTTATTTTGAATGTATATTGTAAGCATTTTAATGTATTCCTCTTGGATTTTGTGCTTTTGTCCGGACGAGACTTATAGGTGATCTCAAACTAAGTATATTGCGGGTATGCTCTTGGAATCTACATCTGATCCCTATTTGTTCCCAGTTCCCCTATGTCTTTTTCTTGGGTGCTTTAATTGTAATTCTAGAACTTTTTGCTATCCCATTTTCTTCCTTTTTACTGGCGCTGATACAACCTAAATGTGTTGCAAGCACAGTAAAACCCTTAAAAAACAAATTCAAAGAACAAGCTATTCAGATTTCATTTATTCAAAATTAAAGATGATTTATGGCCATGACACATTAGGAAGATGCTAATTTTCCTGAACACAATTTTAACAAGCCATTTATTGCAGAGATTTAGTTGTCTATAGGAATGGCAGTCTGAAGAGAGGATTTGGGATGAATCTTAAATGACTTAGATGGCTTCTAATGGGATCTCTATGCTTTTTCTTTTCAAATGCTTATCCCACTTCCATTCCTCAAACTCTTTCATTTCCTGTTTTTTTTTGTATCTAGCACTCGGTTGTTGGGACTTCACAATCCGATTTTGGTGGCCAAGAGAACGAAGTGCCTCCAAAGGTTGCCAAAAACACTGGGTTTGCTATATTTCAAGATGTTTCGGATCGAGTCCCGCCATGTGGTTTTCCAGCCGAAATAGAACGCCAGGTTCTTTCAGCCAGGGATGTGCTCCACATCGATGATGAGCTCATGCAGGATAAGGAAAATATGATGGAAGAGAATCCAGTCATTCCTGAAGATATCATAGGACTTCACCACAATGGAGTTCCTGTAGCTCACAAGGGAGTGCTTCAACCCTTGCAGCCATTGAACATTGATGTAGAGTTAAATGCCTGTAAGTTTAGTCTTTGCAGATCTTCCTAAACATTATATATATTTTATTGTAAATTGGCTGAAAATGGATAAGAGCTACGTCGCATCCAGTTTACTCAAGTAATCTATTGGGACATCCACCTTACAATTGTTTGTCCGCTTTTAAGATGCAACTGTTTTGACAGTCGTCTCAAATGTTCAGCTATCTAATCCAGTAAACCTTTTCTTCATTTTAATGATAATGAATAAATGCCTGAAAGTTTGTAGATTTTGCAAACTAAAATTTAAAAATTTTAATTGGCTGAAAGTGGACAAATGTAAAGCTCTAAGATCACAGACTTGCTTTTTTCTTCTTTTGGTATTTAATCTGGTATATATAATTTTCTTGACCACCCCTTGATAACTATATATTGATTTTAATTTTCATCTCGGATCTTACGCGGGTGGTTGGATGGGAGCATCACCCTTGAATCATATACCTATGATGTTCGCATGGGTGTACGATCCGATAGTGATGTCGTTTCTTCTCTTTACTAGCCTATCCTGCTTCTTTGGTTTGTGATTGTATTTTTGACAGGGGATTTTTTTTTTTCTGTAAATCTTCTGCCTGTTTGTTCTTGGTTATTTATAATTTAGCTTATGATATCTTTAGGTTATGATTTTGATTTACATTTGTACTATTTTTGTTAGATTGCTTGTTTTTTTGTTTCAGCGGTCTCTCATATAACCTCACTTGTGTTGGAAGAGACCTAAAGCAACAAACAAAACATCTCGGATCTTAAAAAATTCCCTTATTTATCCCCATGGAGAAATTTGTTTTTAGGGTCTATTCCAAGAAAAGACTGGAATAACCCAGGCGTCAGTCGGAGTGCAGCTCCACAAAGTGAGCGAGGGCGAGATGACTTGCTCAAGGTCGTATAACGCAGCGGGTGATGAACTCAGTACCTTTCGAGTACGAAGCAAAGATCGTACCGCTGAGCCACGCTGTCCCTTAAACATTAGAACTTGAATACCCTCATTCTTTGTTTTATTTGTAATATTGAAAATGAATTGTGCAATTTCCAGCTCCCATGGTAGTTGATAATTCAGTCAAGGACATGCTGGGACCACTAAGCCCCCGTGATGAGTTTGGTCTGGATCCCTATGCTTCCGACATTTACAATTTCCTAAGGGCAAAAGAGGTATGTTGTCATTTATCTGTATGAATTTCTTTGCTAGATGGGTTAATCTGTAAGATCACATTATACATTTGTGTAACCCTCACTAAATTTTATCGGATGACAGCCATTGTTGGCAATATAAAATCCAACTCCGGCTTAGTTAACTACAAACAAAAATTTGAAACGTGACAATTCTTTTAAAAAATTAACTGCCACTAGAACACTAATGATCTATGACTTTAGGAAAAGTGAGCAAAGTCGATATGAAGCAGTAAGTGATGGAAACGTAGTGCCAAGATGCAAATGCCTGGGTGTTTTTTTAATGTTTATCTAGGGTGAACATTGAAAGTAATAGAATTATCACTTGGCACAACAGGTTTAAGATTGAAAATTCTAATTTTTTTTCGAATCAACTGTTAAGTTTACTATGTTTCTGCTTTCTGCATGGGACTGGAACCTTAGAAAAAAAAAGGGATAGTTAAAATTAAATCTTCAAAATTGAATGAATTATATGTGAAATATAGTGTATGAATTCAAAACCATGTTGAAAACCTTGTCTAATAAGTAATTGAATAAGATAATGTACTTATTTTCGTTCTTAAGATCGAGAACTAATTTATTTTAAAATATTTATATCTGATGATAAAATCTTAATATCTAATTTTTTTTATTTGCAGCATGAGACAAAACCTGGTGTGGATTTCATGAACAGACAGACGGATGTTTCCATGTCAATGAGAAATATCCTTGTCGACTGGTTAATAGAGGCAAGTTGTTTTCAAACTAGAGATACACCCTGTGTAGAGATACACCCTTTTTTAAGTCTTCCAATTTTTAAAATGGCTTGGAAATGTCACATTAAAAATTCTTATATTCAAGTGTTTATTCAGGTTTCGAGTCAATGGTAAACCTTCCACAGTATCTCAATATGCCTACTTAAATTTAGCTTAACCTGTGATCAAATTGATAATGGTGGTATTTTCTTTCAAGATGATGGCAAGACGTATGAATGATTTGACAGTTACCATTTCCCTTATGCTCAATCTTATTTTGACTTTCAGGTTGGAGAGGAATACAGGTTGAGCAGAGAAACGCTCTTCCTCTCCATCAACTACGTTGATCGGTTTTTAAGCCTGGTTCGAGTTGAAAGACCTAAGTTGCAGCTTGTTGGGGCTGCTAGTATGTTCATTGCTGCGTAAGTGATTTTCTTCATTGTAATTTAAAATGTGTTCATACAGAAATTCACAGGAAAATTTGAACTATTAAATGACATAGATGAAAAATCGAAATGGAAATAAACATCAATTCTAGGGCATTGGAAAAGTTAGTTGATCGAGGGCGTCTTTAAATTTGTTTATATTTTTATAGAATGGGCATTACAGATTATCCTGGAGCCAATTGTTACAAATTGTATTAAGAGAATTTTTAGTGATTATGACATTGATATTTTGATTAAGATTCAGCATGGGATACTTTTCTATCACACAATTTTACCAAGACGTTCCAAAAATATTACCCATGCCAACTTAATTTTTCATACACTGGACATTGTTGCCAAAATTGTGAAACTTTTTTCTCAGAAAATATGAAGAGATATACCCCCCTGATGTTGGCGAATTCGTGTACATTACAGATGACACTTACACCAAAAAGCAGGTAAAGTCTTTTTCTTTTCCATCAAAAAGAGTATATTACTTTGGAGCAATCTCTAAGTTGTCATTGGTCACCATCCTGTATTTGCTAATTTAAATGTTTGTTCTTTTTCTCCTCACATTTTGAAAATATTTTGTGCACTGCGAAGCTATTTCGCCACTAATTTGAACTAGTCCCCTTTGTCTTTTTCTTGCCTTTTTTTTTTTAAATCTAGAATTTAACCCTCTGTTACTTAAATGACCTGAAAGTGCAAGTTCCATAAAACCTTTAAGCAAAAACAAATTGATCTACCATCACTTTGGTTATTATCAAACATTTCTATTTACCATTTATGGTCTGACGACTTGTTCACAAATCTGGTTTTGTCCTTACCTTGGCCGGGAGGTTTATTGGTCAAACCAATATTGTCCCATTTCGACGATAAAACACCCATGTCTACTTTTGGCTATCTAACTTTTGATTTTGTAGGTCAACCTGATTGTTGACCTAATCTATAAATTGTTAGGTGGTAATCAAAGTGGTTTGGCTTCACTGATATAAACCTGTCAATTTGTTAGATTATATAGTTCGCTAAATCTGCTAAAAAACTGTTCCCACAGGTCTTGAAGATGGAAAGCGTCATTCTGAAATTGCTGGAATTCAAAGTGGCGACACCCACCATCAGTTGGTTCATTGAACATTTCATGGAAAGCTTAACTGATATGTCGGAAACAGCCAAATTTCTTGCTTATGTAAGTTTTCATGTCAACTCCATATCCCTCAAACAAGTTTTTGGGTTGTTTTTTTTCAGAGTTGATTAGATTTTGGATTGTACCAGTCATGATAAAACGGGTTTCAAAAGGCCAAATTTGACCCGTTTATCTGGGTGGGGATCCTGACCTCCCATTGTGGGCAGGGGGGTACATACTGTGTCTTCTATCCCCTTATATCTGTTTTCCAACACGCTTTCTGTCTTTGTCTTGGAATGAGATTACTTGGTTTTGTCCTGGCCCTGGCTGGGAGGGAAACAGTCGAATGCATAGTTATTGTTTTGAGAGATATTTTTTTCCTTGTAAATCATCTGTTATGTATTATATTTATTTTTAATGTATAATGTAAGCATCTGAGTGTATTCCTCCTTGTTGGGTTTTGTGCTTGTGTCCGGATGAGACTTATAGGTGATCTCAAGCTAAGTACATTGATAGTATGCTCTTGGAATCTACATCTGATCCCTATTTGTTCCCAATTCCCCTTTGTCTTACTCTCTCTTGTGTGCTTTAATTGTAATTCTAAAACTTTCGACTATCCCATTTTCTTCCTTTTTACTGGCGCTGATGTGACCTTAATGTGTTGCAAGCGCCGTAAAACCCTTAAAAACAACAAAAACAAACAGACCAATTTATTTTGATATGTAGCAGCATGTTGGGTGATGAGCAAGTGTGCTTTCCAACACAAACCTGTTGGATTAAGCCTTGGGGCCAGATACTATTTGTCACTTTGCATACTAGTAGCTGGATCTCATTGAGATAGGGCAAAATTAATGTGATGTAGAATGGAAACATTAGATACATTGGCCTTGGACAAGCTCCACTGACAGGTTAATCCACTATCATTATCTGAAACAAGATTATGAAAATTGCAATGGTCAGATTGATGCGAAATTTGTCAGGTCGATATATTCTCATTAGCTTTATACATTGTCCTTTTGTCATACATATTTTAAAAACCACTTTAACCTCTTGACGAGATCCCATTGTCAGACTATAGTGATCTCAATAGGTATCCCAAACTAAGTTAGTTCTACAAATAGCAAAAGTTAAATTACAAAGCAATATGCCACTTCCATGGAAAATAACTTAACCAAAATCGGAAAATAAAGTTATGGGTTTTTAGTTTCATTTATTTTTTGATTTGTGAAGAAAACTAAATCTTGGTGAGGGGAAGAAAAAAATAGGCTTTTGTTTACATAGATGACGTTTTGTACTGAAAAATCTAGCAGGCCCAATTTTTCTCTTGTAATCTTCAAAGGCTGCTGATTTTGATGGTATGTTTTTCACCATTAACTTCAGTTCAAATAGGCCTCATTTTTTTATTTGTGAAAAAACAAATCTTGTATAGGGAAGAAAGCAAACGGGCTATGTTTACATAGATGGAGTTATGCGTTGAAACAAGCTATCAGGCTCAATTTGGGATATAATTTTCAACGGCTGCTGATTTTAATGGTGTGAGTTTTTCACCAATAACTTAATTCAATAGACTGTTCAAAGAGACTTCATTCACCCGTTAAGTTTGGGATACCTAATCTCAAAGACACTTGATTAGATTGCCCTTGAGATCTATTTCTAACTCTAATTTTAATTTGAATAACCCTTTGTCATGTTTATTTTATAGTATGCTTGAATCCTAATTCTCCCATCTTTTTTACTGGCATTGAGATTACAAGGACTGTAAAGCTTTTTTTAAATTTTGGATTTGTTTTGGGTCTCTCAAATATTCTGGCAAAAGGACTTTACGTCCTTCAGCTATCAACACTCTTTGTTAAAACTTGTATGTCAGTGCATGACATAATCAGTCGGGAGTTGAAAAATTTGGATTTGCATTTTTTGTTTTTTCTGAAAGCATATGCTTCTCATAGCATTTTAATCTTTATTTGAAGTAAATAGGGTGATTTTTCATGAAGTTATGGTCAGATGTATGAGAAATGTATCCAGCAACTTTTCTTTAGAAGTGAAATTAAGCTTTGATATTTCATGATGTACACAAAGGTTTGATTTAATCATTTATGACAGAACTCATTTTTGATAAAAATTGACCTAACTAAGCTTAGAATTATCTCAGTTCGAAGCTTTTTCACCATCCGACTGTCATTCACTGTAACATATTGGAAATTTCTATTTAACCAATCATCCATCCACAGTTCTTGTCAGAGTTGTCATTGATTGAGGTGGATGATTTCCTCAGCCATCCGTCCAGCGTCATTGCTGCCAGCTGTATTGTTTTGGCCAGGAGTACCTTGAATTTACATCCTGTTTGGGTAAGAGTTCAATTTAGATTCATTGCTCTCTGAACAATTTAAATTGAAAAAAGAATGCAAGTATAGAATATAATTGATGTAATTTTCTGAAGTGTTTACATTTCATAGCATTAAAAAGTAGAGGAAAGCCTTTCAGATAATTCCATTTCAAATTCACAGTTGTAAGAATTGATGGTATGGTTTTCTGAATAGACATTTTTGCTTGACATTTGTCATTTTGAAGTCGGTTGGTTATTTGCTTTATTCGAAATATGTAACTCGACCTTTAATTTTTTTAAAGGCTTGCAATATATACGACATTGACTATAGAACATGATTTAATTAAAATATTGCTCGTCGTTACAACGGTTTTATCCAGATGACACTTTGACAGTTCTTGTCATTCAGTATACCGCCTATGTTGAAAGCAAAAGTTAGTCCAAAATACATCTGAAATTTTAACATTCTGGTCTAGTCATCTAGGAAGACCCTTATTCATGCTAAGCTATTTTTTTCAAACTTCAATTTTAGGTTTTCAATTGCTAGATATTGAATTAAGGGTAATTTAGTAATTGAAATGGGTTGAAGCTAATTGAATCCACATTTGATAGAGTAAGATGCTGTGCAAAATTATGCTTTTTCTTCATCTGATTTTTAACTGATGTACATTTACCTTCATTTGTCTTCTAGCCCCAAAACATTGAGCTGTCGAGCGGCTTTGGTGTTGTTGATTTGTTAGATTGTGTGAAATCTCTCTACTGCCTCCACAAAAGAACCTCCTCGATGCCACAACAGGCAGTTGTGGAAAAGTATAGGCTGGAAAAGTAAGTTTTTGAATACTGAAATGTAGAATTTTAACTTTTGGGTTTGACTTGGCTATCATTTGATTTTGACAGACAGTAAGATCTTCGGGGTTTTGGTAATTCAATATCCCATTTATTGCAGTGTCTTGTACCCATGCTCACACAAGTCCGATTATCTTTGCTTGCATTTTGGGATTTTTTCACCCTTGTAAATCATCTTTCTATAAACTTTAGCATGAAAATCAAGTAATGAAAAAAATAAAACCCACATATCAGCAATTCAAACGAACAGCACCTCCCTAATTTTATACTTTGCCATTTTCCTTTTTTTTTTTTTTCTGGTGCTGAAATGACCCAAGTGTGTCACAAGCGTCGTAAAAACAAACATGTGGCTTTGTGTCCTTGTTTCTGGGAATGCCTTTGCCCTGCTGAGAGGGAAAGGGATGTATTTATCTTTTATGAGATGGTATATTTTCTTAAATCAAGTCCCAAGTGTAGTAGATCAGTGAAAACGGTTATCTAATGCCTATTTTACTATAATACGATTTTCATTTTCTCTTTTAGGTTCCACCACGTTGCCCGCATTCCTCCAACTGGCTTGCTGACACTGTTTTGATTGATTGTTGTACCTGGACGGATAATTCGATGGATAAAGACAAACTAGAACATTGTGATTTCTCGTCTTGTATGAAAATAGATGCCTTCGGCTTTCAACGCTGTTGAGTTTTATCTCTTAAATATCTCATGATCAGCTAATTAAAACATGGGCATTCTTTGGTTTATACAATTTTAAAAATCTTCCACTGATGTGATGTTTACTTTTTTAAAAAATCACATGAGTGGAGGATTTAAAAAATTTTGTATTCATATTTTTTTTTCCATATTCTAATTAGCTGATTGTGTGATATTTGCGTCGTGCGACTGACAGCGTGGTTTGTCAAAAGTAGGTAGAGTTGACCTATTGTTTTATCAATTCCAAGTTTTGGATATTTAAATTTCTTTTTGGCCTTTTTTAAATTGTATTTTTTTTTTTAAACAAAATTATTTTATCAAATTATTGGACATTTTTACCTCGTTTTCATACATGTTGACAGAAGTCATGAAGTGCAATATTAGATTCCTTTATTATGATTGCATAACGGTGGGTATTTGAACTAGGACAAGACTTTACAAGTTTAGCATCTCTGGTTCATTGAATGTTGGCTTTCTAAGGATTTGGGTTTTTGGAGTTTTTGGACTTGAACCACTCTTGTTCATAGACACGACGTTCTCATTTGCTCTATGATTTGTGTAAATCTTGAGTATAGGAGAATGGAAAACTTTTTGGCAAATATCAATGCTGGGTCCTGATTTGTCTAGGACAAGCCAATGGCATTGTGGTAAAATATTATTTTTGGACTGATAGATCTGAGTTCCAATCCTGGGGTTTTTCCTTGTGACCTCGAGCTATAATGGCTTCCATTACTAAGTCTGTTCTGTGCAGGAAAGACTGAAAAGGTGTTGCCTCGTATTCTAAAACTACTGTAATCTAAATTAGATTCAGTTTTCGAAATTACCTTGTATCTGCTTGTGTTCTTGCATCTTGATTTTACTCTGGCACTTGCGCGACATTTTCATCACACCCGATTCTGATGTGCGTAGAATTTTGAAATGAAACGTATTGAGAAACAAGAGTGGCTCTAGCTAAAGCACCTTGAAATACAGGATGACTTGAATAACTATTTGTGATACAATCTAGCATCATAACAAAGACTTTCTATACGGAATTCCATTGTTTTTTTAGGTGCTAGGTTGAAACATGAATCGATTGTTGCTCATCAAATCTTTTAAAAGCCAACATTGTTGTACCTTATACACTTTATACAAGATGCTTTTTGGAACATTTTTACTTTAGTATTTATTACCAGTGCTTTCAAAATTGTTTCCTTTTTTGGGGGGCAAATTTTGCCATTGCCATGTTAACAAGTCTGAGCATTCCATTTCATTCTGCAAATTGCTTTTCTAACTCTTGGGACACAAATATTTTGAATATTTTGTCTTGTCAAGGGTAGAAATGTTGTTGGCCGATTTTGAACAATGCGTTACTGGGAAAGTGCTTGTTATACCGTTTGCCCTACGTCTTGTTGAACTAGGATCATTGGTGGACTTCCTTTCTGAGTAAAATGAGTATTTGTTAAATAGTGGGCTTTTGCCTCTGTTTACACGTTTGGCTTGGAATTGTGGCAATTTGACGATCGACAAACCTTATTATACACCATTTTTGAATTTGTTTAATGTAAATATCATTTTTGACATAAAAATTATTCTCGGATGATTAGAAATCAACTGCATTTTGTCAGATTATTCCACCTTTTTTTTGATTGGTTTCTGTTGGACTTGTTACTGTTACTTTGTTCTGGTTTTCCGGTTACGCTCTTTGAATTCTTTTGTTGCTGCTTCTGTCTTGTCCATTTCATATTGTTCTGTTCTTTGATATTGTCTTCTGAATTCTTTGTTTTTTTTTCTGTTCCTGTTCTGCATTTAGTTATTTAATCCTTTAAAAAAAAAAAATTGTAATTACTTTTGTTTTCATTTTTTTTTTAGTTTCATTTTGATGTTGTTTTTGATACCCTGCTCTTATTTTTGATTTTATAAATTTCTTATCCTCGGTTTTGACTTTTCTCGATGCTCTATTCCCCTTCTCTGATATCTTGTTTCCTCTGTCTTCCTTCCTCTTTTCTTCTACCAAATCTCCCTCCCCCTGACTTACCACTCTTTTCTTCTCAACTTCTCCCTCTTTTGCTTTGCCTTATCTTATCCTCCGTTCCCCCCCCCCCCCCCCCTCCTGTCTACTTTTCCTCTCCATCTCTGTGCTGCCACCCAATAGTAGTTGGCCACATCCACTTGTTTGTAGGGATGATGAACTTTAATCTTGTGTCGTTGTTTGGTGTCATTTTGGATGACAAAAGAGGTGACCTTTTAGAAATGGGAAGTATGTTGTCGGGTTGAGTGGAAAGGCATTCTAAATGGTTTCAATTTGTCTACATTTGTGCCATGTACCCAAGGTTGTTATCTTGGGTTTTTTTTCTTCTAGGTTCACAGGGTTTTTTTTTATCTTCAAGGTTTTTATTTTTCCTCTGGTTCGTATTTTTTTAAAATACAAGATTTTTGCTTCATTCACATGGTTTTTTCTTCGTTTTTTTCATCATTCTGTTTTTTCTCTTCATTCTGTTTTTTTTTTTTACCTTCATTCTGTTTTTTTTTTACCTTCATTCTGTTTTTTTTTTACCTTCATTCTGTTTTTTTTTTACCTTCATTCAATGGTTTTTCTTTCATTCAATGGTTTTTCTTTCATTCAATGGTTTTTCTTTCATTCAATGGTTTTTCTTTCATTCTATGTTTTTTTCTTTTCTATGTTTTTTTCTACAATCTATGGTTTATGGTTTTTTCTACATTCTATGGTTTTTTCTTCATTCTATGGTTTTTTCTTCTGTTTTTTTTCTTCATTCTGTTTTTTTCTTTATTCTATGGGTTTTTTCTTCGTTCACACAGGGTTTTTTCCTTCGTTCACACAGGGTTTTTTCCTTCGTTCGTTTTTTTCTTTGTTCACACAGGGTTTTTTTCTTTGTTCACACAGGGTTTGTTTTCTTCTTCGTTCACACAGGGTTTGTTTTCTTCTTCGTTCACACAGGGTTTGTTTTCTTCTTCGTTCACACAGGGTTTGTTTTCTTTTTCGTTCACACAGGGTTTTCTTCTTCGTTCACACTCACATAGGGTTTTCTTCTTTGTTCACAGGGTTTTTCTTCTTCGTTCACAGGGTTTTTCTTCTTCGTTCACAGGGTTTTTCTTCTTCGTTCACAGGGTTTTTCTTCTTCGTTCACACAGGGTTTTTCTTCTTCGTTCACACAGGGTTTTTTTTCTTCTTTGTTCACAGCATTTTTTTTTCTTCTTCGTTCACAGCATTTTTTTTTCTTCTTCGTTCACAGCATTTTTTTTCTTCTTCGTTCACACAGCGCTTTTTTTCTTCTTCGTTCACACAGCGCTTTTTTTCTTCTTCGTTCACACAGCGCTTTTTTTCTTCTTCGTTCACACAGCGCTTTTTTTCTTCTTCGTTCACACAGGGTTTTTTCTTCGTTCACACAGGGTTTTTTCTTCGTTCACACAGGGTTTTTTCTTCGTTCACACAGGGTTTGTTTTCTTCTTCATTCACAAAGGGTTTTTTGTTCTTCGTTCACACACGGTTTTTTTCATCTTCGTTCACACACGGTTTTTTTCATCTTCGTTCAAACAGGGTTTTTGCCCCTTGTCCTGACATGTTCATTTGCAAGCAGATCATTTCCAATCCCGATGATTGGGTGTCTGGGTCTGATGTACCCGCCTGGTTCCAGCTGCATGGGCTTGAATGGCTCGGGCCTAGTTTTCTATTTTGAATTTTTTTACTTTTTGAGTTGAGCCATCTTTTGAATTGCTTTTCGTGGACGGTACATGTTAAAAAGGTTGCTCTGAGATGGAAGACGTTATTCTGACCTATGCGTACAATACAGGATGATGGCAAACCATTTATAAACAATCGCAAATAAAAGATTCCGATTATTTCTCTTGGTAATGAATACTTAAGTATCAATGTATGTTTTAAGTTCCTACAGTTCATACCCCCCATATGTTATGCTAGAGTCTATTGTGAATATAATATTTGTTGAATGAAATTTTGAAAGAACTAACGACTACTACATTTTGCCTCAATACAAAATCCAGAATGTTGAAATTTATTTTAAAAAAAGTTTATTGCAAAGTCATAATTGATGCTAAAGGCAGCTGCTCTGTTTCATTTTTTATATATGCACTTCCATCTTTGTTCAAAACTGATTACTCGCCAACTTGTAATTTGTAACTGTAGTAACGCTGTATCCATATTATATTTCACTTCTAAATTCAATTTCTATTTCTTTATTCTGTCTTAAACTTGGCTCTTAATCATCACTTTTTTTTTTCAGCTTTGTGATATTAGTATAGCTAATTCAAAACTTTCTTCTTTTCAGCGTTGTGATAGCTTGTAAATAGAATAGTAACTTATTGGTTTAGTAGATAAAATTTTCCTCCAACTTAATTACCGGCTAATCTTCGATTTTCTTTTTCAGCGTTGTGATATCTTAGGTAATAGTATTGGCCACAATTTTTAGTTAGGCAAGTTACCAGTAATGTGGTCCTAGTTTCATTGTGATAAAAAAGAAGCTACTCTTACCTTTGTTCCAACCCATCTCATCTGCATCTCTCCTTCATTTCTATTCCTTTGTATGCATCGATATGCACACCAAAATGTGTTCAGATTTTTACAATCATTGCAGCATTTATTTTTTTTTACAAGAAGCTAAAAAATTTTTTAAAAGATTTAAATGCAAGTCTTGATTCACTTAATTTTTGTTGTCATGCCTTGATGAACAAATCATTCCACTCGAATCAAAATTATTTTAACTGTTGTATCTGGCAGCACGGCATTCAGTACCTTAATTATATGCGAGGCGATTTATTTGTAAAAATGAAGTCAGTTCCTATGTCTGGTTCTCAATTATTTTTTAAAAGCATAATTTTTGTACTGTGGATATTTTTTTTTTCATATTTTTTTGATTTTATTATATTTATATGTATTAAAACATTTTTTTGTTTCCATTTTTTTTCGGAACCAGACTAATGAATTTGATGATTGTACAGTCTTGAATAAAGTCACACCATATCACAACTTGGAGCGATTTTCAAAATAGGACTTAAATTTAAATATTACGCAAAGTTTATTTGTCAAGTATGTACAGAATCTTTCTTTATAACTATCAAAATATATTACTCAGTACTATAACCACATAATATATGCGATGTACATAAAAATTCTATTTCATGATCACTGCTTCCCCGTTTCCATCAAATTAAGAATTCTATATCATGATCATCACCACACGCATGAAGTTCTATAATCCATCCTATGTTTGACCTTGATGCAAAATAATGATAAAGTAGAATAAAAGCTTCAATTCAATTTATGAAGACAAATGATGTGCAGGGGGAAACCCGAAACGGTCACATGATCTGTCTCCATACATTATATTGCAGCTACTGTTCCTCTTTATTTTTTATGTTGACTTAATATATTAGCATAAATATGACGGTGCCTTTGAGACTCAGTGCCCCCTTTGTTTTTGATACATATTTTTAAGCTTAATATTATAAATCTTTTTAATCAAATGGAAGATATTTTTTCATTGCATTTTACTCGTCTATAAGCTTAATATTTTAAATCTTTAATAAGATATTTTTCATTACCATTTTATACTCATCGCTGAATTTTTAAAAACTTGTTAGCAATTTACAAGAGGGTTTTTTCCCACCAAGTTGTTGAAAGTCTAGTGTGACTTTACGGATTGTTGATAGATTATATTTGCTCATTCACGAGATGAGTTGTCAGATTGTGTCAAAAGTTTTCATTGTGAAAATGCTAGCACTACGTCTTTAAGCTTTTCTTATTCTTGTACTTGTACTCTAATTCTTATTGTTTTTTTTAGTTTTATACTAAATAAAAGTTAAAAAATTAATGGCGTCCTTTGTTTCATTCATTAAAAACATTTTTTTCTTGCCTTGAATTATGTGGTTGCTAGTGGCAGTCAGATGTGTATGGGAGGGGGGGGGGGGGGGGGGGGGGGGGGGGGGGGGGGGGAGGAGGAGGAGGGAGGAGCAGCGAAGTCCTGACCTTTTTTTCTAACATTTATTTTGTTGGTCTTGTCTTTTGCACCACTGATTCCTTGTTTTTGTAATAATTTGTGCTTGTGTGGATTGAGCTTGGAGTTGGAGGCGATTTGAAGACTGGTGCTGGGTGGGTACAGAGGGAGGTACATAGTCTTCAATCCCCCCGTTTTCCAATTTGCTTCCAGTCTTCGTCTTGGAATGAGATTCCTTAGTTTTGTCCTAGCTCTGGCCGGATACCCTGCCTGGGAGGGAAACGGTCAAATGTATAGTTTTGGGAGACATTTTTTTTTTTCCTTGTAAATCATTATGCACTATATCATTTTTCCTTTTACATATTTGTCTGGGTGGGATTCCTACCTCCCATAAGCGGACAGGGAGGTACTTTCTGTGTGCCTTCTTTCCCCTCTTATGTTTTCCAATTACTTTGTCTTTGTCTTGGAATGAGATTGCTTGGTTTTGTCCTGACTTTGGTGGTCGAGTCTTTGGCTGAGAGGGAAATAATCGAATGTATAGTTGGGAGATATTTTTTTTCCTTGTAAATCATTTCTGTTATGTACTGTTCTTTTCATTTTTACATATGCTTTGTAAACATTTGAGTGTTCCTCATAGTGGGATCTGTGATTGTGTCTAGATGAGACTTTTAGGTGATCTCAAACTAAGTACTTTGATAGTGTGCTCTTGGAATGGACATCTGTTTCTCGCATTTGAACCAATAGGTAACTTAGTAACACTGGCTCTAAACTATCGGAACAATGGCGGACGCCGTATGAAATATTTCTCCGGCGAGCTTAAAAGCGTATCCAGAGGAAAAAAACCCCATCAATTTGATCATGTTTTGACTTTTACACATTCTGATCACAAGGCATATGAAAAGGGAATGAAAAGTTCTCGCCAGCATGAAGAATAAAAAGTAAAGATTTTCTTTGTTTAGAACCAAGATGGCCGCCGTTGCCGGGCGCGTGACATCAGACTACTGAATCCAATTCCCCTTTGTCTTACCTAATGTGCTTTAATTGTAATTCTAGAACTTATTACTATCAAGTTTTCTTCCTTTTTACTGGCGCTGATATGACCTTATGTAAAACCCTTAAAAACAAAAAATGATTTGTAAACAATTGTGTTCCTCTTGGCGAGGATGAGACATTTAGACAATTAGTGATCTCAAACTAAGTACTTTGATAGTGTGCTCTTGGAATCTACATCTGTTCCCTATTTGAACAGATTCCCCTTTGTCTTGCTTGTTCTTGGGTGCTTTAATTGTAATTCTTGAACTTTTTACTTCCCATTTTCTTCCCTTTGACCGGCGCTGATTGATATAAATGTGTTGTAAAACCCTTAAAAACAGTACTTAGTTTTGTCCTCGCCCTGAATAAGGAAACGGTCAAATGGATAGTTTTGGGAGATATTTTTTTTCCTTATAAATCAATCATGCACCGTATGTTTTGTTTACATTTAGACCTGTAAATTCTCAGTCAATTAACTGAAATCAGTCAATTCGTCAAATTCAAATATTTTTATAAAGGGAAGAAAGAATTGAATAAAGAAAGAATTCATGAATCGTAGTCGATTGACTGTAATTAGGAATGTTCCACAGCGCCACGCATAGCTCATGGGCCGTTTATATTAATGATGGATATATATTGCCAAGGCTTAGCAACGCTTTTTAGAATTGCCGTGTCTGAACGCACCTCAGTGTATTTTCACACAGCCTTCGTGAAATTATTTTTTCACTTTCCAAACCTGTCGTAGCCAATTTTAACTGAGCCGCCGAGCGATAAATTTCACTGTTTTATCTAAGCCAAAATTGACCACATTTACTTGAAGGACAGGAAAAGTATGAAAAAGAAAAATTCGAACACCGGAAGTTCGTTATGTAGACACTTTCAAATCGAAAGTTAAATGATTGCTACAAACAATTCTCGATTACCTCATGTTGTAAACAAACTGGTTGACCGTTTCTAACTTCTAAGTTTCTTCACTGATTGGGTACCTAATTATAAGAAACAATGGTAAGTAGCCTAATTAATTCCCGCGCAAATTAGTTTTCTGCCATTGCTTTGCTCAAGTGAGCTTGCTGTTTACCTTTCATTTTGATTCTTTGGATTTTATCGCTACGACGAATTACGAAGAGTTTCAGTTTCAGTCAATTTTTATAGAGCTCATTTACAGGTCTAATATATGCTTTGTAAACATTTGAGTGTATTCCTCTTGGTGCTTGTGTCAGGATGAGACATTTTTAAAGTACTTTGATAGTGTGTGCTTCGAATTTTACATTCCCCCCCCCCCCCTTTTTTCTTTTTCACCTAAACGTGTTGCAAATGCCATAAAACTAAGGGCACGGCCGTACTGAGGTTGGGTTTCCACTGGTACCAGCTTTGAAAATAGTCTTAAATTTAATTTGTAACTGTCCGGAGTCGACGCTTGTTATCAGCGATTTGTTGCTAGCAACAAGCGCAGGTAATTTACCAGAACGTCTGGGCAATTGTTTTCCTGCTCCCAGCCGATGGTTTTGTCCTCTGGCACTGGCACTATTGGGTCATGAAGATTACACCAGTTTCTTTTATAAGACTGGGTGTTCAATTTTCATTGACATTCTTGTGTATTCGTGAAATCGAGATGGATCTTTTAACTCACAAAAAAAGATGGTGGTTTCACCAGAGCCGTCTTTCTCTATGCGGTGGACAGGATCATGTTTCACAGACTTAACAGAACTTAACAACAAAGAACTGTCCAGAAACATAAATTCATCTTCAGAAGACATCATGCTCTCTTGGTTCTAACTAGACATATAAAATTCTACACGTGTGTAGCTTTTTTTGCCAGCACAACTGCGGCCACGTGTCTGTTGTGCACTGGCGACTTGTGGCAGGAAAATCAGCAACAAGTTACCTGCTGCACGTTAACATATTAATAATATGATTATCCCCTCGCACTGGGTGGGGATCCTACCTCCCATAGTGGGCAGGGAGGTACATACTGTCTTCTATCCCCTTATATCTGTTGTCCAACAGGCTTTCTGTTTTTTGTCTTGGAATGATATTACTTGGTTTTGTCCTGGCTAGGAGGGAAAGTCAAATGCATAGTTATTGTTTAGGGATATTTTTTCCCTTGTTAATCATCTCTCTGTTATGTATTATTTTATTTATTTTGAATATATAATGTAAGCATTTGAGTGTATTCCTCTTTGTTGGATTTTGTGCTTGTGTCTGGATGAGACTTATAGGTGATCTTAAACTAGGTGCATTGGTGGTATGCTCTTGGAATCTACATCTGATCCCTATTTGTTCCCAGCTCCCCTTTGTCTTACTTTCTCTTGGGTGCTTTAATTGTAATTCTAGAACTTTTTACTATCCCATTTTCTTCCTTTTTCCTGGCGCTGATTTAACCTAAATGTGCTGCAAGCACCGTAAAACCCTTAAAAACATATCCCTCCAGCATTTGGGGGATATTCCAGTTGGATGAGCACTGTATTGCCTAGATATGGAATAGTGTGGTACATATGATTTACAAGAAATAGTGCAAAAGTCAAACCAATTAATACCAAGAAAATTCTTTCCTGGTGCTGAAATGACCTGCAGTATTGGTATGACAGAAGGAACCGAATGGAGACGGTTGTTCAGCGACGATGTGTTTACAAATACAAGCTATACCATTCATTAGTCTTGAGCTTTTCAAATTCTTTTTAGCTTTTTTTTAATATAGAGCAATATCCACTAAACATGCTCAAAGCGCTTTACAAAAGGTCTCTGAACAACAGCAACACGTAACACACAGAATGAGACTTGTCGGTTGTTAGGCAATATTGCAATTTTTTTTTCCGACAGGGACAACGCTGTAAATGACCAGATACTCATTTTACACCCGAGTATGGTGAGAGAAAATAAGTAAAGAGCCTTTTCCAATGGCTCAACTATACGCCGAGCGAGGATCAAACCCCAGGACCTTCCAATCCGAAAGCGAGTGTCATACCACTAGACCACATAGCAGCACAAAGTTAGTCTCATTTTCTCAGCATACTCAATAAAATGAACACCTGGTTGGAAATGACAACAGCAACAGCATGGTTTCTGTTGAAAATATATTACATACTGTAGCCTATCTATTATTATCTGAAGTTGGTTACCCGGCAAACTGGGTGGGGTTCCTGACCTCCCATTGTGGGCAGGGAGGTACTGACTGCGTCTTCTATCCCCCTGTATCTGTTTTCCAACTTGCTTTCTGCTTTTGTCTTGGAATGAGATTACTTGGTTTTGTCCTAGTCATGGCCAGATGCCCTGTCTGAGAGGGAAACGGTCAAATTTATAATTAGTTTTGGGAGATATTTTTTTTCCGTTGTAAATCATCTCTCTGTTATGCACCGTATTATGTTTTGTTTACATATATATGATTTGTAAACATTTGAGTGTATCCCTCTTAGTGGAGACCTGTGCTTGTGTCTGGATGATTCTTAGGTGATCTCAAACTAAGTAGGTTTGATAGTGTGCTCTTGGAATCTACATCTGTTTCCTATTTGAACCTATTCCCCTTTGTCTTACCTTTTTTTGTGCTTTAATTGTAATTCTAGAACTTTTTACTTTCCCATTTTCTTCCTTTTTACTGGCGCTGATATGACCTTAATGTGCTGCAAGCGCTGTAAAACAATTTAAAAAAACATTACCTGGCAAACATCCTTCATACCCCCCCCCCCCCCCACCCCTTCACATGGTGTAGTGGTCCTTCAGAACCATTTCATCAATGGGAGTTTATTCATTTCTATAGCATGAAATGGACAATAACAATTCTTGCTACCCTTTGGATATGACTATGACACTTGCCTCTATTGCAAAGTACTTTTCACCAGATCTCATAGACCCACCAACCCAATCTCACTGCTGGGTGGACAGGGAGGTCAGAGAAAAAATCGACTGCACCCGCACTCGATCTCACGAGACCCCCCCTCCCCCTTGGCTTGACACTGCAAAATTGGCAAGGACAAGTTAAGTTGAGCCCATTATTTTTTAATTTGATTTCTCTGGGCTGTTTAGTTTTTAACAATTGACCTGAATTTTTGGTCTTACTTTTAACCATTTTCCTTACAAATAAGTCGTAGCTCTTCAGAGACCATAGAGCAGGAGTCTATCCCAGTTGCTATAACGTGAAACAGACAATAGCAATTGCTTTCTATCATTTGGATAGTACGCTAGTCTATCGAAAAGTACATTCCGCCAAATCTAACAGACTCAGCTACCCAATCATTGCTGGGTTGACAGGTAGGTCCAGAAAAAATTTCGACAGCACCCGGGATTGATCTTGCATGTCACGCGAGTGCTCTACCAACTGAGCTATTGGGACCCCGCAAATAATGCAGATTAGTATTAGGCTCTATATTTTCGTGCCAACTGCCCATTATTATTATGTTGATGTCGATAAACAGGGGTTTTTACTAATATGGATGTCACAATTTTGGGTTTTTTATTACTAATTACTAATAACATATAGCAAAAAAATCGGGACCAGAGGGTTAAGGTCGTTACCCAGAGGTTGCACTGTAGATCGAGATGATAATTTTGAGCCATTAACAATCAAAATCGGTTTGGTAATAAAGACTGTAGTTGAGAAAATGAATCTGGCAGCAGATGACGATTCACATCATAAAGGAGGACCCATCATTATGCCCAAGCAGATTTTATAAATAATCATTTGAGTCAACGGGTAATAGAATGACCCTTTATTTTGCAAGTTACTCGTATATCAATCTGTAAAGAATAGTTTTATAATTTTTAGATTTGCCAGTAAATCTGTGCATGTTGGCAACAATCTATCATGACCTGTACGGAACAAGTTTGACCTCCAACACTATTTTCTTTAAAAGAATAGATTTTTTTTTTTTATTATTCGGGGGGATTTTGACATATGTAAAGAGACATTAAGAAAGCTTTTCCAACATCCTTATTTATCTTATACAAAAACCATATAATACCATCGCATTTAATTCAATTAAAAAAAAAAAATTAAAAAAAAAAAATATATATAATATATAATATATATATATATATATATATATATTTATTTCAATTTTTTGTCACTGACTTTAACTTATTTACACAAATTTATAATACTCAATATAAAAATAAATTTACGCATTTTATTACTTTCACATTTTACATATATCACTCTGGTTATCTGCTAACTTATTATATCTGTTCAACACGTCTGTACTAAAAAATTTCCTTTGGATGAATAAAATATTATTATAATTTACATGATTGCAACAGCAGACGTGGTAAAAAACAAAAGGCAAGAGGAGAGCCAGAAGATTTTCTACAAACATTTTATTCAAGAAAGAATCACAACTTGCTGCTCCTCCTCACTGTCATCATCTACTGGGGAAGAGAACAGATTTATACAGTCGTCAAATTAGTGACTTCAACTAATGGTTACAAAAGTAAAGAAATATTTACATATTTATGTCTGATAATTTATTAAACCGCCATAGGAATAAAATCTCAGTTTGTTTACAAATAAAAATCTGAAAAAGTTGTATAAAACGGTGGTAGGCAAAGTAGAAAGAAAAATACAAAAAAAAAAAAAAAAAAAGAACACCAAAATTCTGCCTATTTCAAAGTTTGTTACTTTCATATCGTTCACAAATGTTACAGACTGTCTCAAAACGGTATTAAGTCTTGGTGAACCTAATGCGAAAACTCAATTTCAAGCTTATTTCATAGAACTTGAGTCAAAAACAAAATTCACTGCTTTCACTTTCATGGGAGACAGAGGGTTGAGTCAGAAGAAGTGCTTCCATGAGGACAGAGGGTTTTTTTTTCTCTTTCTTCAACTTCAAATAATTTTCTTATTATGATTATTCTAATGCAAAACTTAGTTTTCTTCACTTAAAGACCTGAAAAAGTGTGTATGAAACTGTGTCAGACAAAGCATTAAAATAAAAAAAAAAAAAACAACTTGAGCTTTTATAATGTTGCAATATTATTTTCATATTTTGTTGTTGTTAAATTGTATCACGTTTCCTTCACACTTGTCTCACTGTAATATGTTTTGTTTTATATCACTGTAAAGCGCTTAGAGCCTGTGACAACGGGGTAAAGCGCTATATAAATGCCATTTATTATTATTATTATTATTTATATAGCGCAATATCTGTTATACATACTCAAAGCGCTATACAAGGAATCCCTAGCCAACATCAAAACTTAACATGTTATTACATTTTTTTTTCTGACAGAGACAACGCTGGTAATGGCTAGGTCCACCTCTTACACCTCAGTACAGTGAGAGAATGTGAGTAAAGAGCCTTTTCCAAAGACTCAACTACGTGCTGCTCACAACGAGACTTGAACCCAGAGCCTTCTGATCCGAATGCGAGTGTCATACTAGTTTCCCCAAATATATTTAGTATTGTTGTCTTTTCCTGTGCGAATGTTACAAAAAGGACCCTTAGGCATAGCACCAGATGCCGAATGTTACAAAAAGGACCTTTCGGTATAGCACCAGATGCCGAATGTTACAAAAAGGACCTTTCGGTATAGCACCAGATGCCGAATATTACAAAAAGGACCCTTAGGCATAGCACCAGATGCCAAATGTTACAAAAAGGACCCTTAGGCATAGCATCAGATGCCGAATGTTACACAAAGGACCCTTAGGCATAGCACCAGATGCCGAATGTTACACAAAGGACCCTTAGGCATAGCGTCAGATGATTCTTACCATCACTTCCTGCAGGCCTTTTGGTTGCTTTCTTCCCCCTGGCAGTCTTTTCCTCAGGTTTCCTGTCCTCATCGTCTTCCATCTCCTCCACTCCTTGTGTCTTCATATTTAGCCATTGACTGGCTCCTCCCTCTCCAATCATGCCCACTCCTTTAGACTGAATGAAACAGGATCATGCATTAAATTGGCAGAAAGCACTTGTTTGGGTTTGTTTTTGTTCTTTTGATAATGGTGGTGATAATGGTTATTATGACAAAAGGATGATAGTTTGAGGGGTTCATGATAGCTCAGTAGGTAGAGCACTTGCTTCACACACAAATGGACTGAGATTGATCTCAGGTGCAGTCAAGATTTTTTTTTCGGACACCCCTGTCAACCCTGTTAGGTCTGGCAGAAAGAACTTAATGATGGATTCATCTTATCCAAAAGGTGGCAAATAATTGCTATTGTCCATTTCACACTATAGAAACTGGGATAAACTCTGGCTTAAGGGACCTAATAGCTCTGAGGGATGATATTTTGAGTGAACGTAAAAAATGAGCCTTATTTTTTGGAGTATTTGTAAAAAAAAACCACCAGGCTGAAAATAGGGAAAACCATTATTCCATTTATGGGGTTTTAACGTTGCATGCACCAAACAATTTTATTGAGTTAAAAAGCAACAGCCATGCTATTAAAAAGATTGGGATAAACGGAATCAAACATTAGAAACCATAACAATTGGATTCAGTAGTCTGATGTCACACCGCCCAGCAACGGCGGCCATCTTGGTTCTAAACAAAGAAAATCATTACTTTTTATTCTTCATGCTGGCTAGAACTTTTCATATGCCCTGGGATCAGAATGTGTAAAAGTCAAAACATGATCAAATGTATGTGTTTTTTTCCTCTGGATACACTTTTATGCTCGCCGGAGAAATATTTCATACGGGCATCCGCCATTGTTCCAATAGTTTAGAGCCAGTGTTACTAAGTTACCATGCGTCATTAGGAAGGAAGTGACGTTGCGACTGTTGAAGAGTATTTCAGGAGACTTACCAAGATTTTAACTCTTTCCTGTGGTGACATCTTTTCAACACTGAAAGAATAAAAATAATTATTTTGAAATTAACAACAAAAAGGATGTTTATCAAATTTGAGATCAAGTAAATTAAAAAAAATAATTAATTAATTAAGTGGTAATTAAAAAACTATTTTAATAATTTTTAAAAATTTGCAAGCTACATACTTGATAATTTAAAAAAAAACCAAAAAACAAATTATTCCCTTTATTCATCCTAGCAATCTAAAAAAAACAAACAAACAAAAAATAGCGACATGAATCAAGCATTATTTCTTACACAAAAATCAGTAAATATAAACATCTATATTACACTCTTCCCCTAATCTACCATGCTCAATGCACCTCAGGAACCAAATTTCCATTTCATGCACTACCAGTTGCCTGTAAGGCATTCTTTTTGCACCAACACTCCTAAAATATCCGTCACTGCCAATAGCCAGGTACCCATTCACTCCTGTGTCAAGTGGGGTAATGCCTGTAAAGTGCCTTAACCAAGGACACAACACCAGGACCAACATTTTCCACAATCACTCTCATCCATCCAGTCACTGATCACGCTAAACATCGCTCAACTTTTATGACACACATCATTATATTATGAGCTGAACTATGATACAGCTGTAAATCAAGGCGTCGAGGAGTTTGTTTTTATTTTTTTAAAGGGTTTTACGGCGCTCGCAACACATTTAGGTCATATCAGCGCCAGTGAAAAGGAAGAAAATTGGATAGTAAAAACATTCTAGATGTACAATTAAAAGGACTTGAGGAAATAGTAAGACAAAGTGGAATTGGTTCAAACAGAGAACAGATGTAGATTCCAAAAGCACATTATCAGTGTACTTAGTTTGAGATTACCTAAAAGTCTCACCCAGACACCAGCACAAGATGCCACTAAGAGGAACACACTCAAATGTTTACAAATCGTATGTTAAAGATGAAAAAATAACAGTATATAACAGAGATGATTTACAAGGAAAAAATATCATCTCCCAAAACTATAACTATACATTCGACTGTTTCCTCCCAGTGAAGGACTCCCGACAGGACCAGGACAAAAACAAAAAAATCTCATTCCAAGACAAAGACAGAAAGCATGTTGGAAAACAGATCTAGGGGGACAGAAGACATAGTAAGTGCCTCCCTGCCCACTATAGGAGGTCAGGAACCCCACCCAGTCAGCTGAAATATGACACAGCTGTAAATCAAGGAAGGTATCAAGGAGCAGATAACCCTGTTATCATCCAATCCCATATCATTACACTTCCCTGAACATTGAATGGATTAAATCACAAGGAAATACCGCTCACAGCTCATGATGATGATGATAATAATAATAATAATAATAATAATAATAATAATAATAATAATAATAATAATAATAATAATAATAATAATAATAATAATAATAATAATAAAGATAATAATTATACTACTACTACTACTACTACTAATAATAATAATAGTAATAATAGTAATAATAATAATATCAATAATAATAATAATAGTAATAATAATAATAATGCTTGCCTATTGATAAACATCTGAACAAGTGTGTATGAAAGGTGCTGATCAAACACCAGGGGGATAAGTAAGTAAGTAAGTAAGTATAAAGAGATTTAGTGAGAGACAATCACCCAAATGGTGGTCAGTCAAAAAATAATTACAAAGCGTCCAGCGACATAAACTTCTACACGGATTTAGGCGTTAAAACTGCTTTCCACTATTTTTGTAACCGAGCATTTAAAAGAAAAAAACAAAAACAAAAACAAGACAAAATACTCACGTGTGTTCTTTATTATTCTCAGTCTCATCAGCTGCCACCTCTGCTCCATCCTCTATCCCACTCCCCTGCTCATCCTCCACAGAACTAGCTACCTCTTCCTCTGATGACACGTCTATCTCCGTCTTCTCCTTCTGATTGGCTGACACTTTCTCTTTGGATATCAGCTCAGCAAAGCCGTGCTTTTCTCCCCTTTGTCTGACGACAGGAGTTAAATAAAATACATAAATAAATAACATAAAATAAAATTCCCTTCATCCATCCCATAGGGGAAATTTTGTCCCTAGGGTCTATTCCAAGGGAAGACCGGAATAACCCAGGCATCAGCCACAGTGCAGCGGCGTAAATTGAGCTAGGGCAAGGCGACTTGCAGTTGTCCTTCACCACTGACCATTGCATAGCTTATGTCACAATTATCACAGGCTGTGTCAAGCACTGCTGTTTATTTCTTAACCCTTCTACCGCATTGGGGTCAACCAGAAATAACGACCGGTTCCCAGTACTTGCCTAGCAAGTTTGAATGATGTAGCTAACATATAGCGTCACTCGGGTTTGATCGCGTCATTTCTTACGTCAAAAACTAGCTTCATACTCAACCCAAACAGCTTAAATAAACGGTTTGCTGATTGGATGAAACTAATAATATCAACCAATCAAATTTCGGCTTTTATTTCATAAAGAACACAATGGAATTTTTATCTGAATCAAGGTCGGGTTTGTGTTACGTTTCTTCAACTGACGCGTGTGTGGCTCGGAAAAGGTGTGTTGTATTAAAACCACCACCATGGTATTGGGGTCTGAATGGTGTGTTACGTTTATACAACGGTTGAGGATCGGGGGTTAATAAAATTGGAGCACTTAGTCAAACTGCTGGAACCCAGCAAGTGGCTGACTACAACAGCCGTAAAAGTGTCTACTTGGATGTGGATTCCCGTTTTAGAAGGTTTAAGACACAAAGTATTGTATTTTCGTGATGTAATATAACACCATTTCTAGATGACCATTTACATTATAATAATATAAACTTAATGAAAGCGTTACCAAATTTTCTCAAATACTTCTTTTTCCTCGTAGTACGGGCAGTCAATGACATCAGACTGGTGGCAAGCGCTGCGTCATCTTGTATGCGCTCAGTATGGTAAGGAATTTTTCATGACTTGGTGCTTGTCACTATTTCATACGGCTATTCTTTCCATTCCTTTCTGAATCGGGAAAAAAAAGCTCTGTTGCTAATAATAATATGTTGTGTTTGATCTATTGATCGTGTGGTCTTGTGGTCTGACACTCGCTTTCAGATAGGAAGGCCCTGGATTCGAGCATCGCTCGACGCAGTTGAGTCCCTGGAAAATGCTCATTACCCATATTCTTACACCGTACTCAGGTGTAAAATGAGTACCAGGCCATTGACAGTTTGTCTCTGTCAGAAAAAAATTGTCATAAATTGCCTAGCAGGCGTCATATGTCTTAATCCACATGTGATTATTTGATATAGCACCAATATGTTATATGTTGCTGTTGGTCAGGGACCCTTTGTAAAGTGCTTTGAGCAAGTTTAGTGGATATTGCTCAATATAAATGATCATTTTTTTAATGTCAAGGAGTTGGTGGTACGAGTGATATGCCTGCAAGTTGAGAGTTGTGGATTGTTGTTCGTTAAAATCTTTATTTTCACACGATGGTCTTTGTAGACAGCAGACAGCCTGGATTATTCTCAGCAACCGGTCAATGTCGGCAACTGGCCAATGTCGGCAAACTTAGCAATTTACTTACCTGGCATCCTTGTCATTTTGTAAAGCTTCTTGGATGAATTCTGTTAATCGAGTCACTTTCAACACAGCAATATTAGAACATCTCAGCACCTGAAAATGAATGAAATAACAACCAGCGTAGAAAAAAAAAAAAAAAAAAAATTAAAAAGCTGCCCAGCTTGCTACTTATATTTATAAATAACAATGTGAAATTGAATGTAAGCTTCAATTTAATAAAGGAAAACGGATAATGTGGACGTTTCGAGTTTCCCCTTTATCAACAAAACAGGATAAATGGAACACTACAGACGAATGAGATAATGTGGTAGTGGCGTTGTTAAGATCTTAAAAACGCCACTACCACATTATCTCATTCATCCTGTTTTGTTGATAGAGGGGAAACCTAAAACATCCATTTTATCTGTTATCGTATATTAAATTGAACCTCTCAACATATAAATTAACACATCATAGAAACTGGCATAAATTCCAGCTTCCAGGGGAGGTAAAAAGAAATCTCATTTGCACCCAGGAGTGATTTTGGTCCTATTATATGTGAAGCAAGTGCTCTACTTCTTAAACTATTGGTAATTGTAATCAACAAATTCAAACAAAGTGAGTTGAAAAATCAAAATAACTTAAGTCAAAAAAACCAACAAAAAGAGTAACAATAAGATCAAACCTGTTCCTTCATCATCAGCATCTGCCCCGTGACCTGCAGAGTACAAATCTCTCTGTATTTGTTCATTCCTATCACCATCTTCCCGTCCATCACCTTCTCCTCTTTCTCTGAGGGATCGATCAGCATGTACTGCCTGTCGTGAGAAACAAAAGAAAAGAGAAACTGAAAGGTGTGTCACCTATTTGTCTTTATGACAAATTTTCAAGATCTTCAGGCTGAATACGATCTCAAATGAAGATCTGAGAGCTAGAATGGCGGTAAAGTCTCTGGAGAAGATGGCAATGTTTAACTCTCTCCTTACCGGCCATTTTCCGGATTGTCCCCAAAACTGTACACCCAACCTAAACTAAAATAGATTTATTTCATTCAAACACGAAAGCTGTTAGTTCTTGCTATAAATATTTCTTTCTGCTGAACGAGCTCTTCAACACAGTGTTAATATACTTTAACTATAGCAAACGTTTTTGTTCAAATATTGTGATGTACAAAAGAAATCAGAATGAGAAAAACGTTGGCTGCATCTTAACGAATGTGACGATTTTCCTATAGGTGGTAAGGTGGGGGTTAATTGGACAGGTCTCTTGTAGACCTGATGAAATCTTGACAAGGAAGAATCTGTGATGGAAAGAGGAAGCAAGGTCGCCCAAAGGAGATCTGGAGATGTACTTAAAGTAGAGACGTCTGTGCCTTGAGGTGGCCCCCAAAATAGCAGCTGACAGGAACAGGTGGAGATCCCTGCATCGCTTCATGTGCCAGCAAGCCCAAAAGGGATGAAGTGAGTGAGAGTGTGTGTGTATCACTTTCATATTTTCAAAAGAAAAAGAAAGGGAGTTACATAACAAGCCATCATATCCTGATGGTTCGATTTATGAAGTGTTTTTGTTTGTTTGTTTGTTTGTTGCTTTAGGTCTCTTCCAACACAATTGAGGTTATATGAGAGACCGCTGAAACAAAAAAACAAGCAATCTAACAAAAATAGTACAAATGTCAATCAAAAGCATAACCTAAGATATCATAAGCTAAATTATAAATAACCAAGAACAAACAGGCAGAAGATTTACAGAAAAAAAAAATCCCCTGTCAAAAATACAGTCACAAACCAAAGAAGCAGGATAGGCTAGTAAAGAGAAGAAGAAACGACATCACTATCGGATCGTACACCCATGCGAACATCATAGGTATATGATTCAAGGGTGATGCTCCCATCCAACCACCCGCTATGAAGTGTTTGATTGTGGTATGTGGTCATCCAGTGCTTTTAGAGTTTAGACCAGGTAAAGTCACTCCTCGTAACTGTAGTGATTGTATGAATGTGAATTCATATTCTAATTCTACAGAAATAATTATACAAATTATATCAGCAGAAATTACCAATATTCAAAATACAAAAACAATCAACAGACCAATTAACAGAGAAGACACATTAGTAGTATAGTAATAGTGCTAGTTCAAGACTGACTGTCCCGGCTCCTATTGCGGGAACAGTGGGAGCTGCTAGTTCAAGACTGACTGTCCCTGCTCCTATTGCGGGAACAGTGGGAGCTGCTAGTTCAAGACTGACTGTCCAGGCTCCTATTGCGGGAACAGTGGGAGCTGCTAGTTCAAGACTGACTGTCCCGGCTCCTATTGCGGGAACAGTGGGAGCTGCTAGTTCAAGACTGACTGTCCCGGCTCCTATTGCGGGAACAGTGGGAGCTGCTAGTTCAAGACTGACTGTCCCGGCTCCTATTGCGGGAACAGTGGGAGCTGCTAGTTCAAGACTGACTGTCCCTGCTCCTATTGCGGGAACAGTGGGAGCTGCTCGTTCAAGACTGACTGTCCCGGCTCCTATTGCGGGAACAGTGGGAGCTGCTAGTTCAAGACTGACTGTCCCGGCTCCTATTGCGGGAACAGTGGGAGCTGCTCGTTCAAGACTGACTGTCCCGGCTCCTATTGCGGGAACAGTGGGAGCTGCGAGTTCAAGACTGACTGTCCCTGCTCCTATTGCGGGAACAGTGGGAGCTGCTCGTTCAAGACTGACTGTCCCGGCTCCTATTGCGAAAACAGTGGGAGCTGCTAGTTCAAGACTGACTGTCCCGGCTCCTATTGCGGGAACAGTGGGAGCTGCTCGTTCAAGACTGACTGTCCCGGCTCCTATGCGGGAACAGTGGGAGCTGCTGTTCAAGACTGACTGTCCCGGCTCCTATTGCGGGAACAGTGGGAGCTGCTAGTTCAAGACTGACTGTCCCGGCTCCTATTGTGGGAACAGTGGGAGCTGCTAGTTCAAGACTGACTGTCCCGGCTCCTATTGCGGGAACAGTGGGAGCTGCTAGTTCAAGACTGATTGTCCCGGCTCCTATTGCGGGAACAGTGGGAGCTGCTAGTTCAAGACTGATTGTCCCTGCTCCTATTGCGGGAACAGTGGGAGCTGCTAGTTCAAGACTGATTGTCCCTGCTCCTATTGCGGGAACAGTGGGAGCAGGGACAGTCCGTCCTGAACTAGCACCATTACTATACTATTCACATTTATTTTGTTAGTTTATTTCATGGTGAATTTGGGAATTTTGCGGTGACTGGCTCTATAGGCCTTTTGTAAAAATATGACTTGAAAACTTAAAGACTAAATAAAAATTTTAAAAAAATTTATATAGCACATCTCCACAGATTGATAACAAGAAATGAAGTGAGTAGAAAAGTACCTAAAGATAGCAGAGAATAAAAACGTGACCGGTAATGGGGAGTTGAACCCATGACCTGCCTGTTACAGCACCACTGCCTAGTCACAAGAGGGATGCTCGACAATTACAATCGACCTATCCGCCACTCACACCTGGTTTCAAACTCCCAGCATTGCAAAAGTTTTTTTATTCCCTATTGTCTTCTTTCACTTGACTATTCTACTCATTTCAATTCTTGTCATTAGCAATATAAGGGCCTGCCCTTTCACTTTTCTGAATTAATATTCACTTCATGACTTCATTGTGCCCTATGTGCTTTGCAATGCTTTATGTTGTCTATACATATCAATTATTCTTTTTTTTTAAAACAGTCAAAATTAACACTAAAATGAACTCTAGAAATTCGCTTATGGCACATATTCCAAAAAAATCTCGGAGACAAAAAATCACCAGCCCACTATTTGTCCTTATATTCCCATAAATAGCGTTCACTTCCATCACACAAAGACCATCTGATTGAAAATGTATGTATAGATAAAAAAAGACAATTATTCAACATGGATAAATAGAATACATTTTTTTAAAAAGGTTCACACTGTTTTATCTAAATCAAAGCCAAATTCTTCCATAATGCATCCTTGTTAAATTCGACATGAGGTCATAACACAAACATTATAAAAAATTATTAGAGTCAAAAATAGAAAAGGTCTCTCATCAAGCTATGTTAAGCCTGGTCAGTGGTTGGATGGGTGACAGTGATTGTGAAAAATTCTGGTCCTTGGGGTAAGGCACTTTACACACATTTTTTTCTGCTTTGACTGGCCCTGTTTCATACGCACCGGTTTAGATTTCACCAACTTTTGAAATGACTAAAGTAAGAAAATTAGTTGTCATGACAAACCAGAGGACAGAAATAAAACTGGACAAAACAAAAAAATATATATTTATTGAATTTGATTGATCCACGTCTTACCCTTGAGTGAAAAATGCAAAAGAAACGAGTAGAGGCATGTGGTGGAGACTCAGTGGAACGGGGTTCCTGTCCTCCATTGAGTGCTGAAAAACAAGGGAATAATAATGGATAAAAACCGTGGTCTATTTTACTCAAAGTGATAGAAAACTATTATAAGCTATAGACAGTAAAAATTAATTGACAAAAATGAATGTAACAGCATAAAAAAGAAAAAAGACAAACATTTGAAAATAACTCAATCAGTGCTGAGGATGATAAAAAGCAAAAATGGACGAACATTTTTTGGTGTTAACAAGGAATTTTAAAGATAGAATGACTAAAAATTGTGCGGCTATGTGGTCTAGTGGTATGACACTCGCTTTCGGATCGGAAGGTCCTGGGTTCGAGCCTCGCGCTCGGCGCATAGTTGAGTCCTTGGAAAAGGCTCTTTACTCACATTCACTCACCGTACTCGGGTGTAAAATGAGTACCTGGCCGTTAACAGCGTTGTCTTTGTCCGAAAAATTGTAATATTGCCTAACAGTAACAGGCGTCATGTCCCGTCCTACATGTTAAATGTTGCTGTTGACCAGGGACACCTTGTAAAAGCGCTTTGAGCACATTTTAGTGGATATTGCGCTATATAAAAGCTCAATTTAATTTTAAAATTTAATTAAAAATGTGATATTCTAATATTTCTCACTTTTACAAATTGTATTCATTTTCCATGATAAAACATCAAAAGGTATCTAATTTAACTCAACTTTCATGTTTTTAAATTATAAATTCAATTTTTATCACCCAATCCACCTTAATATATCACCGTTTGAGGTGATGGACTACATAAAAAGTCTGTCTGTTTGGTCTTGTGGTATGTCACTTGTCATCAGACCTGTAGGTTGAGGGTTCGAATCCTGCTCTAAGTAGTAAAAGTTGATTCCTTGAAACAGACTATTTACTCAGATTCTCTCACTGTACTCATATGTAAAATGAGTACCTGGCGGTTAACAGCATTGTCTCTGTTGAAAAAAAAAATATTGTAATACAGCTTCAGAAGCATCAGGTCTCATTTTACATGTTAAGTGTTGCTGCTGGCCAGGGACCCCTTGTAAAGAGCTTTGAGCACGTTTAGTGGATGTTGCGCTATACAAATGCTGAAGTTTTTTGTTTTTAAAACACGTTTTTATTTGTACTCACTATAATTATCTCCTCTCCTTTAACGGTTACGTCTGGTCTCCTGTAACAGATAATGATGAACAACATTTAAAATTATCATACATATACAGCAATAGGGACTGAGATTAGCGGAAGAGTAGCGTCCCTTGATTGGAAGTCACGAGCGGAAAAGTTATTAGAGAGAGAACGTCATGTTGGTTGTGCGGCATGAGACACTGCACCGAAAGCGCGGATGAGAGAGACGCATGCGCAAAACCTTTTGACGTTCTCTCTGTAAGGTGACGTCCAATCAAGGGACGCTACTCTTCTGCTAATCTCATTCCCTATGGACCACTACATAATAGACCCGTCTGTATTTAAAGTAAAATAACAATAGAGTTTATTTCTAATGCGAGGGTCCTGATAGCTCAATTGGTAGAGCACTCACTTCACAAACCAAGAGAACGAGCTCGATCACGGATGCAGTCGGGATTTTATTCTGACCCCCCCCCCCCCCCCAGTCAACCCAGCAGTGAATGGGTAGCTGGGTCTGTTAGATCTGGTGTAAAGAACTTTGCGATAGACTAGCGTCCTATCCAAAGGATAGCAAGCAATTGCTATTGTCCGTTTCACGCTACAGAAACTGGGATAAACTCCGGCTCATGGGCCTGAAGGCTCTGAAGGACTACTTATTTCTACTACGTCTATTCTCCCTTACAAAAATCAGCTCCAAGCCCAAGTACATCTGTCTGGTGAACTTGTGAACAAACTATGACCTGTAAAACTCATCTTCATAAATAGTGTAAAACTCACAATGATCATAAGAAAACATTTTTTAAAAAAATGAAACATACACACACATACTCACATCTTAACACACACACACACACACACACTTATAAAATATATATAATAAAAATATATATATATATATATATATATATATATATATATATATATATAAATATATATATATATATAATATATAAATACACATACTCACACTCACAAAAATATAATACAACACATTAAAACTAGCACAGACTTTGCACAGCTAGAAGATAAAGATCATTCATGTTGCACAGAATTTGTATATAATTTTTTACATGTGAGTGTAGTTTATTAAATAAACAAAAATAAACAGACAGAGAGAGACAAGGGGAGGGAAGAATATGTATATATATATATATATTTTTACATATGATTTCCTCCCCTTTTTAGTTCTTACCTAAAGTGAGCCAAGGCAGACATGGCCGCAATACTAGCACAGTCCAGAATGTTTCCCTCGTGATTCAGGACATGAATGTCTACTCTTAAATGCCACACCTAAAATATCAAAGGAACCAATTAGGGACCAGGCACTGGTGTAAGATAAACATCTGAATAAAAAAAATAAATAAAAAAATAAATTGAGCTTTATATAGCGCAATATCCACTAAATGTGCTCAAAGCGCTTTACAAGGGGTCCCTGTCCAACAGCAATATTTAAGATTAAGGACAAGACATGACGCCAATTAGGCGATATTACAATTTTTCGGACAAAGACAACGCTGTTAACGGCCATGTACTATTTTACACCTGAGTACGGTGAGAGAATGTGAGTTAAGAGCCTTTTCCAATGACCCAACTATGCGCCGAGCGCGAGGCTCGAACCCAGGACCTTCCGATCTAAAAGCGAGTGTCATACCACTAGACCACATAGCCGCACAAATAAGGTGTGTATGAAACAGTGCCCGACAAAACAGAGAGTAAAATACAAGAAATTGAGCTTTTACATGGAGCAATATCCACATAAGCGCTTTAACTCTCTCCTTACCACCCATAGGAAAATCGTCACATTCGTTACGATGCAACCGACAATTTTCTCATTCTCATTTCTCTTGGACATCACAAAATTTTAAGAAATGCTTGATTTACAGCTATAAATAGTAAACACTGTGTTGTGGAGCTCACTTGTTACTTTTTGGTTGAGTAAGACTCAAGGGTGGGTGTGAATTTTCGGGGGAAATTCTAAAAATAGCTGGTAAGGAGAGAGTTAAAAGAGGTCCCTGACCAACAGCAATATTTAACAGTTAGGACGGGACATGACGCCTGTTAGGCGATATTACATTATTTTTTTTCGGATGGAGACAACGCTGTTAACAACCAGGTACTCATTTTACACCTGAGCACGGTGAGAGAATGTGAGTGAAGAGCCTTCTCCAAGAACTCAACTATGAGCCGAACGAGGCTCAAACCCAGAACCCTTCCGATCCGAAATTGAGTGTCATACTACCAGACCACATAGCCGCACAAGAAAAAGTCATTCCAAATAATCAGCCTGCCTCAACTGGGAATCAAACCTCAGACCTCCTGATTACCAATCTGGCTGGTCTGAGGTTCGATTCCCAGACGAGGTGGGCTGATTAATTGAGATGATTTTTTTCCCCTTGTATTTTTCTTTCTAGGAGCGTTACTATAATATACAAAGATAGATGATGTGGATGTTTCGGGTTTATCCTATGTCAACAAAACATGATATATGAGGAGACACTACAGATGAATGAGAGGTGAGATGATGAAGTTGTTGAGGTAAAAAAACACAACAATAATTTTTAATGAATGAGATTTTATATAGCGCAATATCTACTAAAAGTGCTCAAAGTGCTTTAAAAGGGGTCCCTGGCCAACAGCGACAAGTAACATGTAGGACGAGACATGACGCCTGTTAGGCGATATAACAATTTTTTTCTGACAGAGACAACACTGTTAAGGGCCAGGTACTCATTTTACATTCTCTCATTGTACTTCGGTGTAAAATGATTACCTGACCATAAACAACTTTGTCTCTGTCAGAAAATTTGTAAATTATCGCCTAACAGCCATCGTGCCTCATCCTACATATTAAATGTTGCTATTGGTTGAGGACTCCTTGTAAAGTGCTTTGAGCACGTTCAGTGGATATTAGGCTATATAAAAGCTAAATTTTTTGTGGGTTTGTTTTTTTTAGAGCAAATGAATCAAGTCTTTTGTCACCTTCTCTCCTGACATGATACATAAAGATTCCAAATCTACGCAACGAGATTCCTTCAGACAACGCTCCATAAGCCTTGACAGTTCCACACTCTCATCTGTCTGTCTGTAATGAAGAGAAGAAAAAGAAATTGCATCCAAGTTTATATTTTACGGTGGTACTGATAGCTCAGTTGTTTGAACACTCGCTTCACACCCATAGCGACCAAGATCAATCCCGGGTTAGTCAAGATTTTTTTTTTCTGACTCCTCGGTCCACCCAGCAGTAAATGGGTAGCTGGATCTATTAGAATCGGTGGAAAGTACTTTGCGAAAGACTAGCATCCTATCCAAAGGGTAGCAAGAAATTGTTATTGTCCGTATCATGCTGTAGAAACCGGTTCCATGGGCCTAATGGCTCTGAAGGACTTCTTTAATATTTGACATAACCATACGCATGTCAGGATGACAGTAATGAAAACATAATTCATTGAGATTTACTTGTAAGTAGACCTTCAGATCCATTAGGTCCATGGAGTCAGAATCTATCCCGGTTACTATAGCGTGAAATGAATAATAGCAATTGCTTGCTACACTTTGGATAGGATGCTGATCTATCGCAAAGTACGTTCTACCAAATAATTTCAGACCCAGCTGCTACTCAATCACTGCTGGGTAGAAAAGGGGGAGGGGGTGTCAGATACAAAAACCAGGATCAATCACAGTTCCTTTGTGTGCCAAGCGAGTGCTCTACTAACTGTGCTAGAGAAACTCCCCCCCCCCCCCCCACCCCCCAAAAAAAACGATTTAACTTGAAACACTGACAGTTTGTACTGAACGAAACTGGCTTGAGAATTTTTTTTAAAGTGAGGGAAAGTGAAAATAGGAGTTTTGAAACAATATGGGGTAGCTTACTTGTCATAAATACTGGCCATTTGAAATAAATAAATATGTAAATGTATATAGATCTTTTCCATGGATTGACCATGCTCAATTCGCTTCACCTTCACAATGTTTCATCTTTTCCCTTTGGAATCATATTTCACTTTCATACAGTATCAGTCACCTGTTATATGTCCTGTTTGTCCCAACACTCTTATAATATCCGTTATTGTCAATGGTTAGGTACTCGTTCACACTTGAGTTGAGCGGGATAATGTGTGTGGAGTGCCTTATCTTATCCAAGTGCACAACATTGGGACCACAATTTTACACAATCACAGTAACTTGTAACCCATTTGGCCATGAACCGTAAACATTGTTTGACTTTTGTGACAAGACAATTCACAGTACCTCTGAGCTACCGAGTTACACAGTAAACTATTCAGATCTAAATCAAGTTGCCAGATACATATGAAGAGCACAGGGGAAAATTGGCAGAGTCACAATTTAAATTTAAAAAAAAAAAAATTTTCAAATACAAAATTTGAAGATATGAACACTTTTTTTATATTAATAAATGCTTTACAATATAAATAAATTCTATTATCTAAAAATGCTAATTAATGTAAAATTCTCTGAAAGATAAATTAGATATACATATTTGTGTACCCCCACCTCATCCGAAATCTGAAAGTGACTCTGCTATTTTCCCCCCTGTGTTCTTCATATTCATTTATTACAAAATAATCAACAATATTTAGTACAAGCTTACAGGTGCTAAAAATATTTTAGTCAGTTTTTATGAATACCACCTACCTGCCTGCCTCGAAGGCTGGACTTGCCATAGAACTCAACTCCACATTCACAAACAACACTCCCTCACTGGCCTTTGATGCTTTCGGCTGACCAACTTCACATGACACTTGTGTTAAAACTCTGGCAAATTTCAATTAAAAAAAAAAAAAACAATTAAAAAAAAAAGAAATTCCTTTTATTCATCCAATTGGGGAAATTTGTCTTGAGAATCCATTTCAAGGGAAGCCTGGACTAACCCAGGCATCATCCGTAGTACAGCACCACAAATTGAATCAGGGTGAGGTGACATGCTCAAGGCCACACAACGCAGGGGGTAATCAAACTCGGACATTTTCTGGAATGAAGCAAAGACCGTACCACTGATCTACACTGCCCCCCCCCCCCAAAAAATAATAAGATTTTTATTTTAATCATCTTTGATTATTCTTAGTAAACGACAATGAAAGCTTGACATTCAATGGAGTTTTAATTATTTTTAAAATTTTAATTTTCATTTCTTGTGTCGGCTTGACATCAGATTAGGGTTCTGTTTTTTTTTACATAAAATTGTGTATCCATAATCAAGATTCGTCAACATACAAGTGTCTAATTAAGCCATGAGTCGACAACCTCCACATTAATCTAAGTTGTATTTGTATTCAATATCCCAACATGCCTAAAATTTGTTAAATACTTAAATAAAAATTTTCAAAATACATTTCAGAACCATGTAAATCACCTGGTGTCACCAAGCTGGACCTGGCAGCAGCCAAATGTCACTCCAAATGTGATACGGACATTACGGTAATCGTACGTCTTCCTGCCATCCAAACGCTGAAAACAGATAATATTATAAACTGCATCAGGGCACTGATATTATAATCATATTTGATATTCAAATAAATCAGGCCATAAATAAATAAATAAATTTTAAAAACGGACGAAATAAATGTTATTTTCTACCAACCTAGATATAGTAAGTAATGTTGACAAATGTTTCAAATTGAATGTTTGAACTTTGAAAGTTTTAAAATATTTTGAGTAAAAAGGGAAAATAATATATCAGTGAAAGCAAATTATAAGACGATATTTGACCAAGAATCTGAGGGAAAAAGTTTAACAATGTATAAGTTTTAGTTATTCTCCGACTATAAAATTAAAACAGTAAGTCAAGGTATAAAACAGTCCAGTTCTTACACGGTGCTGACTGATGTTTTTGAGGATGAAATCTTTCTCACAAGTGGAGAGAGGCGTTTCACGCATTCTGTGAACCTGAAATATATAAATACAAAACTTATTCAAAATCCATCACTGTTAAAACACTTTATTTTTTCATTTTGACTCGAAAAAACTTTTACTTCAAGTGTTGATTCATTAAAATTACTCCAAACTTGTCCCAAAAAATTCAATATTTCATTGCTATCAACAACAATACAACCACCATTACCCACTCACCACCATCACCCACTCCTACCTGCTTCAAATTTTAACAATTCGTAGTTTCATAGAGACGGGGTTTTTCCTGGTCTCTATAGCATGAAATGAATTGCTTGCTGCCAATGTGTACTTATTTGCAGGTCTGATATCCCAAATTGTTATGGTCACCATTGTTGTAGTAGTAATAGTAATAGAAATACGTTCAACTCAAACCAATGCCAACACAAAACATTCTCCACTACTACAATGTTAAAACGAGCCCATAATTGCGTCCGCAGTTATCACGTTGCTTGCTACCCTTTCGATTGGATGTTAGTCTATCACAAAGTACTTTCCATCACATCTAACAATCACAGTAACAGACCCAGCTATCCAATTACTGCTGGTGTGGACAAGAACTTCACTTCACCACGGATTGATCTCGGTCCCTTTAATTAATGTGAAACGAGTGCTCTAACAACTGAGCTCATATTATAAATATATTTGGTCAATACAACACAAACATGCCTTTAGCGCTAAAACAGTTCTTTCCGTGCACAGTGACTGATTCAAAATACAATACAAATTTACAAATAATATTTCCGATATTTTTAGAGATGTCGGTAGTGTAGTAGTGTTGTCCAATTTATATAAGTATACGTGTAAAGTCTTTACCTGAGTTGGTAGGATTAGGGTCCCACTTGTTGTTTTCAAAAACAACTAAGAACGATACAACCTTATAATATTCTCGACGTTTTCAACAATAAATGTAAAAGTAAAAGCATGGGGTAAGTTAATAAATTGAAATTGAAAGTTGAGTGTTGAGAGTAAGCAATAACTGGACAAGATGTGTGTTTTAGTTCTCACCAGTTTAAATTTGATTTCTCATTATTCGCATTCATCATTGTATTTCCAATCATTTTCATTTATGAAAATCGAAAAAAAAAAAAAAGAAAAAAAATTAAAAAAAAAAAAAAAGAAAAAAAGGAGAGGTTGGTATTATGTAATAATACAAGAATGTAATGGAACTATTTAAGTCAATAACTTTGGACTAGCTCAGAAGATAGACTTTTGTAATGATGATGATGATGATGATGATGAAGGGGAGGGGATGTAGGATAGTGATTATGATTTAATTCAATATTGGAACGCCTGTCTTTGTTATGCCTGTTTGAGAGAGATAATGAAAGTGGGATATATCACAGGTTATTGTTGGTGTTTTTTGTGTGTTTATTTGTTCCCAATAGTACATTGCTAATTTGGTGCTTTTTGCTTTACTTTCGTGTGTTATGGAGGCTTTGTGGTTGTTGTATCGTGTTTTGAATGGGGGTTCTGTCATAACCACTGATAACACCGCAGCACAATACATCGGCAGCACAGAACCCCCATTCAAAACACGATACAACAACCACAAAGCCTCCATAACACACGAAAGTAAAGCAAAAAGCACCAAATTAGCAATGCACTATTGGGAACAAATAAACACACAAAAAACACCAACAATAACCTGGGAGGTCGTCAAGCAAAGCAGCCCCTACAGATGCGGTGCCAGAAAATGCAATTTATGCCTGACAGAGAAATTGGAGATTTTACTACACAACCACAGAAACAATAGCACCTTAAACAAAAGATCTGAACTGATGACAATGTGCAGACACTCTAACAAATTCAAGCTCAAAACGCAAAAGGCCAAATAACCCTCCCCCCCCTTTCCTCCCCCCCTTTTTTTCCTCCCCCCCCTCCCCTCCCCCCCCCTTTTACAGATTCTCCTACAACATTGTTTCGTCCAGTGTTCCTGGAGTCAGGGAGGTTATTGCTGCCGTTGTTGTTGTTGTTGTTGTTGTTGTTGTTGTTGTTGTTGGTGGTATTGTAGTAGCAGTAGTAGTAGTAGTAGTAGTAGTAGTAGTAGTAGTAGTAGTAGTAGTAGTAGTAGTAGTAGTAGTAGTAGTAGTAGTAGCGGTTGCTGTTATTGTTTCTGTTGCTGTTGTTGCTGTTTTTATTTTTGGCGGCGATGAGCACAAGTATTCTTTTCCCCAACGTCTTCCTTGATATAATTTGGACGTAAACGACATAAACCATGAACACGATCTCCACACTTATATTATTATCATAGGATCACTTAGCGTATCATCATAACGATTAATCAGTTAAATACCATGCTATGGAAAAACACGTATTTTAAAATTTGACCAGAAACTTGTCCTTCAATTATCGATCGATTTAAATAACCCTAATCTCAGCAACAACCAAAAAAAAAAAAAAAAAAAAAAAAAAAAAAAAAAAAAAAAAAAAAAAAAAAAAAAAAAAAAAACAAAAAACACACTCTCAAACTTCATTAAAGACTTCGCGAAGTCCCAGGTTTGAGAGGTTTTGCAAAGATTTAAATTTATTTTAAATCGATCAATATTTGAAGGACAAGTTTTTCTGGCCAAATTCTTAAATACGTGTTTTACCATGGTACGGCAGTAATGGTAACATAAAGGACATTTTGACACCCTGTTATTTTTTAAAGATATAAATATATGATGGGTTGGGTAAGACTTATAAAAGAAAAGATCAAATTCATGCATGGTTAGCATAAGTACACCGTCTCGTATATTATATACAAACAAAAAGGTAAGGTGGTGTATAAATAAATTTTCACTACAGACGTGTTGATCATAAGCATTAAAAACTTCCTCTTCTTCTTCTTCTTCTTCTTCTTCTTCTTCTTCTTCTTCTTCTTCTTCTTCTTCTTCTTCTTCTTCTTCTTCTTCTACTACTACTACTACTACTACATACTACTACTACTACTACTACTACTACTACTACTACTACTACTACTACTACTACTACTACTACTACTACTACTACTACTACTACTACTACTACTTCTTCTTCTTCTTCTTGTATGTCCGTATTTCCAGTAACAGGTATTTTAGAGGGGAACGGGGAGCGATTTTTTTGAAGACATCAGTCGAAAGGGCTGTTTACAAGTGGTTCGTAGCCAGAAAAACAAACATTAGCAAATTAACGACTACGATGCTAATCTACAACGATCGACGAATGATAAGGAAGAAACCGAAGATTTGTCCTCAGAGTCTTAGGTCTTCGTTTTCTTCCTCATCGTTCGTCGATCGTTGTAGATTGGGTACGAGTTCGAATACCCGCTATTTAATCGTTTACTTTCTATTACTATTATTCATCTTGTACGTACTACAAGGCACACTGTTTTCCATCAACAGCATTTTGGAAAGCATTTATCGTCACAGCCTTTTTATCGGTATTAAAATCGAGTGCATTCTATGTCCTGACTGTACGTTGGATAAGCGAGTTCTTTCTTCTTATAGTGTGTTTTAACTTGTAAGATTACCCCCCCCCCCCCACTCTCCTCCCCCTCCCCCATCTCTCCTCTCTCTCTCTCTCTCTCTCTCTCTCTCTCCTTCTATCTCTCTCTGTGTGTGTGTGTGTGCGAGAGCGAGTGTGCGAATGAGAGAGTGTGTGTATCTAATTGTACAACTCTCGGCTTGGAATAATAATAACAATTGCTATTTCAAGACTGTCGGCGTAATCTATGAAATATCCTTTTATCTGTTAAAATACCTAAATGTAAAATAGGCTATATAGATAAATGAATAAACAAACAAATAAATAAATAAATAAATAAATAAATAAAATTCCCTTTAATTCTAGGCATTTTAAATCATTCCAAGTGGAATTTTTAAAAGTCGCAGTGCAGCGCCTCAAAGTTAATGATAGGGCGCTGTCATCTGTTCAAGAAAAATAAATTTGATGCCCACAACGGAACTTGAATTCGGGCCTCTATCCTCTTGGCCATTTGCTGAAATATTTATCTGATTAAAAAAAAAAAATAAAAAAAATTTCGAATCGAAAGAATTGTGACTGATCATCTTTTTCCCAAGGATTCTCTGACGAAGGGGGATAACTGCGAAATTCATTTCCAATACCGTTACGGTTCACTCTCACAAGAGAAAAATAAAGACAACTTCCTCCTCTGTCAGTCGGCAACTGTCATCTGTATAATTTTCATTATAATCTGATGAAGACCGTGATCTAACATTTTGATTGTAGACTCTATATATCCCCTATATTTATATTTCATTATGTATCAGAATGGAAGTTAAAACGTTGGTATATTTTTAGTTTTATTTATGCGAGAAATTAGTCGGCGCAAACTCGGAGGCGGAGAAAAGGCAAAACGAAAAATGTATTTTCAATTATCTTAATAATCTTATCGTCTTATAATTATCATTATAATTATAATATGACAATGGTGATTTTATAACAATGATTCACAACAGTTGAGGATGCGCTGTTGCATCAACATTGTTATTAATAAGCCATGTTATACAATATGTAGATAGTTTTGATTTTAAACCACGTAACGTACACATCTATAGACTAGGACACAAGCCAAGTTGCTGATCTAAAGTAAAGTGCCTCTCTCCAAATCATTCATCCTTGAAAATGAGGCGCGCCAACCCTAAAATGGATGATCATCCCATGCAGGATTTCGCATCTGGACATGGACAAGATGCAGAGGAGTCAACGCCTTTTCGTCCACCCGACACAGATACAAATCCTGACAATTCCCAACCTATGGATTCAGTTCCTCTAGACACTGTGGATGCAAGAAATGGTTTGCCAGGTAAGTTTCATTTATTTATTCATTTATATATTTAATACTAATGGTATTTGGGGAAGAAATTCCATAAACAGACGCCACTTAATAATAGAAAATATACTGAGTTGCCCACCTGGGCTAAAAATGTAAGTTTTATTTATCTAAAGAAATAGGACTGGTAGTGTTAGGATTAATACATAGATAAATTAGGGCCTTTCTTTTGTTAGGGTTAGAACACCTGAGTGAGACTCAGCCACAAATGATACGCTCGACTGAAATTTTTTAAACCATGAAAATAATGAAAAACTCGTCGTTTTAGTGACTTGATAGAGATAACTTTGTTTCTTTCTTTGGATAGATAAAACAAATTCAATGTGAGCAAGTACATATTTACTAATGGTGGCGTTTTTATACACCTCCCTTGGAGGTGTACAAAAACGCACCGTTTTTATGCACCTCCGTTGGCGATGATGGTAAATTAGTGAAAATGTTGCTGCAACGTCCATGAGGATTAAATAGTTTTAGATTGTAATTTACCACGATGCTTAGTGATTACCGATGTACGTCTATACAATGATAATAAATGAAGGAAACAATTATTATTAAAAAATCACAAGTAAAAAGAAACATGGCACACAAATACTGATCTCAAATAGATAAATAAATTTAGAAAATTAAAATCGAAGTTTTTTAAAAACATGAAAAAGGATTTTGAAAAAAAAAAAAAAAGAAGAAAGAAAAAAAAATGTTGACTTTCACAATAAAGTAAATTAAAAAAAAAATATATCCACAATGGGAATCGAACCTGGTACTTTCAAGGTTAGAGTCCGACAGCTTGTCCACTGCGCTACGGAGCCACCTGACTGTTTGTCACATTTTATAAGGTCTTTCTAAAACATTACTTTACCTTCAATGCAACTTCTATTTTCTGGTTTTATATTTCGATTTTTAAAACTATTATTATTTTCATATAAATTTATTAATAAAAACATCCTACAGATGTCACAATATAACTTTTGCCATGTCCAAATACAGAAACACAATATCGCTGATGAAATTGGGTGGGATGTGCATGCGTGACGGAGGTGTGTAAAAACGGTCCGTTAAGATACACCGTCAACGGAGGTGCAAAAATAAACTACGTTTACTAATAGGCATTGATGTGTCGCCTTTATATGAAATTCCTTCTGCATTTGGCATATTATTATTTATTACAAAGGGTTCATTTTGAATTTCAGTAATCGAGACATGACAAGATGATTTCATATCGCGATTTTCTTTTCTTTTCTTTTATTGTTTTGTGATTTGATGAATGATTATAGAGTATGAGATAACCCAACGATGGTATGAAGGGTTTGTCTTCCTGGATTCATAACTGATTTTTGTACCATCTACAGATCAGGTGGATTCATAAAATCATTAAAGCACTTTGAGCACATTTAGTGGATATTGCGCTATATAAAAGGTCATTTTTATTTTAAAATTTAAAGTCAATCGTGTCCTTTCATTGATGTTGACCTGCCATATTTTCTTCTGTTATCCTTTTCTTTGTTGACTTTCTGCCATGCCTTGCCTTTTGTCTTGCACAAGCCGTCTTGTCTGACCAAAAGGTCCAAACTATGAAAGTTTTTATTGTTAAGGCAATCACAATTTATCAAGTTCTAGCCCTCTTAGTGTGGCTATGTGGTTTAGAGATAGGTCCTGGGTTCGAGTCCCAAGTGGCGCATAGTTGAGTCCTTGGAAAAGGCTCTTTACTCACTTTTTCTCACCATACTCAGGTGTAAAATGAGTACCTGTCCGTTAACAGAGTTGTCTTTGTCCGAAATAAAAAATTGTAATGTTGCCTAACAGGCGTCATGTCTCGTTCTACATGTTATGTGTTGTTGTGGGCTAGGGACCACTTTTGAAGCGCATTGAGCACATTTAATGTGGATTGCACTATACAAAAGTTCAAGTATTTTTTAGGGATGGGGGTTGCGATGACTGAGCCGATGACAATTAGGAAAGCTCTTGACTTACAATGGAATGACGTCAGAACCTAGTTCTGTCCAAATTCTTTCAGACCTTTGGTATAATATACTATTTCAATCCACCCCTCCCATTGGAAAATCCTATAGTTTCTTAGTAAATACGTAATCGTTGAAAAATGCTTTGAACACGTTGAATAAAAAATTTATTTAAATGATCTCAGAATATTTGCTCACATTTTATTGGTGCGAAATACGGCGCAAAGGACAGTTGATTGGCGTTTGGTGTGCATGAATACAAACCCAACACTTTTGTTTTTGGGTCAAATTGTCATTCAAGCAGATGGAGAAAGATACAAATTATGGTGAATAGTAGTACATATACCTTATCATTTGGTCACAAAAATGTTTACACATTTTAAATCACAATTACACGTTGACATATTTGATAAAACTCATGAAGCATTTTCATGATTGATGTCTATTTATTTTATGTAATTACAATAATTAAAAAAAAAAAGATTCATGTGAAAGTTAATTGTCAAAACATTTCATTCAACTAAGCAGACTCAAGGCTGCTTTTACACTGCATCCTTATCTATCTTTTACATAGCCCTACTCTTATAAATAATAACGTGAAGTTGAATGTAAGCTTCAATTTAATTACAAAAACAGATCAAATGAACGTTTCGGGTTTCCCCTTTATCAACAAAACAGGATGAATCAAACACCACATCTGTAATTTTGTAATTACATTGAAGCTTACATTCAACTTCACGTTATTATTTATTTCTTCGAGCTTCGAGCAGCAACATTTACACTACTATAGTACTTAGTACGCCATGATCTTTTAAAATAAATAAGGTTGGGGACCAAAATTGCCCTGTACAGCCAATGTTTAATTTTCATCAATGAACACTCAAAAAAACACT
>NC_088363.1:1342011-1349511 GCF_034508935.2 Berghia stephanieae | reverse complement strand
GTATCTGGTCGTTACTTTTTTAAAAAAAAAGCGCTTTGAGGTTTCGACGAAAGGCGCTAAAGAAATATGCTTATTATTATTATTATTATTATTATTATTATTATTATTATTATTATTATTATTATTATTATTATTATTATTATTATTATTATTATTATTATTATTATTATTATTATTATATTATTATATTATATTATTATTAACATGCAAATCATACCATAAAAAGGACCCAAAAATTGTTACAGAACTAATAAGCATGGATACTTCTTTTGCAACCGGTTTAGTGTTTTTTGAAGATGTATAGCTACTACTGAAGGCCAGGAGCCCAAGGGGAAGAAAATGGCAAAGGACTTAAAATAGCTTAAATCCGCTAAGTAGCGGAAATTTGAGACCCATGCACATACACACACACACACACACACGTACTCACACTCACACCCACCCACCCAAACCATCCCAGAGTGCGATGAACAATTAAGTTATGACGCATTTTACATGATATTATGATATTGACACAGACAGCGTTTCCAGACCACCTGTCTATCAACTTGTATCTATCTGTCTATCTTTATCACAACACATTGATTGACACACGCACACGCACACATACAACATGCACGTAGCGTGCTATTTGCAGAATTCGATACGAAGAGGCAAATATGTCGTCGTCTGGGACCACAGAGCTTGAGAACAGTTCTGGTAAGTAAATCATTTTAATTCCTGAACAAGTGTGAACAAGGTGCCAGGCAAATCAAGAAAGATTGTTAGCATCTCCTAAAACTCAACTTAAGTATTTTGGTGATAGGTCTCTTATGAAATTCGGACCCACGATTTGGAATGATCTCCCTCAATCTGTGAGATTCTCGAGCTCAATAGACATTTTCAAAAAAGCCCTGAAAACATATCTTTTCAGGAAATATTTACTTCATTGAATTTTAAATGTATTGTATGTGACATTTATATTGGTGATGTATTGATGCCCTTTTATGCTCTTAATTGTTTTGATACCTTGGTTGAATTTTTTTTTTTTTTTTTAAATTTAATTTAATTTTTATTTTTTATTTTTTAAAGCGCTTTGAGGTTTCGACGAAAGGCGCTATATAAATATGCTTATTATTATGATTATTATTATTATGATTATTAATATTATATTATTATATTATTATTATTATTATTATTATTATTATTATTATTATTCTATATTATTATTATATGATTATTATTATTATTAATATTAATGACAAATACAAGGAAAATAAAACCATCCCAAAAAAATCAGTCGACCTCGACTGGGGATCGAACTTGGTTCGAGGGCAACTGATTTTTTGGGATGGTTTTCTTTTCCTTGTGTATATCTTTTTCTTGAGCTTTTATATAGAGCGATATCCACTAAACGTGCTCAAAGCGCTTTACAAGGGTCCTTGGCCAACAGCAACACGTAACATTTAGAACGGGACATGACGCCTGTTAGGCGATGTTACAATTTTTGTTTGACAAAGACAACGCTGTTAAACGGCCAGGTACTCGTTTTAACCTGAGTACGGTGAGAGAATGTGATAAAGAGCCTTCTCCAAGGACTCAACTATGCGCCGAACGCGAGGCTCGAACCCACGACCTTCCGATCCGAAAGCGAGTGTCATACCACTCGACCCAATAGCCGCATCTGTCTTGCTTTGTCTGGCATCTTTCATACACACTCGTTCAGATCTTTATCTTACACCGGTGCCTGCTTCCTTAATTTCTAGATTTTAATTCTGTGCACTTTATGTTTGTCCCGGTTTCGAGTTCCCATCTCTCACCGTACTCACGTGTAAAATGAGTACCTGATTATTAACAGAGTTTTCTCTGTGGATAAAAATAATATCTATTGCTGTCCCCTCCCGCCCCCGCCATGCATGAATATGGTTATCAACGGTATTTATACAGTTGAGAAAATCGAATATGATGTGGGGTAGCGTGGCCCAGCGGTAAGATCTTTGCTTCATGCCCGAAAGGTACCGAGCTCGAAAACGCGCTGCGCTGTGTGGCCTTGAGCAAGTCACCTCGCCATAGCTCAGTTTGCTGCAACGCACTGCGGCTAACGCCTGGGTTATTCCAGTCTTTATTTGGATTAGACACTCCAGACACATTTCTCCTATGGGATGACTAAAGTGAATTGTGCGGCTATGTGGTCTAGTGGTATGACACTCGCTTTCGGATCGGAAGATCCTGGGTTCGAGCCTCGCCCTCGGCGCATAGTTGAGTCCTTGGAAAAGGCTCTTTACTCACATTCTCTCACCGTACTCAGGTGTAAAATGAGTACCTGGCCGTTAACAGCGTTGTCTTTGTCCGAAAAATTGTAATATCGCCTAACAGGCCTCATGTCCCGTCCTACATGTTAAATGTTGTTGTTGACCAGGGACCCCTTGTAAAGCGCTTTGAGCACATTTTTTGGATATTGCGCTATATAAAAGCTCAATTAATTTATTTATACATTTCTAGCTTTGAAATGATAGTAGTTGTGTTTAGAAAAAAAAATGCAGCGAATTTGTTGTTGTCTTTAAACACTAAATATTCAAACTTGAAAACTTAAGAGAATAAAATATGACTAATAAATGATATATTTGTAACAGTAATTCATTTTTTTTTCAAATTTCAAGTTTATTTACTGTTAGGATTTCGTCAATAATTTCCAAAAATGTGATGGCAACATATTTACATGTGCCTCAGAATGTAGTCTTGTGGTACACCACTCGCTTTCGGATCGGAAGGTTCTGGGTTTGTACTCGCAAAATAGGATTCAATAGTCGTAACGCCACTTCCTTCCTAATGACGCATGGTAACTTAGCAACACTGGCTCTAAACTATCGGAACAATGGCGGACGCCCGTATGAAATATTTCTCCGGCGAGCATAAAAGCGTATCCAAAGGAAAACAACCCATAAATTTGATCATGTTTTGACTTTTACACATTCTGGTCACAAGACATATGAAAAGTTCTAGCCAGCTTGAAGAATAAAAAGTAATGATTTTCTTTGTTTAGAACCACGATGGCCGCCGTTGCCAGGCGGCGTGACATCAGACTACTGAATCCAATTGAGTTCACGGAAAAGCCTCTTTACTCACATTCTCTCACCGTACCTACTACTCACATGTAAATTGAGTGCCTGACCATTAACAGCGTTTTCACTGTCGGGAAAAGAAAATGTAATATCGCGTAACAGGCGTCATGTCTCGTTTTATATGTTACTTGTTGCTGTTAGAGACACTTTGTAAGGCGCTTTGAGCATGTTTAGTGGATTTTGCTCTATATAAAAGCTCAAATAAAAAAAAAATACTCGCTCACCCAGGAGAGAGAGAGAGAGAGAGAGAGAGAGAGAGAGAGAGAGAGAGAGAGAGAGAGAGAGAGAGAGAGAGAGAGAGATATGAAGATAAATAGATAGATATATATATATATATATATATATAATATATAATAAGAGAGAGAGAGAGAGAAGGGGGGGGGGGAGGAGGGGTGTGTCTCTGGTTCGATAAATCAAATCAATAATATACGAATGGATAATTTGATCCCTATTGATGTGATAATACGACAATAATCCCCTCCCCCCCCCTCTCCTCCACCCCCCCCCTCTCCTCCACCTCCCTCCCCCCTCCACCCCGGTCGTTTTTGCTGGTAAATAATCAAACCAGTAACGATGGATTTGGATTTACAATTCCACTGGGAGACGGATGAAAGGCAGTTTGTACATTTTAGATAGAAAATATGGACTTCGTGTATGGATGCATTTTATTTATTTATTTTTTTTTAGAGGGAGGGGGGTGGGGGGTGGATGGAAGCGTGTCTCAGAGGTACGGTCTTTGCTTCGTACCCGAAAGGTACCGAGTTCGATCACCCGCCGCTGCCGCTGTGTGGCCTTGAGCAAGTCACCTCGCCCTAGCTCACTTTGCGGTCCTGCACTGCGACTGACGCCCGAGTTATTCCAGTCTTCGTTTGGAATAGACCCTAGAGATAAATTTCCCCAAATTTTTTCTTCTTCTTCTCCTTCTTCTTCTTCTTCTTCTTCTTCTTCTTCTTCTTCTTCTTCTTCTTCTTCTTCTTCTTCTTCTTCTTCTTCTTCTTCTTCTTCTTCTTCTTCTTCTTCTTCTTCTTCTTCTTTCTTCTTCTTCTTTTTCTTCTTCTTCTTTTTCTTCTCTTCTTCTTTTTCTTCTTCTTCTTCTCTTCTTCTTCTTTCTTCTTCTTCTTCTTCTTCTTCTTCTTCTTCTTCTTCTTCTTCTTCTTCTTCTTCTTCTTCTTCTTCTTCTTCTTCTTCTTCTTCTTCTTCTTCTTCTTTCAGCGTATCCAAAATTTTGCAGTTGCCATCATGAATGCCACATCTTCATGCATCTCCGGTTCATAGCTTCCTCCTCCAGGCCCAGTTCTTTCATATCGTCCTTTACCCTATCCACCCGTCTAGTCTTTGGGCGTCCCCTTTTCCTCTTTCCTGTTAATTGAATATCCAATACTTTCCTTCCCTTTTTTTTTTTTAGCGCATTTCCATCCATTTTCCACGCTCAATGCACGTCACAATATTTAATTTACTTCCCCAAAATGGGGCATAAATAATTACTTCAGACTTCATGGAGCCGGAGTTTATCCCGATTTCTATAACGTGAAACAGTCAGTAGCAATTTCTTGCTATCCTTTGGATAGGACGATGATCTATCGCTTGGTACTTTCCTCCATATCTAATAGAACCAGCTACCCAATCACTGCCGGGGGATAGGGGAGTCAGAAAAAGAATCTCGACTGCACCCGGGATCTATCTCGGTCCCTTTGCGTGTGAAGCGAGAGCTCTACCAACTGAGCTATCTCTCTCTCATCTCACTATCGTCTTTTGTTGTCTTATTCATTGTGTACCGTTGACAAAGGAGATAACCCGAAACATCCACGTAAGACTGTGTATTGAATTCGAATTTCTATTCTATCGTCTCCGCCTCCACCCTCCACCCATTGTTATGTACGTCTTTAACCAGTTAACTGCCCAACTCTGGAAAAATTAATGTTTTAAAATTTGGCCAGAAAATTCAACCTTTAAATATCGATCGATATAAATGACCCTCATATTGGCAAAAAACAAAACAAAACAAAAACAAAAACAAAAAACACACCAAAAAAAAAATCACTAAAAAAATAAACAAAAACAAACAAACCGAAAAACAAACCGAAAAACTAAAAAAAACCCCCCCCCCAAAAAAAACCCCACACACACACCTTTCAAACCTGGGACCTGCGATGTCTTTAATAAAGTCCCAGGTTTGATAATTGTTTTTTTTTCTTCCAAGATGAGGGTCATTTAAATGGATCGATAGTCGAAGGACGAGTTTTCTGGCCAAATTTTTTTTTTAAATCCGCGTCTTTCCAGATTAGGGCAGTTAACTGGTCAAGCTTCGAACAGCAACCTTTGCATTGCGGCTTTCAAAAAAAAGGCGTTGAGTCAACGTACGGCAGATTGTCCATGTGGATTGACATTTCAATCAAGTCTTACTACTACTTACTGTAATAAACACCAGCTGTGTCCTCAACCTCACTCACTGCAGTCTTGAAGAGGACATACATGGTACGTTATAATATTTACGTTATAGTTTGCAGTTTTAAGTTTCACATAAACACAAACTGTGTTGTTGATATTATTATGTATTTCGATGGATTTGAATTTGGAAATTGTATCAGTTGTGTCATTTTAATTCATTAATAAAAAAAAAATAAATGAAGGTATGCCAGCCATATTCTGAGTCTCGAATCTCCTAGGAATATTTAATTTAATATCTCAAGGAAGGCGGAAAAGTTGCAGTGTGATTTCCAGTAAGATATCCACCCGTGTGCTGTCAACATTTCATTTTGATTCAATTTAATTACCGCCCCCCCCCCCCCCACACCCCCCCCCCCCCCCAAAAAAAAATAATAAAAAAAAAACAGAAAAGAAAAGAAAAAAGCCCAGTCAAATTGAGTAATCTTACCTCAGGGGAATATTTTGTTTCATGTGTTTTGGAACTCTAACAGCTTCCAGTTACTTTAAAAGTAGTTATAGAAGGAACGAAATTGGCGTCATTCAGCTCTCTCTCTCTCTCTTATTGTTTTTTCGTCAGCCATTGTTATGAGTAGTTCTCAGTAAATTGTATCAATCAGGCTATAGATAGAATGCGCTTGGCCAAGGAGTTCACAACATTGCCATCCGGAAGTATAACGGACCAACACACAAACTCTGTGTAACCATGAACTTTTATAGTCTGGTTAATACAGTTGAGTGAGAACAACTCACAAACGCGGATGGCAAAAACAATAACAAAGGCCTGAGTGACGTTATCTGCATACTATCTAGAAGCGTTTAAGGTTAAACATTTTTGTGCGGTACGTAATATCCGGCTGCCGGATGTTGTGAGTTTTTAAAAAATCAATTTCCTTTGAGAAGAAATCAAGTCTTTTGTCAAGAACTAACTGGCGAATTGGTTGAAAATACTCAAAATATTTTCACTGCTGAACATGTTTTAAATACACATATATAAGCGCCGCGAATTTTTTAAATTCTCGATTGTCTTCTGGCACTTTCCTACTCACTTCATCTCTAATTTTTTTCCGTGCTCGTTGTTTATTTGAATGTTGTGTTTGTGGTCATCTCGGGACAATTTAACCACCAAATTGTTTTGAGGGTTGGGTCTTTTCTGAACAAAAATAAATTACCTATAGATAGAACGAAGATGACGTCACTCTGGTCTTTGTTATCGCTTTTGCCATCCGCGTTTATGAGTACTTCTCACTAAACTGCATGAAACAGACTATAAACGTTCTTGGTGACACACAGTTTTGTGTGTTGGTCCGTTATACTTCCGGATGGCAATGTTATGAGCTTCTAAGCCAAGCGCATACTATCTATATTTTTGGCGGTTTGAATCATTCTGTATCGTAATTACGGGTAAAGTTGCTGGGAAGAAAAGAAGAGGGAGACAGAGGATAGATTACATTGACAATCTGAACGGATGGATTGGTGGAGGAGGAACAGGGATCGAGGAATTGAGAAGATCTGAGGACAGATAATATGTTTGGAGGGACATGATCGCCGATGTCTGCAACAGGCCTGGCACTTGATGATGATGATGATGATGATGATCGTCATTATAGGTTAAAAAACGACATTTTTGGTGAATAACATACATTTTCTGTGTTGATTTTTGCATCCTGATTTGGGGACCTGGCATAAAAAAGTATTACAATCTTGTGTCCAATTTTTCCCGTAAAAAAACTAATGAAGGAATGACCTCCTTACTCTTCTTTCTTATTAACATTGTAGCGTTTTGTGTCATAAAGGAGAAATTTTACAGCTTTAGCTTATGGGATTTTGTTTAAAACATTACTAAGTTTCGAATCAAAATTTTATGACATAATTGATGTTAGTTAAACTTTTATAATTTGGATTATAGGTTAAAACACACGCTCTCTATCAAGTAAAAAAAAAAAAAAAAAAAAAAAAAAAAAAAAAAAAAAAA
>NC_088363.1:1257011-1337011 GCF_034508935.2 Berghia stephanieae | reverse complement strand
TAGCAACAAGAGGTCATAAAGGAACCGTCAATTTTAAAATACCTGTTTGTTTTTTTTGGGGTTTTTTTTGGGGGGGGGGGGGGGGTATTTTATGTTATTTTATTTATTTATTTTTTTTTTTTACAGAGCACGACAGAATTGTTTATACAAGTCACGTGTCTCAGTGTGTTAAAATGTTTACATTTTCATGAATAATGGATTGAAATTGAAAGTACAATAGTCGAATCTATAATGTATTGTTTCAGAATAGGAGATGGTGGAGAGGAGGGTGTTTGTGTGTGTGTGTGTGGGGGGGGGGGGGGGGAAGATGGGCTTTATGCTAAATGATTAATTAATTCACTGGTGTGTGTGTGTGTGTGTGTGTTTGTGTGTGTGTGTGTTTATGTGTTTGTATGTGTGCTTGTGAAACAGCTGCACGGGGTTTGGATCAGAGTATAATTAATATCATTTTGTTTTGTTAGACCTTACGGATCGGGCAAAGAAATAATTGTTACTGGCAGATAATATAATATAATGGTTTGTGTGATATAATTCTTGGTGCGGATAACTGTTGCTTTAGTGTCTGGAGCCGCGGAAAGATCCATATGATATTATTATTGATCTAAAAAAAGTGCGTATGAAACAGTGCCAGGCAAAGCAGAAATATAGATAGTTCGAAGATGACGTCACGGAGGCCTTTGTTATTGTTTTTTGCCATCCACATTTATGAGTAATGCTCAATGAACTGTATTAACCTGACTATAAACGTTCATGGATACACACAGTTTTGTGTGTTGGTCCGTTACACTTCCGGATGGCAATGTTATGAGCTTCTTAGCCAAGCGCATACTATCTATACGAAAACAGATAATATGGACGTTTCGGGGTTTCTCCGTTGTGTTAACAACGCCACTATCACATAATCTCATTCGTCTATAGTATTTCATTCATCCCGTTTTCTTGATAAAGGGGAAACCCGAATTGTCCATAGTATCTGTTTTCGTATATTAAATTGAAGCTTACATTCGATTTCACATTGTTATTTAGTTCTTTGAGCTTCAAGCAGCAACATTTACACGACAAAGCATAGAGAAGAATACAAGGAAAAAAAAAGCACCCCCCCCAAAAAAAAAAAAAAAAAAAATTAAAAAAAAATGCCTGCTTCGACTTGGGATCCAAACCTCAGACCTCTTGAGGTTCGATCTCCTGTCGAGGCAGTCTAATTTTTTGGGATGTTTCTTTTTTCTTGTTTTTTCCCCCCTCTCTGCTTTGTCCAGCACTGTTTCATATAGATAGTTCGAAGATGACGTCACTCAGGCCTTTGTTATTGTTTTTGCCATCCGCGTTTGTGAGTTGTTCTCACTAAACTGTATTAACCTGACTATAAACGTTCATGGTTACACAGAGTTTGTGTGTTGGTCCGTTATACTTCCGGATGGCAATGTTGTGAACTCCTTGGCCAAGCGCATTCTATCTATACATTTTATTTTTAGATCTTTATCTCGTGTCAGTGCCTGCTTTCTAATTTGTCAATTTTTGAAGGAGCGAAGTTGACGTCACTCAGCCCTTTATTGTTTTTAGACAGCCATTTAAATGATTAGTTCTCAGTAAATGATATCAATCAGACTAAACACATAGTTTTTTGTGTGTGTGTGAGTCGGTACGTTATAGATAGTATGCAGATGACGTCACTCAGGCCTTTGTTATTGTTTTTGCCATCCGCGTTTGTGAGTTGTTCTCACGAAACTGTATTAACCTGACTGTAAACGTTCATGGTTACACAGAGTTTGTGTGTTGGTCCGTTATACTTCCGGATGGCAATGTTTTGAACTCCTTGGCCAAGCGCATTCTATCTATATCCAGCTGGTGGATGTTATGAGTATTTTACCTAAACGCATAGCATAAACGCATGATATTATATTATGTCATGTCTGGTTTGGGAGAAATTCCAAATGCTTCTGCCACTTCTAATGCTATAGATAGAACGAAGATGACGTCACTCAGGTCTTTGTTACTGTTTTTTGCCATCCACGTTAATGAGTACTTCTCACTAAACTGTGTGAACCAGACTATAACAGTTCGTGGTTACACATAGTTTTGTGTGTTGGTCCGTCTTTTTTCCGGATGACAATGTTGTGAGCTTCTTAGCCATGCGCATACTATCTATAGATACTGTTCGTTTGGCTAAGAATCTCACAACATTGCCATCCTGAAATATAACGGACCAACTGTTTGTACACAAAACTATGTGTAACGTTTTTAGTCTGGTTAATATAGTTTAGTGAGAATTACTCATAAACGCAGATGGCAAAAAAAAAAAAAAAAAAAAAAAAAAAAATAAGAGACCCAATTGACGTCATCTTCGTTCTATCTATAAACAGTAACTATTCGTGTTTTCATTGGACTGGTAATTACATAATGCCAGATAATTTCTCTTGTTGGGGTTGTATTCCCGGGGACTGGAATGCCCTCGAAGTGACGTGTACATATTTTCATGTCCGATAACCCAATTTGTTATTCGCTCATCATTGTTGTAATGGAAAGTATGCTCTCAAACCAACGAAAACTGTTGTCCATTACAACAATGTCAAATCAAACCAATAACCGCGTTCGGTTCTCGGACCTGCAAATATGTGCACGTCGGCTTGAAGCAAGGCCTTCTATAGATCGAACAAAATCGCTCTCTCTCTATCTATCTATCTATCTATCTATCTATCTATCTCTCTCTCTTTTTAGTTTTTTGTTTGTTTGTTTGGACTTGTTATATTTATTCCAGCAGCTTTGTGTTCACTTTGACAGAATTAGATTCAATAGTCTGATGTCACTCCGCCCAGCAACGAGCAGCTTGGTTCTAAACAAAGAAAATCGGTTCTCCTCTGGATACACCTTTATGCTCGTCGGAGAAGTATTTCAAAAGGGCGTCCGCCATTGTTCCGATAGTTTAGAACCAGTTACTAAGTTACTATGCGTCATTACGAGGGAAGTGACGTCACGACTGCTGAAGCCTATTCACAACAATATCGTTATAGGGTTGTGTCGTCGTTTCGTGATCGTTTGACACTGTGTTGTGTTTCCATGTGGGATATTGATTCCATTTGGAATTGTGTGTGTGTCGTTCGTGTGTCGTGTGTTGATGATGATGTTTAATATTTAATCAAGCTTCTTATCATCACTCTTGAAACCCCAGGCCTGTTTATGTCATTGATTATAGCTGTGTATTGATTATTTTGGACGGAGTGTCTCTGATATTACACAAAGCAGGCTTGTTAATACTGAAAAGTCAGCGGAGCAGGTACTTAATATGTTGATAATGTCAAAAAAATGAAATTAAGTGAGTCATGAAGTGTCGGAAGACGATAGAGAATGAACGGTTACGGCACCCTCCGCCTGGCTGCGAGAGAGACGCTGTACGATATTATAGAGCATCTCTCTCGTGGCCAGGCGGAGGGTGCTAACAGTCGGTTTCGGGTTCAACTTTCATCGCCGCAAAAGTTAAAAAAAATAATTCTCCATTATCTTCTGGCACTTGTCTACTCACTCCATTTCTTGTAATAGTCGTGTGAATAGATACAACGAAGTTGGCGTCACTCTGGTCTTTGTTATTGTCGTTTGCCGCCCATGTTTTTATAAGTAATTCTCACTTAACTGAATTATCCAGACTATAAAAGTTCATGGTCACACATAGTTTTGTGCGTTGGTCCGTAAATTTCCGGATGGTAATGTTGTGAGCTTCTTAGCCAAGCGCATACCAATATATTCAATGGGACCACTAGTTTCCATGAGCTCTACTAACGACAACTTACTAGGTGGTGCAAAAACCAAATAATGACGTCATAAGACCAGTCCTTTTGGGTCTCAGTGTCAGGCTATAACATAACGATCGCTACAGTCACACTCAACAACTCTCTGTGCCCTCGAAAACAAATACTCAGAATTGGAGCGATCTATAGATAGAATGCGCTTGGCCAAGGAGTTCACAACATTGCCATCCGGAAGTATAACGGACAAACACACAAACTCTGTGTAACCATGAACGTTTATAGTCTGGTTAATACAGTTTAGTGAGAACAACTCACAAACGCGGATGGCAAAAACAATAACAAAGGCCTGAGTGACGTCATCTGCATACTATCTATAGATAGAATGCGCTTGGCCAAGGAGTTCACAACATTGCCATCCGGAAGTATAACGGACCAACACACAAACTATGTGTAACCATGAATTTTATAGTCTGGTTAATACAGTTTAGTGAGAACAACTCACAAACGCGGATGGCAAAAACAATAACAAAGGCATGAGTGACGTCATCTGCATACTATCTATATTCATGTATTCGTCCAACCGTGTCATCAATCACATGATTTGTTGCTGTCCAACAATTGGATATTTCTTAACAAATGTAAACACTCTGCTTTGTTTACAAATGTTGTAAACATACCCGGCCATGTGTCTAGTTGAATCAAGTGACCAATCGTGATGTTAGGTATTTAAAAAGCTGTGAACACTTTTCACTAAGTGGGTCACTTTGAGCACATTTTGCAATGTGGCCGATGACCTCGAGCACATGGAAAGTTAATATAGATCATGTCCATTGAGTCGACTTCGAGTAACATTCAGATTCAGACCCTTTTTCATCTTTTTGGTCATAAAGTCCATTACAACCTTACCATTCAGTTTTAAAAAATGGATAGGCAGTCTTTTGACAACTCCCTCTATTACCAACATCCAAAATCTCTCGCACTCCCTCTTTCTTTGCTTCTCTCAATCACTCCATCTCTCCATCTCTCACTATATATATATATATATATATATATATATATATATATATATATATATATATATATATATATATATTATTGTCACCGACATTCTTTCAACTCCCATTCTCTCTCTTTCTCTCATTGTCACCGACACTCTTTCAACCCCCACTCTCTCTCTCTCTCTCACACACACAGACACACACACACTATTCCCCCCCCCCAAACCCACACACCCACCCATCCCCCCCCCCCCCCCCCCCCCCCCCCCCCCCCCCCCGCCTTTCCACTTCCAGATGTATTAAAAGTCAAATGGATACACACATTATGTCTAAATATAATAATATATATAATTGTATGACTCATGACATTTTGCTGCTTTCTACTGGAATTGAGTTTTCCTCGTAAAACCGTCACTGCTCTTTTCTCTCTAGAATGAATGACGTCACATAGCTTTTCGTCATTGTTTTTTTTAGACCGTCAGGTGGGTGATTAGTTCTATCTCTCTTTCATTCTCTCTCCTTCTCTCTCTCTCTTTCTCTCTCTCTCTCTCTCTCCCTCTCTCTCTCCCTCTTTTCCTCTTTCTCTCTCTCTCTTAAAACAAAATTCTGTAGCTTCAGTGCTACTTTGTCTCTCTCTCTCTCTCTCTATCTATCTATCTATCTCTCCCCTCTCTCTCCTCTCCCTCTCCTTTCTCTCTCTCCTCTCTCTCTCTCCTCTCTCTCTCTCCATTCTTTCTTTCTCCTCTCTGTCTCCTCTCTCTCTATTTCTCTCTCCCTTTCTCTATCTCTCTCCCATTCCCTATCTCGCTCTCTTCCTCTTTCTCTCTCTCTCTCTATCTCTCTTTCTCTCTATCTCTGTCTTAAAACAAAATACTGTAGCTTCAGTTCTACTCTCTCTCTCTCTCTCTCTCTCTCCCTCTCCCCCTTTCTCTCCCCCCTCTCTCTCCCCTCCCTCTCCCTTATATCTCCTCTCTGTCTCCTCTCTTTCTCTCTCTCTCTCTCTCCCTCTCTCTCTCTCTCTCTCTCTCTCTTCTATCCCACCCCCCTCTCTCCGAAGTGTATAGATTAATTTTTATTGAATGCAAGTATTGTTGTTACGGAAGAATCCGTTTGTCTCTGGGACTCTGGGACTCTGGCACTGTGTGTCCCAACTGAAGAGGGGAATGGAACCAACCGTCCGGCCTTGGTGATGCATCTTGTGTATGTGTGTGTGTGTGTGTGTGTGTGTGTGTGTATAGAATGGAAAAGAGTGACGTGTTACTCTTTCCACAGCTGTGTGTACGAAAGGGTGATAGGTGAGTAATATAATAATATGGTTGTGCGTGTGAGCATGTGTGTGTGTGTTTGTGTGTGTGTTAGTGTGTGTACGTGCGTTTGTGTGTGTGTATTTAATGAGGGGAGGGGGGAGGGGTGTTAGAATTTGCGTTTGTTGTCGCGGAATTCCATCTTTCCTTTTTTGTCTAATTCATTATTGATCGCCACAAGCACAAACACTCACACCACACATACACATACACATACACACGCTAACACACATACACAAACACACACATACACGCTGTAATAATAGCACCGGTCTGTTGTTTGATCTACTCATTGAAATCCATAGCACACAAGCGGTCCCAAGAACCGTTTATTGAGAACGCACGGCAAATGATTGTAAATGCATCGGTTCTCTCTGTATGTGTCCGTTTATCTATTTGTGTTAAAATGTAGTTTGGTTTGTGTTTATTGTGGGGATATATTATAATAATATACGCTACCTAGTTAATTATTTTTATTCCGTCCTAAGCGTGTGATTATTTATCATGTGTACAATAAATCATTTATTCTATCGTTGCTTCGTACTTAGTGATTGTGTGTTTATTTAGTTATTTACCTATTTTACGGCCTAATATATAATGTGAATAATTTATCATTTATGTATTCCATCATAGCTTTGTGTTTATTTATTTATTTATTTATTTATTTATTTATTTATTTATTTATTACATGTTGTTATCTAAACGATCGGCGCAGTTCTCGTGGATGTCAGTGATAATAAAGCATATCATTATGCACCTTTGAATGGGAGCAAGTTCGTTATTTTCATGCAGAATGATGTTATTAATTTATACGGATCTTTTCTCTCGCGATCTGTCGTTTGTTGTTCGGGGGATGCGATTCTATTCGATTTGAGTGTATTCCTCTTTGTTGGATTTTGTGCTTGTGTCCGGATGAGACTTTAGGTGATTTCAAACTAAGTACATTGGTGGTATGCTCTTGGAATCAACATCTGATCCCTTATTGGTTCCCAGTTCCCCTATGTCTTACTTTTTCTTGGGTGCTTTAATTGTAATTCTAGAACTTTTTACCATCCCATTTTCTTCCTTTTTACCCGCGCTGATATAACCTAAATGTGTTGCAAGCGCCGTGAAACCCTTAAAAACGAAACAAACAAACGATTCAATTCGATTCGATTCGATGAATTTCTGATCCATCATTCGGATGTGACGTTTGGATGTTATATAAAAAAAAAAAAAAAAAAACTAAACCGAATCACCGGTCAAAGCTTGTATGGATTATATTATTATAAGATAGATGTTGACGTTGTGGAAATAATGACATGTATATTATAAGCAATGGCACGCTGTTGTGAAGAGTATATTGTTATCATGTATTTCCTTTTGTCATTGAATTATGACAACACAATGATCTAATATAATTGAATGTGTATGTGTGCGTGTGTGTGTGTGTGTGTGTGTGTTGGGGGAGGGGTGATTACAAATACTTTATATGTTCAGAGGGTCTACTTTTCTTATTTCTCATGTCTCTTTTTACCTTCTTAACCACAGCTATCTCTCAGTATGTTCAATAAGATGAATGAATGAATGAATGAATGCCAGTCGAATCCGTTCGTAGCCTTCTGAAATATATTATTCATTCAATTCTAATTGATCGATTTTTATTTGTTTTGTGTGTGTGTGTGTGTGTGTGTGTGTGTGTTTGGTGTGTTTTGTTTTTTTAAAGTAAATTTGTGTTGGTAAGCATGTACTCAGACTTTATGGACACCCTTTATAGATAGAATGATGTTGACGTCACTTGGGTCTTTGTTATTGTGTTTTGCCATCCGCGTTTATGAGTAATTATCACTAAACTGTATTAACCAGACTAAAACGTTTAATGTTACACATCGTCTTGTGTGTTGGTCCGTTATACTTCCGGATGGCAATGTTGTGAGCTTCTTAGCCAAGCGCACACGATCTATAACGAGATCAACACTTGTTAGAATAAATATCTTTGGCGAGGCTCTTGTGTCAACCAAGTCACATTGTGTTGCTGTACTGAATAACCCTTTGTATTGGGTACTCGATCTTTCTCGTCTGTCCTGGTGTATTTGCACACGTATCGGAGGTAGTATTGGTCGTCGGGTGGGAGGCGATTGGTTGGAAAGGCAAATCAAGAGGATGAATTAAAGATGAGTTCTACCTTACTCTAACAAAAAATACGTTTTTAAAATTTTGGCCAAAAATACTCGCCCTTCAAATATCGATCGATTAAAATGACCCTTATCCTGGTAAAAGCTCTCAAATCTGAGACCAGGTGAAGTCTTTAATATCGTCCCAGGTTTGAGAGTTTATGACAAGATAAGTATCATTATTAATAAATCGATATTTGAAGGACGAGTTTTCTGGCCAAAATGTTAAATATGTTTTTTTTTTCTTTTTTTTTCATTGCACGAGAGAGTTTTCCCCAAGTCTCCTTAGTCGTCCATTTACAAAACCTAATTCTTTTGTTCAGTTTGGCCAGGAAACCTTTGCTAATTCAAATATCGATCCATTAAAATGACCTTTCAACTTGTGGATGTGTCTATTTGGCCCTATTTACACGTACAGACTTTTAGTACACGGTCCGACGAACATGGATTTGACGCGGTGGATGTGCGTTACCGCGAATCGACAGATGTCGACGAGAGAAGTTCCCAGATAATACTCTTCAACAGTCGTAACGTCACTTCCTTCCTAATGACGCATGGTAACTTAGTAACACTGGCTTTAAACTATCGGAACAATGGCGGACGCCCGTATGAAATATTTCTCCGGCGAGCATAATAGCGTATCCAGAGGAAAAAAACACACATAAATTTGATCATGTTTTGACTTTTACGCATTCTGATTACAATACATATGAAAAGTTCTAGCCAGCATGAAAAATAAAAAGTAATGATTTTCTTTGTTTAGAACCAAGATGACATCAGACTACTGAATCCTATTGCTCCGCGTCGGATGTGGGGCAACACACACACACACTCACACACACACACAATATATTAAATATATATATATATATATATATATATATATATATATATATATATATATCACCACCACCACACCACCACTACAGCACACAGCAAAAATAAATGAGTGAACTTCACTCTACTGAGAGAGAGAGAGAGAGAGAGAGAGAGAGAGAGAGAGAGAGAGAGAGAGAGAGAGAGAGAGAGAGAGAGAGAGAGAATCCCTTTCCGTAGTTTGAAGTAAGAGGGACTTCAGTGAAAACTAATCACCCACGATGATAAGTCAACACGACGACAGGAAGAAGATATCAGGCGGCTCCTGATACCAGGAGGTTGGGCGGACATCCGTGGGATGAGATTGAAATTCCTCGTTTACACGCTCAGTTTTCACGAGTTTTGGTCCATTATCCACAATCTGTGGACATCCGTCGGACCGCGTACGAAAAGTCTGTGCGTCTAAAAAACCTGACACTTCAGAGTTGGCATTTTGATGTGTTTGACGGCCATTTTTATCATTGGCTGTATAGATAGAATGCGCTTGGCCAAGGCGTTCACAACATTGCCATCCGGAAGTATAACGGACCAACACACAAACTATGTGCAACCATGAACTTTTATAGTCTGGTTAATGCAGTTTAGTGAGAACAAACGCGGATGGCAAAAACAATAACAAAGGCCTGAGTGACGTCATCTGTATACTATCTATACTGAAAGTTCCGGTAGCTCAGTTGGTATTGTACACTCGCTTCACACCCAAAAGGACCGAGACCGATCCCGAGTGAAGTCTTATTTCGAAAACCCCTGCCATTTTTTTAAAAGTTAAAAATAATTATGTCAAGTCGGTAAACATCCCCTCGCTCATGTGTTTAGTTGTAATATCTATAAATAAACATATGAGCGAGAGGATGTTTATATAATGTATGTCTGTATGTATGTATGTATGTCTGTCTGTCTGTCTGTTCGTTCGTCTGTCTGCCCGTCCCTCCGTCTGTCCCTCCGTCTGTCCCTCCGTCCGTCCGTCCGTCCGTCCGTCTGTCTGTTTGTCTGTATATATATATGTGTGTATGTGTGTGTGTGTGTGTGTGTGTGTGTGTGTGTGTATTCGTAGCTGAATCCATTTAAATAATTGGCGATTAACGTATAATTACCACATTTAAGGTTAGAACACAAAATAAATCGCTAGGGGCGTTTTTAAAAATCGTCGTGGTTTTATTCTTCTTTTGTTTGTTTCATTGACATCTTTGTTTTTTTTTTTTTTTCTTGATAGCGCGATTGAGTTTTGGTTAACATTTATAACATGTGCCCCACCCAAACCATCTGGTATTATATAACAAGGCAATTTATTCTAATAACCGTCCATAATGATTGTCGATTGAATTTACAACAGCAAACACAGTGCAGCTGTCACACGAACCCAGCCAGTCACCTGTTACTGAAAATGGGAGATTTTTTTTATCATCCACCCGTTGTAAGATAAACATGTGATTAATGATTAAACAAAAGCTTTCACAACGTTGTTTGGATTTGATTAAAATTATATCATAAGGGATAGATTAGCCTTCAGTTTACTCTTTTAACTTTGTGCGGCTTTGGTGGTCTTACTGTAAGACACTCGCTTTCGGATCGGAAGGTCCTGGGTTCGAGCCTTGCTCGTCACATTAGTTGAGTCCTTGGAAAAGGCTCTTTTGCTCACATTCTCTCATCTTACTCAAGTGTAAAATGAGTACCGTTAACAGACCGTTAACAGACCGTTAACAGCGTTGTATCTGTTCAAAAAAAAAATGTAATATCGCCTAACAGGCGTCGTGTCCAGTCCTAAATGTTAAACGTTGCTGTTGGCCAGGGACCCCTTGTAAAGCGCTTTTACCACATTTAGTGGCCATTGCATTTTATTGAAGCTCAATTTTTTACCCCCCCCCCCCCCCCATTTAAAATAAACCCAACTAAAAACAAAAACAAATGATAAAAAAAGAAACACCCCCCCCAAAAAAAAAAAACAACAAAAAACAAAAAAACAAAAGAAAAAACAAACAGACAAACAACGAACAAACATAAACAAAATAAGGAGTTTTGAACCGAATAGAGGAAAGTGAGACTGTTATGAAACGTCATATTCTGATTCCCAACTGCAGGAAGTTTTAAACTTAAAGGAAGGAGAAGAAGACATAATATTATTCCAAGTTAAAACATTTTCTTGCGAAAATATATCTTATTTTTTTTTTTTAAAAGAGCAGGTCTTTAGCCAGATATGTACTAGTTGATGATTAAGTCTGTTTGATGGTTATAATAATATATTTACTGAAGTCATCATGTTGGATTAGCCTTACCGTCATCGATTTTTTCCCCCTGTACATTTTATTGACGTTCCTAATTCCATTTAACGCATGAAGGCTACGTCTAGCAAGTTAGCCGGTAAGTCAAGTTATGGAGGGAAAACATGCTATAGATAGAGGGAATGTGTTTTTTTTTTCTTCCTATCTAGTTTGAGTCCTACCATTGGTTAGTTATTGTTTTGGGAGATGATATTCTTTTCCTTGTAAATCATCTCTCTGTTATGTATTACTATATTTGTTATTTTGAATGTATAATGCAAGCATTTGAGTTTATTCCTCTTTGTTGGATTTTATGCTTGTGTCTGGATGAGACTAATAGGTAGGTGATCTCAAACTAAGTACATTGGTGGTGTGTTCTTGGAATCTACATCTGATCCCTATTTGTACCCAGTTCCCCTATGTCTTACTTTTTCTTGGGTGATTTAAATGTAATTCTATACCTTTTTACTTTCTGATTTTCTTCGTATTTACTGGTGCTGATATAACCTCAGTGTGTTGCAAGCGCCGTAAAACCTTTAAAAACAAAACAAACCTATCATTGGTAACAAATATATATTATAATACAGACATTCCAAGGACTGAAACGCGGTCAGGGCAGTCATCTCAGCGTTGTGGCTTGTTATTTTTAATTAATATATTTATGAGTTTCGTTTTCTATTAACCAGTATATTATTTTTGACCAATCAAAACATAGAATTTGTTACACACCTTCACACGTACTCGGACAAACATAGTTGGTTGTTTATAAACAATAAAGTGAATGAATTCTGCCTTTCTCTGACCTCATACCCCCAAATGGGTGAATAGTTATTACACGATTTTCTCGATCATATTATACACGTTTAAGTTTACACATATATTATTTCAGTGTTGGTTTTATTCGTCAAGCGGTACATCAGTGGGTATTTTACTTAAGACACATTCCATAGTATAGTGTGTAAAACGATAGTAATACCTGTGTCGTTTGCTATGTTTACCAATCACTGTCATTGTTTACATTGTGACGACTCTCCGAGAGGCGTGGTTATCTAAGTGTCAATTAGAAACCATCAAGCCTTCAGAAATACCATTTCCGTCTAAATTGACATTAAAAGAGTATTCACAACAAAGGGACGGAATCAGTGTCAAAACGCATTCGCCTTAATATCTGCAATTTGGACCAACAGCCCTCTAATCTAAGCTGCCGTATAGATAGTTCGAAGATGACGTCACTCAGGCCTTTGTTATTGTTTTTGCCATCCGCGTTTGTGAGTTGTTCTCACTAAACTGTATTAACCAGACTTTAAAAGTTCATGGTTACACAGAGTTTGTGTGTTGGTCCGTTATACTTCCGGAAGGCAATGTTGTGAACTCTTTGGCCAAGCGCATTCTATCTATTCTGGAAAACAAAACAAAACAAAACACATTGTAAACATTTTGGCTAGAAAACTCGATGGATTAAAATGAGCCTCGTCTTGTCAAAAGCTCTCATATCCCTGGAACTCCATCTTCATCCTGACAAAAACTCTTCCAAACCTTCAACTTCCTTGAAGACTTCCGGTGATGTCCCAGGTTTGAGCGATTTTTTTTTAGGACAAGATGAGGGTCGTTTTAATCGATCGACACGAGTCTTCTGGAGAAAATCATAAAAATATGAAAATGTTTTTTTTTTTTTGTTGTTGTGCGCCCCCCCCCCCCACCAGATATCTTGCAGGAGGGGAGGGCGGTAAGGGCATACATTGTGTAATCGTTTTATGTCATGGGTTTTGCAATATAGACTTAGGTTACCCCATAGAGAATACAGGGGTTACCCTTCGTCCAGTTGGTTAACGAAAAAAAAAAAAAAAAAAAAGGGGGGGGGGGGGGGGGGTAGGAAAAGGGGCTTGTGTTTGTAGAAAGGTTTACTACAATTACTTGGGTTATTATTATTATTATTATTAGTTAGCACTGGCTACTCTTGGTGCGACCTGACATTGCCTCACAGTTTCTGAAAGTGAATGCTGGTCGAGTCTATCTGTCAGTTTAATATTTATATCGGACTACGTGTTTTATATCGAATCTTTCCATTGTGGATGTGAAATAGAATTTGACCTTGGTGATAAATGCCAATGCTTCATATTATATTATAGCATTGACAATTATTTTTTAGAATTATCATTGTCCAGTCTATCTATTAGTTCGTAATGATATTTTTGTGTCGAAGTGTTTTAAAGATAGAATGAAGTTGACGTCACTCGGGTCTTTCTATTGTTTTTTGCCATCCACGTTTAGTAGTAATTCTCACTTAACTGTATTATCCAGACTATAAACGTTCATGGTTTCACAGAGTTTTGTGTGTTGGTCCGTTATACTTCCGGATGGCAATGTTGTGAGCTTCTTAGCCAAGCGCATTCTATCTATACCTAGAATCTTTACAGATTGTGGCTGTGAAATAGAATGTGCCTTGCTGTGAAATTAATGACAATGCCTCTTGGATAGCATTGTTTTTGAAAATTATGCTCGTCCAGTCTCTCTATCAGTTTATAATGATATTTTTGTGTCAAGGTGTTTTATATATCTAGTCTTTACACAGTGTAGATGTGAAGAGAATAATATGGGCTTGGTGTGAAATTAATGACAATGCCTTTTGTATAGCATTGACAAGTTGTTTTTGAAAATTATGCTGGTCCAGTCAATCTATCAGTTAATAATGGGCATGATCTATATTACCTTTCCATGCGCTCGAGGTCATTGGTCACATTGCAAAGTGTGCTCAAAATGACCCATATAGTGAAAAGTATTCATTCACAGCTTTTGAAATATCTAGAATCACGATTGGTCATTTTGTTCAGAATGACACATGAGTATGTGTACAATTTTCATAAACAAAACAACGTGTTTACATTTGTTAAGAAGCATCCAATCGTTGGACAGCAACAAATCATGTGATTGATGACTGGGTTGGACGAAAACATGAATATAGATCGCTCCCATTATAATATTATTATTATTGTGTCAAAGTGTTTTATCCTATTTTTTATTTGGTAAGATATATATTTGTTACATCAGAAGTCTCATGACATAATATAATCTCCCTTTATCTGCCATTATTGTTAAATGTCCTGATATTTTTTATTCAATAATTCATGTTGACAGCTATTTTTCGTCTCTCTATGCATTTGCACGATATGGTGCATGTGTTTGTCGTTGTGAGCTTGGAATGTGTGTGTGCGCGCTTGTATAAATGGATGTGCTTGTGTACGGAATGTTTATAATGACGCTTTACAATTTTGTGCGCCCTAGAGCTGTTTTGTCAACGGGATTTGGCGCTATACATATAAACTGTGTTATTATTATTATTATTATTATTATTATTATTATTATTATTATTATTATTATTATTATTATTATTATTATTATTATTATTATTATTATTATTATTATTATTATTATTATTTATTATTATTGTTATTATTATTATTATTGTTATGATTATTACTATTGCTATTACTATTGCTATATATATATATATATATATATATATATATATATATATATATATATATAATATATTATATTATATATATATATTATATTATATATATGCACGCACACAAATAAACAAACTCACACAAACACACACACAGACACACACACACACACAAACAAACAAACTCACACAAACACACGCACACAGACACACACACATACAAATAAACTCACACAAACACACACACACACACACACACACACACAGTCGCCACACCAAATTCGCTGTTTACAAATTGCACTGTCAGGGATTTTATGTCGACACTGATTGGTTGATATTTTCTGGAGGCGGCCATTATTCTATTGACCTACTATGGAGATTGTTTTATTATTGTTATCAATGCGAGAGGTGTGACCAGATCGATATAAAACAATCAATTTGCCTTTATTGTGTGTCGATACATATGACATTCGTTGTGCGCATTGGATTGCATTTGTGACTCACCGCCATAAAATGGTATTATGTTGGTTTGGTTAAGATGCTAAAAATTGAACTAATAGTCGTATTGTTGCAACTTGGGTAAAGTTTATATTACGCTTTAGTGAGGACAATATAGATAGGATGTATTAAGAGATAGAATCTAAATCGGATATTTCCTTGATAATAAATAAATATTTATTTTTCATAATGATTGTTCAAACCGTTTTCGATTGCTTATTAAATACATCCAATGAATAGATAGAACGAAGATGACGTCACTCTGGTCTTTGTTATTGTTTTTTTTTGTCACCCGCGTTTATGAGTAATTCTCACTAAATTGTATCAACCAGACTATAAACCTTCAAGGTTACACATAGTTTTGTGTGTTGGCCCGTAATTCTTCCGGATGGCAATGTTGTGAGCTTCTTAGCCAAGTTCATAATATCCATACATGTTTATAGATAGTATGCAGATGACGTCACTCAGGCCTTTGTTATTGTTTTTGCCATCCGCGTTTGTGAGTTGTTCTCACTAAACTGTATTAACCAGACTATAAAAGTTCATGGTTACACAGAGTTTGTGTGTTGGTCCGTTATACTTCCGGATGGCAATGTTATGAACTCCTTAGCCAACCGCATACTATCTATACACATTTTAAGATCACCATTGTTTGTTATTGTTTTTCGATAGCCATTTTGACGATTAGTTCTCACTAAGTTATATCAATCAACTTATAAACGCTTCTGAAGGTTACCCATCGTATTTGTAATTGTTGGTGATACGTTATATCTAGCTGGCGAATGTTGTGAGTATTTTACCTAAACGGACAGCATCAACAGTCATTTGATTTTACACACACACACACACACACACACACACGCGCACAAACCTAAACACACTCTGAATCCGACATTTTTGCTCTCGATACTATGCTTGCATATGGGCCTTAGCAGTGTCAGTACATAACATAATCAAGTCAGAAGGTGAACAATTTGGATTTGCATTTTTTTTTTCATTTTCGGAAAAAATATGCTCACCGAGGCATTTTAATCTTTATTTGAAGTAAATCGGGTGATTTTTCATGAAGTTATGGTCAGATGAATGGGAAAGGTATCCAGCAACTTTTCTCAAATTTCATACTTTTTCAACTTGATGAGCTGTAAAAAATATTTAGAAGTGAATTTAAGCTTTGATATTTCCCGGAGATGTATAAAAAGGGTTGATTTTATCATTTATGACAAGAATTCATTTTTGATAAATTTAAAAACAAAAAAACCCTCTAACTAAACTTGACAATATCTCAGTTCAAACCTTTTCACCATCCGACTGATTATGTCATTCACTGTAACAATCATCACTTTCGGACATCATTGGTTCATCTTGCCATACAATACCGGTATGAGATGGTGGGCCACATAGTTATTATGTTTTATTGTTATTGATTGGCAAACGTTTTGGCTGCGCACATTGGACTGCATGCACGTTTTATTGTTACCATCGATTGTGTATCCTGTTCCAACAGGATCATCATAATCACATTGAAATTGCCATTGGTGTTTTGTGTGTGCGTGCGTGTGTGTGAGTGTGTGAGAGTGCGTGCGTGTGTGTGTGTAGTACAAATGGTCACCGTGAGTTGGCTTTGATTAAAACAAAAGAATTGAAGTGGTTTGGTCCTTTGTATTGATACCACACGTTTAGGTGAGATACTCACAACATGCGCCATCCGGATATAATGGACGAACATATAAAATTATGTGTAACTGTGAACGATTTTATCGTGTGATTGATGTTATTTCATGAGAACTGAATGGCTGTCTAAAAACAATAACAAAGAGCTGAGTGATGTCAATTCCTTTCGTTCTGTTTATAACTTTAAATATAATTGTAGGTATTCACAATGATTGGAAATTGTAAAAGAGTGATAATGAGGATTTCATAGGAGTACTAGTTCATATTTTTTTTGGTGAAGTGAGTAGGAAAGTGCCAGAAGACAATAGAGAATAACAATTTCGCGGCGGCGATGGTGGGCTCGAACCCGCGAATTTACTGGTACGACAACTCGTGGTGGATAGCTCAGACAGTAGAGTCACGGTCTCCCCGGCCAGGCGGAGTTGTCGTACCAGTAAGGTAGCAGGTTCGAGCCCCCAATCGCCGCCGCGAAATTTTTATTCTCTAATTATTATGTTCTGACACTTTCCAACTCACCTCATTTCTTGTGATTATCAACACAGTGCCTGCTCCACTAGCTTTTCTGAACAAGTTATTATGTTGTGAAATACGTGGAATACTTTTGATACTTATTCATTGGACCTCGTGTTTCTGGATATCTTTGGATGTATAATGGATATAACCCTGGATTTGTAACACTTGAACCATTCAGCCATGTACAGGAGTACCGCTGACGCCTCCACCACTTTTGTGGAGGGACCAAGCAGGAGTAAGTGAACATTGTTTCTCTCTCTCTCTCTCTCTCTCTCTCTCTCTTTCTCTCTTTCTCTCTCTCTCTTTCTTTCTCTCTCTCAAATCTCTCTCCCCATCTCTTCTTCTCCGTCTTCTTCTTCTCCGTCTTCTTCTCCTCCTCCTCCTCCTCCTCCTCCTCCTCCTCCTCCTCCTCCTCCTCTCCTTCCTCCTCCTTCTCCTTCTTCTTCTTCTTCTTCTTCTTCTTCTTCTTCTTCTTCTTCTTCTTCTTCTTCTTCTTCTTCTTCTTCTTCTTCTTCTTCTTCTCCTCCTCCTTCTCCATCCTCCTTCTCCATCCTCCTTCTCCATCCTCCTTCTCCTCCTCCTCCTTCTTCTTGTGAATAAGAAAAACGAACAAACTGAGAGTTGCTTTTTTTCTTTGGCTTCTCGAAAGACATTATTAAAAACTTATATTTATTTACTGTGCGATTTTATGTTGGTAATAATCTCATGCTGACATTTTCTCACTTCACCCAGGTAGATAATGAGTACCTGGTCTGTAAACAGCGTTCTCTTTGTTGAAATAATTTGACTTGCATCACGTCTCGTCTTACATGTTAAGTATTTGCTTTGGCCTGCGGCTCGTGTAAAGCGTTTTGCAGTGTGACCAGTGACCGGAGCACATGAAAAAATGATGATATAGATAGTATGCAGATGACGTCACTCAGGCCTTTGTTATTGTTTTTGCCATCCGCGTTTGTGAGTTGTTCTCACTGAACTGTATTCACCAGACTATAAAAGTTCATGGTTACACAGAGTTTGTATGTTGGTCCGTTATACTTCCGGATGGCAATGTTGTGAACTCCTTGGCCAAGCGCATTCTATATATAGGTTTTAACAACTTAGATATGGTCACGAAGTTTTGAGTTTGAGCCAAATTTTCGTATTTCTACGAATATTCCGTATTACAAGGCAGGTCTGGATAAGGTCAGCCTGGCCAGACTAGACTGCGATACGATAGATTTAATCTTTAGTAGTCAGTAGTCAGAACATGTACTTCTTGAGCATTTATATAGCGCAATATCCACTAAACGTGCTCAAAGCGCTTTACAAGGGGTCCCTGGCCAACAGCAACACATAACATGTAGGACGAGACATGACGCCTGTCAGGCAATATTACAAATTTTTGGGACAGAGACAAAGCTGTTAACGGCCAGGTACTCATTTTACACCTGAGTACGGTGAGAGAATGTGAGTAAAGAGCCTTCTCCAAGGACTCAACTATGCGCCGAGCGAGGCTCGAACCCAGGACCTTCCGATCCGAAAGCGAGTGTCAAACCACTCGACCATATAGCCGCACAAAAAGCATGTACTTTATCAATCGTGATGACAATCATAGTATTATAATTTTATAGATAGTTCGAAGATGACGTCACACAGGCCTTTGTAATTGTTTTTTGCCATCCGCGTTTGTGAGTTGTTCTCACTAAACTGTATTAACCAGACTATAAAAGTTCATGATTACACAGAGTTTTGTGTGTTGGTCCGTTATATTTCCGGATGACAATGCTGTGAACTCCTTGGCCAAGTCTATAGATAGTATGCGCTTGGCTAAGAAGCTCATAACATTGCCATCCGGAAGTATAACGGACCAACACACAAAACTGTGTGTATCCATGAACGTTTATAGTCTGGTTAATACAGTTCAGTGAGTATTACTCATAAACGCGGATGGCAAAATTCAATAACAAAGACCTGAGTGACGTCATCTTCGAACTATCTATAGGCCTCAATAATGTCAATGAAACAACACGAGGCATTGTCGCCGAATAGGTAGATTGCTGGATTCACACGAAAGTCAACGAAAATGTTATGTCTTGTTAAGTTTAAAACAGCGCCGACCCCACCTTCTTGTCCACTGAGGACTCCTGGTCTGACCGATAACCATGAGGTCTGTGGTTTGATCCCCAGTGGAAGCAGAATTATTTTTTTTCCGTGAAATTTTTCTTTTCTTTCTTTCTTTCTGTTTTGTTTTTAATTTAAAAATTTTTTTTTGTTATATTTGACACACATTTATCCCCCCCACCTCCAGATTTTTACCTTACACTATTGCCATATGCATGGATACTATTCTCATATTCTCTCACTGAGTAACCTTGGTCAATCTGAATCATTGTCTTGTTGTGTAAGGTGTCAATGGTCTAAATCCCATCACAGACCAGAGCTGTGGAATCCATCACAGACCAGAACTGTGGAATCCATCACAGACCAGAACTGTGGAATCCTCTAGCCTTCAGGCTGTGAAGAACGACTTGGTGTTAATCAGGCAAAGTGCTGTGACGTACTTTAGAACCCCCCCCCCCGCCCCCTTAAAAAAAAAAAAGAAAAAAGAAAAGAAGAAAATTGGCCAAAGACATATTCTTAAAATATGCTTAGATTCTAACGACAACCATCTTGTCTAATCATCTTAAACCCGAGATTTCTAAAATTTCTCTGATTTGAAATATTTTGGCAAAGACGAAAGTCATTTTGATCGATGGATATTTGATGTCATTTTTTTTTTCTGGCTAAAAATTTATAAAAGTGTTTCGGCATAATATAGCAGTACTGGGAATGACGCTGCTGCTGCTACTGATGATGATGATGATGATGATGATGATGATGATGATGATGATGATGATAATCAATCTGGCCTGTCTATAGCATGTTTGATATTAAACTAATTAATTACACTGTGGCATGTTTACCAATCTGTGACAATGTGCTAAAGTCATGACTGACTGGTGAGTGTGTGTGTGTGTGTGTGTGTGTGTGTGTGGGTGTGTGTGTGTGCGTCGGGGGGGGGGGGGGGGGGGGTGGAGAGAAAGATAAAATCTATGTCTATGGAAATTAGCTGCCAACCAACGAGTTGTAGTTAATTTTCTCCCCTGATAAACTACTTTTAGTTACACAATGCAGACCTGCCTACAACTACGACAAATTCGTAGAGTTACGAGATTTTGGCTCCAATTTCAGAAATACATGGGCATCTTTAAGTCATTAAAACTTATTGAAAATGAAAGTTGATGCCAGACTACATCATTTTGAAGTGTTTTCTAATCCTTGTGGTGGCAATTTGTTGATTTTTATAGTCAACTAGAGATAGTATGAAGTTGACGTCACTCAGGTCTTTGTTATTGCTTTTTGCCACCCGCGTTTATGAGTAATTCTCAATAAACTGTATTAACCAGACTATAAACGTTCAATGTTACACACAGTTTTGTGTGTTGGTCTGTTATACTTCCGGATGGCAATGTTATGAGCTTCTTCGCCAAGCGCATACTATCTATAGTCAACTATAGATAGTATGAAGTTGACGTCACTCAGGTCTTTGTTATTGCTTTTTGCCACCCGCATTTATGAGTAATTCTCACTAAACTGTATTAACCAGACTATAAACGTTCAATGTTACACAGAGTTTTGTGTGTTGGTCCGTTATACTTCCGGATGGCAATGTTGTGAGCTTCTTTGCCAAGCGCATACTATCTATAGCGACTACATTATTTCTATCTCCTAAAAACTACGAATTTTTAGATTCTCAAGTTGGCAGGTCTGTACAATATATCCCAATTTTCGTCACCATTGAGCGGTTGGTGTCCTGTCTTGTCATATTCTGCCGTACTCTGGAAAAACACATATTTAGAATTTTGGCCAGAAAACTCGTCCTTCAAATATCGATCGATTTAAATGACTCTCATCTTGGCAAAAACTCTCAAACCCGGGCCACTCGGCGAAGTCCCGCGAATGAGTATGTTTCAGCCAAAGTAATTTGTAACTTAAACGCTGGTATCTCGGAGTTATAGCGCTATATATAAGTTTCAGCATTATTATTATTATTATTATTATTATTATTATTATTATTATTATTATTATTATTATTATTATTATTATTATTATTATTATTATTATTATTATTATTATAATAAAAACCAAAGAGGAGTAAGTAATAAAGTAAGTAAGTAAGTAAGTAAGTAAGTAAGTAACGATAGTTGAACTGTTGCAATATCTGATTAAAATATCTTTAATGAAGAGTTAGTTATCAGTATGCATCTTCTTGAGAAAGGCACATTTTTGTTTGTTTGTTTTGTTTTGTTGTTGTTGTGATATTTATCAGCGTTTAGTTTGTACTTCGTCGCCAGAACTACAATTTGTATAACTACCACCCAAGTCAGACCAAAACCCTTTAAAAAAATCATTTTACATGAAAAATCTTATCGATTTGGATGACACTAACTTGTCATTATAAAGACCAAAGTTCTTAAGTGTCGTTAGGCCCATGGAGCCGGAGTTTATCCCGGTTTCAAACGTGTGAAACAGACAAAGCAATTGCTTGCTACCCTTTTGATAGGATGCTAGTTAGTCTACCGTAAAGTACTTTCCGTTATATCTAACATACCCAACTCCCCAATCACTGCTTGGCAGACAGGGGTGTGGAAATTAAAAAAAAATGATTTCGACTTCACCGGGGACCGATGTCGGCCCGTTTGCGTGTGATGGGTGTGCACTACCGACTCAGCTGTTGGGGCCCCCATTAAAATTGTCAAACCCTCATAATTTGTCAGATTTGAGAGTTTTTGACAAGAAGAGAAAAACAAAACAAACAATAACACAAAAACAAACAAATTTTGAGTGTATATATAGCGCAATATCCACTTAATTAGATCAAAGCGTTTTACAAAGGGTCCCTGACCAACAGCAAGGCGGAACACGGAGAACGAGACATTGACGTCTGTTACGCGTTAATACATTTTTGGGGGGACAGAAACTACGCTGTTGGCGACCAGGTACTCATTTTACACCCGAGTACGGTGAGAGAATGTGAGTAAAGAGCCGTTTCCAAGGACTTAACTATTCGCCGAGCGAGGCTCGAACCCATGACCTTCTGATCCGAAAGCGAGTGTCATACCACACGACCACATAGCCGACATCTTACGACCATCGATTTTTGAAGTAAATGTGAGTAAAGAGCCCTTTCCAAGGACTTAACTATTCGCCGAGCGAGGCTCGAACCCATGACCTTCCGATCCGAAAGCGAGTGTCATACCACACGACCACATAGCCGACATCTTACGACCATCGATTTTTGAAGTCAACGTTTTCTGGCCAATTTTTTAAAAAGATAATAGAAGAAAAGCGTTTTGTCGAAGTAGGCATTGGATATGTATTATGTGTATTGTATGCATGGTTGGAATAAATCGCCTGTTGTTGATATTAGCATTGGCCACGTGATACAGACCAGTAATTGGCCTGTTTTGGGGACGTAATCCTGTGATTACACGTCGTATTGTGTGTGTACTTGTGGTAGATGGTATGCGAGGACGTTAGTGTTGTCTCTAGTCTCTCTCTCTCTCTCTCTCTCTCTCTCTCTCTCTCTCTCTCTCTCTCTCTGTGTGTGTGTGTGTGTGTGTGTGTGTGTGTGTGTGTTTGTTTTTGGGTGGATGCCTGTGTTTATGGATGTATGTGTGTATATATATGTACTTGTGTGTGTATATATATATATATATATATATATATATATATATATATATATATATATATATATATCGGATAAATTATGCGCGTGTTTGTGCGTGTGTGTGTGTGTGTGAGAGAGAGAGAGAGAGTGAGTGTGTGTGTGTGTGTGTGTGTGTGTGTGTGTGTGTGTGCATCTTATAACTGCTGCTTCTGTCGATGTTAATGATACTGATAAGATTAATATTTCTTTAACAATAATAATCGTAATGTTTAAAATACATTTCTAAATAAGTCGATTGATTATTATTATTATTATTATTATTATTATTATTATTATTATTATTATTATTATTATTATTATTATTATTATTATTATTATTATTATTATTATTATTATTATTAACAATAATAATAATAATAATAATGATGATGATGATCATGATGATATGAAGGTGATGACTTGGCGATGATGGTCTTTATTTTTTTTTTAAATAATGAATTTAACGATCGTTTACCATGAATGACCTTGCGTTCCGTGGATCATGGACAGCAGCAGATGTTCTGTCAATCCACAGAAACCAATCAATAGTCACCAGACCAGCCATGGGCTTTTGTGTATCATCAGCGTTATTCCCCGTGGCCTTCTCCCATTGGTCAGATTATCGATCCGGTTATATCTACAACCAGTCAGAATAGAATTTAACAGTCGTGACGTCACTTCCCCCTCGTCATGGCACATAGTAACTGGTTCTAAACTATCGGAACAAAAATGGCGGACGCCATTATCTATATCACCGCCCTTATGAAATACTTCTCCTACGAGCATAGAAGTGTTTCAAGAGGTGGAAAATATAAATCTGATCATGTTTTGACTTTAATACATTCTGATCACATGACATGTGAAAATGTTCTAGCCAGCACGAAGAATAAAAAGTACCGATTTTCTTTGTTTGGAACCAAGCTGCTGGTTGCTAGGCGGACGTGACATCATATTCTTGTCAATGTTGCTGGCGCACACGAAAACAAAAAGAAAAAAAAAAACCCAAACCCCCCCCCCCCCCCAAAACCCAACCAAACAAAAAAAAAAAAAATCACACACACAAAAAACCCCCAAAAAACAAAACAAAAAAAAAAAAAAAAACAAAACAAAAAAAAAAAAAGACAAAAAAAACAAAAAAAAAAACAAAAAACAACAACACTTTTTTATCATCATTTTTGCAGAGAGATTTGTTTTACTTCAAATACACACGAATTATGATGACCTCCAACTTGTCAAACGATATTCAACATGAGGCTTCTTTTCAGTCTTGGGTTTAAAAATTCTTTAAAAAACAAGTTGCGTGTTATTTTAATTTGTTGATAATTGAAAGAATAAAGTGGCCAAAATAAGAAAAGGTGTTTTTTTGTGCGTGGAGGTCAGTGTATATTATTCTGTCGTACCCTGAAAAAAAATTTGGCCAACTCCTCCCCCCCCCCCCCTACCCCCAAACTAACTCGTCTTTCAAATATCGATAGATTAAAATGAGCTTGAACTTGTAAAAACTATCCATCTTGATTTGAGGGTTTTTGACAAGATGAAGGTCATTTTAGTCGATCGATATTTGAAGGACGAGTTTTCTGACCAAATTTTAAAAAACGTGTTTTGTTTTTTTCGGCCACGGCGGTATTGCTATAACGTGAGCGTACATAAGACTCCTTTGAGACGGATGTGACCGAAATTCATGAAGGCGTAAAAGAATAATTTCTGGATGGTGTAGATAGATCGACATATCAAAATACGGCTATGTGGTCTTGTGGTATGACACTCGCTTTCGGATCGGAAGGTCCTGGGTTCGAGCTTCGATCGGCGCATAGTTGATTCCCTGGATTAAAAAAAATCTTCACTCACATTCTATCACCGTACTCAGATGTAAAAAAAAATAATAATTGTAAAATCGCGTCATTCATGTCTTGTTCTGTATGTTACGTGTTGCTGTTAATCAGGGACCCTTTGTAAAGCGCTTTGAGCACGTTTAGTGGATATTGCGCTGTATGAAAAGCTCACGTAGTGCAATGTAATCACCAGAGGCTGCTGGCCAAAAAGGATAATTTGAAACTTTTATATAGCACTGAATAACATAAAGGGGTCGCAAACACCATGTTATGTTTCTTTAGTTCTAAAATAGATTTAAATGAAAAAGTATATTATGTCCATCGGTTATCAGTTACTTGTTCTCTTGATTTCAAATAATATATTTGTTTTTGAAATGGCTTTTCGTCACTACTGACGAACTGACGCAAGTGCATATTCGTTTGGATACTTATGAATGTTAAGGTTTTTACAACAACTACTACTGCTACTACTACTACTACTACTACTACTACTACTACTACTACTACTACTACTACTACTACTACTACTACTACTACTACTACTACTACTACTACTACTACTACTACTACCACCACCACCACTACCACCACCACCACTACAACTACTACTCTACTACATACTACTACTACTTACTACTACTACTACTACTACTACTACTACTACTACTACTACTACTACTACTACTACTACTTACACTACTCCTGTTGATGCTACTGATGATGGCTGATGATGATGATGGTGATGATGATGATAATGACGACGACGACGATGATGATGATGATGATGATGATGATGATGATGATGATGATGATGATGATGATGATGATGATGCTTCATCGTCTCAAATCTCAAGTGATTCATTTAATAGTAATTTTTAAAAATGACACGTCCTTTATAATCAAGTAGTTTATTTGTAGATAAGACACCAGACTGGGCACGATCCGTTCAAGGATCCATTCGTTTCGGTCATTGTGCATGACGTTGATTGCTGTCACGGTCACGATAAGGACGGTCAGGCATTCGACTGGTTTGACCCACCAATCGTTGTCATGACAAAACACATTGTACTCGTTTTTGGCCAGATTCACCAATTCTGTCCGCCAGATCAATGGACCAACACACACACACACAAAAAAAGAGATTGAGAGAATTTCTTATCACCCAACTGGCGGTAAAAACAAAAAATCAATGGAATGAATGAAGTTGAATATTATTCATCTTTGTGGTTGTTTTTAAATCGCCAGTAGTAAATAGAGAACACAAATGTAGCAATGACTATGAAAAATGTTTTTTCTCTTTCTGAGGAAAATTTTTGTCTGAAATCAAAGCCCTATCTCCACTGAGTAAAAACCATTTTGAATTTTTAAAATCCATTCATAAATAAACAAGCTATGCAGTTTCAAAGGTGTCATTTATTTGGATGACCCGCAAAGAGGAAAAAAACGCGAAAATATAGGACGCTTTTTCGGCATTTTTTTTCGACCTTTGGTTGTATCTTGCGTAATAAATGGATTAAGATTGAAATTTGGCAATTTTATGGCAAATTTGATAGAGAATATGATGAAAACATTAGAAGAGTTCTAACTTATATATAAACATACACACACACACACACACACACACACACAGAGAGAGAGAGAGAGAGAGAGAGAGAGAGAGAGAGAGAGAGAGAGAGAGAGAGAGAGAGAGAGAGAGACGTAAACAAAAGAAATATAGAAGGAAAAGAGAAATTGGACAAGGGGACAAAGGTTACTGATAGAACGTGACTTGGAACACAATAATTAAACTCATGCTGAGATTGTAGATCATATTGCAATCGAAAACTTTTAACTATAATTTCTTAAATTCTTGTAAATTAAACAGTCAAATTATCAGCTGTTTATTGAACCCAAACGCAATGGCAGACGATAAACACCCCTCTGCCAGTGAGACCGCGCAGACATTTTGACTAGTCATGAACTTTAAAACGAGGTCAACCAATCAGAAAGCGCTTTGCCACGACCCGCTCAGCCGCTCAGTTTGGTGCCAAATCGTTTTGAACTTGTGATTCGGGCTGTAGGGGGGAAAAATGGCTTTGTCTTTTACAAATGAAGAACAAATTAGGATAGTGTTTTGAAAAATACGGGAAAAGTACTCGTCATATTCATATGAAATTTTACAACCTAAAAGAAGAAATGTTCATGTATTACCTTGTCAGCGACAAAACCTACACGCCCGGTAGTTTTAGAAATATTTTACTCCAAAGAGTAAAAATCTATTTTTAACGGTCTTCTGGTAATCGTACGAGTTTTGTCGCTTGACATAATCTAAAATGACCTTTTTTCTAACTGTGTGCCAACTTTCAGTCATATTCATAGATAAACAGCGTCGTAATTATTTTTTTAAAATAGCATATACCAAACGGCTTCGTCCAATATTTTGTCGCGAATTTGGGCACTTCGTGAGCGAAAAAGAGGCCCAAAGATTTGTGCGGGATAGTCCTTGCTAACAAATGTGATGTCAAAAAATGGTTCAAATCTCATTGGAAGTGTAAAATCACTCTTTCGGAGGACTGGACCGGATACATCCCTTGTTTAATTGATCTTCTTGTTTCAGAGTGATGGCATCTTATTTTCTAGTCTCATGCTGGTCGTCAATAAAGATCATCCAGCCTCGCTCTTTTCAAGTCCTGTAATTCTAAGAGTCAGCTCCTATACAGCCTGCTTCTAAGATAGTTATTCCACCTGATGATTTAGTAGTTAACCTATTCAGTTATAGCCTTCCGAAGGACTGGTTACATTCACACTTCCAATGATTTTGGAATCGGAAATGTAGAAGGTGTCGTGACGTCCCCATTTCCCCCCCCCCCCCCCCCATTTTTGTGAGAACGTCTCACCCAATAACTGGTGGTCTAAAAAGCAATAGAATGAATGGTGTTGACGTCACTCATGTCTCTGTTTATTGCTTTTTGTCATCCACGTTCTCACTAAAATGTATTAATCAGACTATAAAAACGTTCAAGGTTACACGTAGTTTTGTGTGTTGGTCCGTTATACTTCCGGATGACAGTGTTTTCAGTTTCTTAGCCAAGCGCTTACTATCTATTGAATGAATGGTGTGACGTCACTCATCTTTGTTATTGTTTTTGGATCGCCAGTAGTATAGATAGTTCGAAGATGACGTCACTTAGGTCTTTGTTATTGTTTTTTGCCATCCGCGTTTATGAGTAATTCTCGCTGAACTGGATTAACCCGACTATAAAAGTTCATGGATACTTACAGTTTTGTGTGTTGGTCCGTTATACTTCCGGATGGCAATGTTATGAGCTTCTTAGCCAAGCGCATTCTATCTATAGATAGTATGCAGATGACGTCACTCAGGCCTTTGTTATTGTTTTTGCCATCCGCGTTTGTGAGTTGTTCTCACTAAACTGTATTAACCAGACTATAAAAGTTCATGGTTACACAGAGTTTTTGTGTTGGTCCGTTATACTTCCGGATGGCAATGTTGTGAACTCCTTGGCCAAGCGCATTCTATCTATATTATGAAAATTGTTCTCAGCTTTTGAAATAGATATCAACATGACGATTAGTAGTCGTTTTGTTCAATTTGACGCATGGGTATGTTGACAACTTTCATAAACAAAACAGCGTGTTTACATAATTTGTTAAGAAATATCCAATCGTTGGCAGCAACAAATCACGTGATTGATGACTCGGTTAGACGAAATCTTGAATACTGCTGTACTCTAGAAAAACCCATATTTAAAACTTTGGCCAGAAAACTCGCGAAGTCCCAGGTTTGAGAGTTTTTGCCAAGGTGAGGGTCATTTAAATCGATCGATATTTGAAGGACGAGTTTTCTGGCCAGATTTTTAAATACGAGTTTTTCCAGAGTAAGACAGAATAGAGATCGCTTCCATTGAATATCATTTAAATCGCTCGATATTTGTAGTTAAATGTTAGGCCAGAAGGCCAGAAGTTTAAGAAAGTATTTAGCCCGAGTATGCAGTCCTTTATTTAAACAGTTATATGCCGTACCAGAAAACTCGACCTTCAAATATCGATTGATTTAAACGATCCTCATCTTGGCAAAAAACTCCCAAACCTGGTGATTTCACGAAGTCATTAATCAAGTCCCAGGTTTGAGAGTTTTTGCCAAGATGAGGGTTATTTAAATAGATCGATATTTGAAGGACGTGTTTTCTGGCCAAATTTTTAAATACCGAGTTTTTCGGGAATTAATCGGTTAAAGCGATCAAGGCGTGAATCACCTGTCTTATCTGTCACGACAACATCAAAGGGAACACACACAGCTGTCATTGGGGTGTGTAGTCACCAGCTTAGACGTGTCGGGTTTTCGGGGTTGACACAGTTGACACCATCTGAAACGCAATTTTAATCGATAGTATGCGCTTTGCTTAGAAGCTCACAACATTGCCATCCGGAAATATAACGAACCAACACACAAAACAGTGTGTAACCTTAAACGTTTATAGTCTGGTTAATAGAGTTTAGTGAGAATTACTCATAAACGCGAATGGCAAAAACAAAACAATAACAAAGACTCGAGTTATGCCAATTTCGTTCTATCAATAAACACTTAGATAACCACGCCTCTCGGACAGTCGTCATAATGTAAGCGGCTTTTATTGGTACACAGGTTTTATTACCGATGGTATGTGTTTAAATAAAATACTCTATGTTCTACCGCTTGGTCAAGAAAACCATCACAGAAAACTATGTGTAAACTTTAACGCTTTACATCTGATCGAGAAAATGGTGTGATAACTAGTCACCCATTCGGCGGTATAAAAACAAAAACAATGATCAGAAAGTGATGTCGATTTCATTCACTTTATTGTTTATAAACAACCAACTATGATTGTCCGAGTACGTGCGAAAGTGTGTCATACATTCCATGTTTTGATTGGTCAAAAATCTACTGGTTAATTGATAATGGGAGCGATCTATATTCATGTTTTCGTCCAACCAAGTCATCAATCACATGATTTGTTGCTGTCCAATGGTTGGATATTTCTTCAGAAATGTAAACACGCTGCTTTGTTTACAAATGTTATAAACATACCCATGTGTCAAACTGAATCAAATGACCAATCGTGATTCTAGATCTTTCAAAAGCTGTGAATACTTTTTACTATGTGGGTCATTTTGAGCACACTTTGCAATGTGACCAATGACCTCGAGCACATGGAAAGGTAATATAGATCATGCCCATTGATATGAGCTTTGGGATTTATGAGTCGCTGTGACATCCACCATTTCTTTGATTGTTAGTGGGCGCTGGTTGTGAGGGTGGGGTTCGAACTGTCGGGGTTTCTAGTTGCTTGGAAGGAGTTATCCATCCATCCATTCATTCATTCATTCATTCATTCATTCATTCATTCATTCATTCATTTATTCATTCATTCATTCAGTCATCCATCTATCCATCCATCCATCCATCCATCCATCCATCCATCCATCCATCCATCCATCCACTCATCCATCCATCCATCCATCCATCCGTCAATCCATCCATATGCATTCATCCATCCATTCATCCATTCATGTGCCATCCATCCATCCATCCATCCATCCATCCATCCATCCATCCACCAACCCACTCATCTATCCGTCAGATCCACCCACCCATCTCTCCATATATCTACAAACCCATTCGTCTATCTGTCCGTCTGTCTGTCTGTCTGTCTGTCGGTCTGTCGGTCTGTCTGTCAATCAACAAATTATAACAAGAGTTTGACATAAAGTTTACTAAAACAAATGGTAACGATCTATATTCATGTTTTCGTCCAACCAAGTCATCAATCACATGATATGTTGCTGTACAACGATTGGATATTTCTTTAAAAATGTAAACACGATGCTTTGTTTATGAAAGTTGTAAACATACACATGTGTCAAACTGAACATAATGACCAATCGTGATGTTAGATATTTCGAAAGCTGTAGCACTTTTCACTATGTAGGTCACTGTGAGCACATTTTGCAATGTGACCAATGACCTCGAGCACATGAAAAGGTAATATAGATCATGCCCATTGTCATGTTGCAAAATAGAAACTGTTCTCAATTTATTAAAGTAAAACTTACCTTAAATTAATTGTCACATACTTTTAAAAAACTATAACAATAAAAAAAAAAAAACAACTAAAAAACAAACAAAACAAAATAAAATAATAACGACTCCCCCAAATCAAAAAACAAAACAAAACAAAAAAAAAAACAAAACAAAAAAACCCCCTTAAAACAAAACAAAACAAACAACAAACAAACCAAAAAATATCAAATTAAGTCGAGGTCGACTGATATTTTGGGATGTTTTTTTTTTCTTGTATATTTCTTTCTTGGTTTGTCTGGTACCTTTCATACACACTTGTTCAGATCTCTATTTAACAAATAAATAGAACACAATTGACCCATCGTCTTGGAAACGGCATTAAGGTCGGGGTGAACTAGTGATTTTTGAGCTTTTATATAGCGCAATATCTACTAAACGTGCTCAAAATGCTTTACAAAGGGTCCCTGACCAATAGCAACACTTAACATATAGTAGAACGAGACATGACACGCCTGTTAAGCGATATTACAAATTTTTTTTTCGACAGAGACAACGCTGTTGATGGCCAGATACTCCTTTTACATCTGAGTACGGTGAGAGAATGTGAGTAAAGAGCCTTTTCCAAGGATTCAATTATGCGCCGAGCGAGGCTCGAACCCAGGACCTTCCGATCCGAAAGCGAATGTCATATATATACCATGATGCCTCCATTCAAATTGTTGATAAAGTGAAAAACCTTGGCACATTCTTAGACTCTGGACTGTCGATGGAGCATCAGGGTAATCATTTGGTTAGATCCCTCTTTTTCCAACTAAAAAAGATTGCTTCCATTAGACGGTTCATATCTGAGGATGTGACCAAACACCTGGTTGTGTCCCTCGTACTATCGAAATTGGATTATTGCAATGCTCTGTTGTTTGGCGTTTCGCAATACAATCTGAGACGTCTTCAGATTGTCCAAAACAGCGCTGCCAGACTAGTATTCATGAAGCGTAGGTGCGATTCTGTCAGACCTCTGCTTCATGACCTGCATTGGCTGCCTGTTGAGAAAAGGATTAAATTCAAAGCTTGTGTTTTAGTGTATCGTTGTTTTGAAGGTACTGCCCCTTCTTACATTTCGGAACTAATTGAAAGATATTCAAAACCCCGCCCCTTACGTTCGGCAAGTGATTCCACCAAATTAGTTGTCTCTCGAATACGGAAAAATGCTGGAATGAGATCCTTTTCTCATTTCGGACCCTCTGTTTGGAACGCCTTGCCACAGAGCATTCGTGAAAAAGAATCTTTGTCTATTTTTAAACGTTCGCTTAAAACATATCTGTTTCGTATTTAGTAGATGTTATGAGAAGCAAGATAGGTCTGTCTGGTTTCTCTTGTGTGTTGTGTGTCTGTGTGTGTGTGTGTGTGTGTGTGTGTGTGTATGCTTGTGTGTGTGAATGAGTATGTGTCAGCCAAAGTAATTTGTAATTTAAGCGCTTAGAGTCTGGTGTCTCGGAGTTATAGCGCTATATAAGTTTTCAGCATAATAATAATAATAATATAATAATAATAATAATAATAATAATAATAATAATATAATAATAATAATATAATAATTATTATTATTATTATTATTATTATTATTATTATTATTATTATTATTATTATTATTATTATTATTATTATTATTATTATTATTATTATTATTATTATTATTATTATTATTATTATTATTATTACCACTATACCACATATCCGCACAATTGATAATAAGCGACAAGAAGTAGGAGAGTTTAGTTGTATTACCTTTAAAGGAACAATGACTGTTGTCTTCAATAGACTGGGTGGGGTTCCTGACCTCCCATAGCGGCAGGGAGGCACTTACTGTGTCTTCTATCCCCCTTCTCTGTTTTCCAACATCCTGTCTGTCATTGTCTTGGGATGAAATTACTTGGTTTTGTCCTGGCCTTGGCTGGATACCCTAGCTGAGAGGGAAACAGTCGAATGTATAGTTTTGGGAGATGATATTTATTTGTCTTGCTTTGTTATGCATTGTATTATTTTAATTTTACATATATATTATGATTTGTAAACATGTTAGTGTATCTCTCATCGTGGACTCATGTGCTTCTGTCTGGATGAGACGTTTAGGTGATCTCAAACTAAGTACTCTGATAGTGTGCTCTTGGAATCTACATCTGTTTCCGATTGGAACCAATTCCGCTTTGTCTTTTCTTGGGTGCTTTAATTGTAATTCTAGAACTTTTTACTATCCCATTTCCCCCCTTTTTACTGTCGCTGATATGACTTTAATGTGTTGCAAGCGCCGTAAAACCCTTAAAAACAAACATCTTCAATAGAGAATAAATATAGATAGTATGCAGATGACGTCGCTCAGGCCTTTGCTATTGTTTTTGCCATCCGCGTTTGTGAGTTGTTCTCACTAAACTGTATTAACCAGACTATAAAAGTTCATGGTTACACAGAGTATGTGTGTTGGTCCGTTATACTTCCGGATGGCAATGTTGTGAACTCCTTGGCCAAGCGCATTCTATCTATAACGGACCAACACACAAACTCTGTGTAACCATGAACTTTTATAGTCTGGTTAATACAGTTTAGTGAGAACAACTCACAAACGCGGATGGCAAAAACAACTACAAAGGCCTGAGTGACGTCATCTGCATACTATCTATAGAGAATAAATATAATATGTATCAAGCTTTCAGCCTTTAGACCATCCCCACATAACGACGAGCCACAAACGGGCGGGGGGGAACGGAGGCAGCGAGAAGGAAGGGACCGTTTCAGTTTAAAGACAAGATATTTTCAGCCCAAAATCTCCACCCCCCCCCCTCCCCTTTTCCTCCCTCGATCGTATGGTATCAATTTAGATTTGATCAACCTATTGATTTTCAGTGAGATTGAGAGGGCTGATGCATGCGTCAAGTGGTGTGTTCTGTGTTAGTCATCGGACTGGAGTGTGTAGTCATCAATGCTATTAATATGTATCATAGGCTCATCATTGATCACGTCGTAGTCAAGTGTCCTCATTGATCACGTGCTGTCCTCGTTGATCACCTGGTATCCATGAGCTGTTTTGATAACCGATATTGAGGATCCCCTAAATACTCCATCCCCCCCCCCCTCTCTCTCTCTCTCTCTCCCTCTCTCTCCCTCCCTCTCTCTCTCTCTCATTCTCTCTCTTTCTCTCTCTCTCTCTTTTTCTGTCTCTCTCTCTCTCTTTCTCTTTCTCTCTCTCCCTCTCCCCCCTCTTTCCCCCCTCTATCTCTTTTCAAAAGTCACATGATAGATGAACACTCACGTACAACACACATAACATCTCCCCCTACACACCATATGCAAACAAATCGATGTGTGCAGTGTCTGTCTTTCGTGTCCGTCTTCGTCGATCACCATGCATACCGCGTTTGTGCGTGGCCTTCGTAAAGTTATGGCCTGATACTGACCAAAAATGACGTCAAAATGCCAGTCTTTTGCTACAAAAGAAAACAAATTGTGAGTTGAATTCATAGTTCAACCAATGATAAGACTTGTTTCCATGAGTTCTACTAATGACAACTCACTACTGACGTCAAACTGCCAGTCCTTTTGGATTTCAGTATCAGGCTATAACATAACGATGGCTACGGTTTGTGCGTGGCCTTCGTAAAGTTATGGCCCGACACTGACCAAAAAATCCCGTCAAAATGCCAGTTTTTTTGCCACAAAACAAAACAAATCGTGAGTTGAATTCAATAGTTCAACCAATGAAATAACTTGTTTCCATGAGCTTTACTAACGACAACTCACTAGGCGGTGCAAAAACCAAATAATGACGTCAAAATGCCAGTCCTTTTGGATTTCAGTGTCAGGCTATAGATAGAATGCGCTTGGCCAAGGAGTCCACAACATTGCCATCCGGAAGTATAACGGACCAACACACAAACTCTGTGTAATCATGAACTTTTATAGTCTGGTTAATCAGGTTTAGTGAGAACAACTCACAAACGGAGATGGCAAAAACAATAACAAAGGCCTTAGTGACGTCATCTGCATACTATCTATAGATAGTTCGAAGATGACGTCACTCAGGTCTTTGTTATTGTTTTTTTTGCCATCCGCGTTTATGAGTAATGCTCACTGAACTGTATTAACCCGACTATAAACGTTCATGGATACACACCGTTTTGTGTGTTGGTCCGTTTTACTTCCGGATGGCAATGTTATGACCTTCTGAGCCAAGCGCATACTATCTATAACATAACGATGGCTACGGTTTGTGTCGCATATCAATCCACGGCTACTGGACTGACGTAGTCTAAACAAAAACACTTTAAAATATTTGGCCAGAAAACTCGTCCTTCAAATTATATCGATGGATTATAATGTCCCTCTTCTTGTAAAAGTCTCTCAAACCTGGAGTTCGGGAAGTTTTTTTTTTGTTTTTTTTTTTAAAGATGAGGGCCATTAATAAATAAAAATAAATAAGTAAATTCCCTTTATTCATCCCAGGGGGGAAATTTGACTTACCGTTGTCACTGTCATTGGTCAGTGTTGACGAGAGCAATGAGTGGCTTTTGCCTGGAGCCTGGGATGTTTTGACTGCTTCATACATACCTGTCAAGATATCACACTGAAACGTTTCGATTAATAATATAATATAATATAATATATAATATAATATGATATAATATAATATAATATAATATAATATAATATAATATAATAATATAATATAATATAATATAATATAATATAATATAATATAATATAGATATGAATGATATATATATAATATGATATGATATAATATAATATAATATAATATGATATGATATGATATAATATAATATTTTAAAAAGTGAGCTTTTATATAGCGCAATATCCACTAAATGTGCTCAAAGCGCTTTACAAGTGGTCCCTGGTCAACAGCAACATTTAACATGTAGGACGGGACATGACGCCTGTTAAGCGATATTACAATATTTCGGACAAAGACAACGCTGTTAACGGCCAGGTTCTCATTTTACACTTGAGTACGGTTAGAGAATGTGAGTAAAGAGTCTTGTCCAAGGACTCAACTATGCTCCGAGCGAGGCTCGAACCCAGGACCTTCCGATCCGAAAGCTAGTGTCATACCAACCACATAATATAAAATAATATAAATATAAATATAATATAATATAATATAATATAATATAATATAAATAATATAATATAATATAATATAATATAATATAATATAAAATGAAATCAACAAATGAATGGCCTTGGCCATAACCAACTGCAGTATAGAAAGAACGAAATTAACGCCACTCAGCTCTTTGTTATTGTTTTTAGACAGCCTGTTGTCTGATTAGTTCTCACTAAATTCTTTCAATCAGACTGTACCGCCGTATTCTGGAAAACCACATTAAAAAAAATTTGGCCAGAAAACTCGTCCTTCAAATATCAATCGATTTAAATGATCCTCATCTTGGCAAAAACTCTCAAACCTGGGACTCGCCGAAGTGCAGGACGAGTTTTCTGGCCAAATTTTTAAATATTATGTGTTTTCCAGAAAACGGCAGTATAAACATTAAAGGTTACACATAATTTTGTGTGTTGGTAGGTTGTTTATGGCTGGCGGATGTTGTGAGTATTTTTCCTTAACGCATAGCACTGATAGTAGGAATGGACGGGGGGGGGGGGGGGGGGGGGGGGGGGGTGGCGACGCTTTTGTCACTGTCACTGGTCAGTATTGATTAGTGTAATGAGAGGGTTTTGCCTGAAGCCGGGAATGGGTTGACTGCTACATATTATACTACATACCAGTCGAGATGTCACCTTGAGAGGCTTCCAATAGAAGAGTGACAATGATGATTATAACGTGGCTCAGCGGCACGGGCGTTGCTTCGTACCCCAATATAGTGAAACGTGTTCGTAGCTTTTGCAATATCTCACGTCACGTTTGGTCATTTTGTTCAGCTTGACACACGGACATGGCATGTTTACAGCTTTCATAAAAACAAAGCAGCGTGTTGGCAATTGGTAAGAAATATCCAATCGTTCTACAACAATTAATCATGGATGTGATCGATGGCTAGGTTGGATGAAAACATGAATAAAGATCGTTCCAATACTCTTCAACAGTCGTAACGTCACTTCCTTCCTAATGACGTTTGGTAACTTAGTAACACTGGCTCTAAACTATCGGAACAATGGCGGACGCCCGTATGAAATATTTCTCCGGCGAGCATAAAAGCGTATCCAGAGGGGGAAAAAACATAAATTTGATCATGTTTTGACTTTTACACATTCTGATCACAAGACATATGAAACGTTCTAGCCAGCATGAAGAATAAAAAGTAATGATTGTCTTTGTTTAGAACCAAGATGGCCGCCGTTGCCGGGCGGCGTGACATCAGACTACTGAATCCAATTGGATTGTCAGAAAAAAAATCTCGGAATTCATCCAGGATCGATCTCGCACATTTTCTTTTATGTGAAGCAAGTGCTCTATCAACCTAGCTATCAGGTCGAATTTGGCGAATAATAAAAGTAGCTTTGTTATAGATAGAACGAACGAAGTTGACGTCACTCAGGTCTTTATTATTGCTTTTTGCCATCGGCCTTTATGAGTAATTATCACTAAACTGTATTGACCAGACTATAAACGTTCAAGGTTACACATAGTTTTACGGGTTGGTCCGTTATACTTCCGGATTGCAATGTTGTGAGCTTCTTCTATAAACCTTTTTCGTCTCCATTTTTTAATTCAGTTCACCACATGTTGTGAGTAGATCACAGGAAATCAACGACATCCATTTGTTTACACGACAGTGGCAGACATCTGAAAAACTGTTTATGAAACAGAGTCAGACAAAATAGAAAGAAATGAAGGCTGGCTTTCCAAAACTCGTTAAGTCGATTTTTCTACTTTATTGAGATATTCCATCCATGAGATAAATTGAAATGTAAACTTTATTTTAAGCATCAACTGGCACAAGAATTTCCTCTAGATTTGTGTCAATTTGATATTTAAATATGATAAAATGATAGACCGGATGAGAAATAGACTCAACAGTCGTGACGTCACTTTACTCGTAATGACGCGTAGTAGCTTAGTAACTGGTTCTAAACTATCGGAACAATGGCGGACGCCCTTATGAAATACTTCTCCGACGAGCATAAACATGTATCCATAGGAGATAAACATTATAAATCTGATCATGTTTTAACTTCTATACATTCTGATCACATGACATGTGAAACAGTTCTAGCCAGCTTGAAGAAAAAAAGGTACCGATTTTCTTTGTTTAAAACCAAGCTGCTGGTTGCTAGGCGGACGTGACATCAGACTATTGAATCCTATTTTAGGGGAAATAATCCCCAATATCTCAAAATGGGAACAAAACGCAAGTAGGGAGTTTTGTAAAACCACTCTTCCAAATATAGATAGTCTGAAGATGACGTCACTCAGGTCTTTGTTGATGTTTTTTGCCATCCGCGTTTATGAGTAATGCTCACTGAACTGTATTAACCCGACTATAAACGTTCATGGATACACACCGTTTTTTGTGTTGGTCCGTTATACTTCCGAATGGCAATATTATGAGCTTCTTAGCCAAGCGCATACTATCTATACAAGGAAAAAAATAAGGCATGCCAAGAAATCATCTTTCCTCGACTGGCAGGCTGATGTTTGTTTTTGTTTTTTTTTCTTGTATTTTTTTTCTGCATGTTTTGTCGAGCTACATAAACACTTTTTTTCTTCTATTTTTATCTTACACGAGTGCCTGCTCCTTAAATTTGTGACGTTTGATGTTCTTTTATCTACCAAATAAGTATAAAACTAGAACTGCCTCATAAAAACGGCTGGTTAAAAACTATAACAAAGAGCTGAGTGACGTCAATTTCGTTATATCTATATTCTTTGCAAGAAAGAATTTTTTTCTTCTTAATCCAAAGCTTAATTTCATATTGCGAGGTCGGGGCGCCATTCGCTCTTTGTTTACAAACATTTTGGTTACACCACGGGTCATTTAAATCGATCGATATTTGAAGGACGAGTTTTCTGGCCAAAATTTTAAATATGGGTTTTTTTTTCCAGAGTACGTCAGAGTTGTGGTAGTGGTTTTGGTGCAGTGGCTGTAGTTGTGGTAGTCCCTATAAGATAACATGGATCCCATCCATCTATCCGTCCGCCAATGCGTCCGTCCATCCGTCCGTCCATCCGTCCGTCCATCCGTCCGAATCTCTGTGGATTCCAAAGATCCCATAGGATATCATGTCACACAAGGGTGGTGTGGATTGCGTTGATGGTGATAATGGTGGTGGTTGTGTTTACATTTAATAATAATAATAATGATAATAATAATAACAATAATAATAATAATAATAATAATAATAATAATAATAATAATAATAATAATAATAATAATAATAATAATAATAATAATAATAATAATAATAATAATAATAATAATAATATAATAAATAATATAATAATAATAATAATAATATAATAATAATAATAATAATAATAATAATAATAATAATAATAATGATGATGATGATGATGATGATGATGATGATGATGATGATGATGATGATGATAAAAATAATAATGTAATCTTTATTGTCAAAAAAAAAAAAAAAAATAAAAAAATATGGCAATTTGTCATTTGGTTTTCAATGTTTGAAATTAATCACACAATATACATAGATAGATATAAAAAAATACATTAATAAAATAATAATATATAAACATCAAAATAGTAAATGATATAAATATCTAAATGAAGATGACTTTTCATAACAATTTCGAAAACCCATACGTACTCTCTCTTACTCACACGCACATCCCTACACACACACACACACACACACACACACTCACACACACACACACAGGCAGTCGCATAAAAGCTTGTAAAGTTGTATAGGTATAACATTTTCATTGATAGTGATGGTCTTCTATACTGTGTTCTAAAAGTTCTGTCCAATATAGACTAGATGTGTTTTCATTTTTTGACGACCGCTTTTTACACGTTGTCTATAGTTCCAATGAGTTTCTCTCCCAATAATGACGCCGTCGATAGGGGATAATTATGATACCCTTATCTCTAGGACTATGGAGAGAAAACAAATGAATGTATGTGCATCGTTCATGACATTTGGCGATAAGAAGAAAAAAAAAATACACATCTGAGTTTCATATTTTGTCATGCTCCGATAAAACACTTAAATTTTGTTTTGTTTTTTTGGGGGGTGGGGGGGGGGGGGGAGGATATCGATCAGATATCGATCGACTAAAACGACCTTCAACTTGTCAAAGACTCTCAAACCCGAGACTTGAAGAAGTGTCAGGGTTGAGACTTGTTGACAAGTTGAAGGTCGTTTTAAATGATTGATATTTGAAGTAAACATTTTCTGCCACGCCCCCCCCTCCCCCCTCTCCCTTTAAAAATAATTTTGAAAAATCCCAAACAAATGAAAATCAAAACATACCCCCCCCCCCCCAAAAAAAAAAAAAGCCAAACAAAAACACAAACACTTCGACCCCCCCCCCCCAACAACTAACAAATAAATAAAATGCAAAACAAAACGAAGCACGATAAAAAAATATCAACAAATACAAAAAAAAAATAGAGCAGTATATTAAAAAAAAAAAAAAAAAAAAAAAAAAAAAAACAAAAAAAAAAACCGAATTTAAAAAAACCCTCAACAACGTTTAGTCAGACAAGACCGACAAATTCAAATGCTATCCTGGTGTGTTAGTCCCAAATGTTTTCATTGCCAAGTATAAATTGTTATCGATCGGGTGTTTGTCTTTACTCCTCCACAACTCACTGACTGCTGTGTGACAACAACAACAACAACAACAACAACAACAACAACAACAACAACAACAACAACAGCAACAATCATAATCCTGATGGTGGGGAGTACAGGATGTACAGGATGTTTTCCTATGGGGACTTACCGTAATGGACACTGTTAGTGATGAGAGCTGTTGATAAAGCATAATATTGTGTTATCTTTCCATTAAGTTTATAACAAGAGTTATTGGCGTCTTATCACAAGTATTGGGCTGGAATTCACGATAAACCAACCCCTCATGTTATTCGGAATAGGTTGTTCTTTATTCTATGAGGATAGATAGATAGCTTATGATAAATTGTTATTTCTTTATTTTTTTATCATTTTTGTTTTGTTTTTGCACTAGCGCTTTGTGTAAAAAGAAAAAAAAAACACAAACAAACAACCTGCGAGAAACAAACTTGAAATTCTGTTAAGTGCAATTTCGAGATCGACCTCGAAATCAGTTGAGTGCTTTTTCTGATCTCTCTCTCTCTCTCTCTCTCTCTCTCTCTCTCTCTCTCTCTCTCTCTCTTCCCCCCCCCCCCCCTGTCCATCCACCAGTGATTGGGTAGTTGAGCCAATAAGAGATCTGATGGAATGTACTGTGAGGAAGTCGAGCATCTCGTCCAAAGGGTGCCACCCCGATTGCTATTGTCATTTCTGGCCCTGCATGTTAGGTGTTGTTGGCTTGGGGCTCCTCGTAAAGCGCTTTGAGCATATTTAACCCACAATGCGCCAGACATTGCGCTATATAAAATTCAAAGTTCATGTTTTATCCGTTTAACGCTATGGGAACTGGGATAAGCTCCGATTCGGCCCTAATGGGTCTGAAGGACTAACTTCGTAACTGCATTATCAAGGAAACACTTTATGTGAATGTGTAAGTTTTATCTCATTTTTAAAGTTTAAAAATAATTTGCCTTGCCTAAGTGGGCATCACGGCTCAGCGGTATGGTCGTTGCTACAGACCCGAATGATACAGAGTTCGACGACCCGCTGTTCACGACCAGGTACTCATTTTACACCTGAGTCCGGTGAGTAAAGAGCCTTTTCCAAGGACCCAACTATGCGCCGAGCGAGGCTCGAACCCAGGAAAGATCCGAAAGCGAGTGTCGTGCCACAAGACCACATAGCCGGTTTAGCTCTACCGGAGTTTCTTGTCTCTATAATTATGATTTGCCTTGTTTAATCTTCCCCCCAGACTACCAGCACATTCAGGATGATGAGTCCAACCTCCCCACCGCTACCCAACCCTCCGCTGGGCTGGGCGGGGCCCTCAAGAGATCCATCAGCAGTGGGGGGCAGTCTCGAAAGATCCTCATCAACAGTAATCAGACCAACAAGTTCTGTTCCAATAAAATCAGGTACGTATACTAAATTTGTCAGTGCATGACACAATCAGTCGGAAAGTGAACATTTTGGATTTGCATTTTTTTATTCTTTGGCATTTTCTGAAAGAATGTGCTCCCCAGAGCAATTTAATCTTTATTTGAAGTAAATCGGGTGATTTTTCATGAAGTTATGGTCAGATGTTTGAGAAAAGTATCCAGCAATTATTTTCAAATTTCATACTTTTTTCAACTTGACTAGCTGTAAAAAAATAGTTAGAAGTGAAATTAAGCTTTGATATTTCCCGAAGATTTACAAAAAGGGTTCATTTAATCATTTATGACAAGAACTAATTTTTGATAAAAATTGACCTTCTAACTAAACTTGGCAGTATCTCAGTTGAGTTCAAACCTTTTCACCATCCGACTGATTACGTCATTCACTGTCACATTTAATCATTGTCTCATAGACAGGTCAGTTTAAATGTTTATTTTAGGCAATTAAAAATTATGCCCTTCCGCCACAACATAAGACACGAATATAGATGACTCATCAAACAAGATGTCTGATGTCAACAGAAATCACCCATGTTGTCCAAGTGAGCAAATTGGGAGTTAATAATCTTGCCTAAGGAAAAAAAATACAAACGAAAGTCCCCGAAGCAGGGCTCGAATCCGGGACCTTCCGGGTAAGAGTGCAATGCCTTCACCACTCGGCCACTTCTCCTCCCCATGACACATATTGTAGGCAATTGATGATGATGATGATGATGATGGTGATGATGATGATGATGATGATGATGATGATGATGATGATGATGATGATGATGATGATGATGATGATGATGATGATGATAATGATGGTGATGAAGATGATGATGATGGATATATATTATTTATTGTCGGTAAAAATACATATTATGCATACATCGTTTATACATAACAACAAGATAGTTACAATAACAATTATAAAAGTAATTAATGATGTATATCTTCTTGATAAAATCTGATTTAAAATCAGTAAGGCTTTTCATCGACATAAGAAATGAACTCCAATGAACTCAGATTTTCCAATGGGAGCGATCTATATTCATATCTTCGTCCAACCTAGCCATCGATCACATGATTTGTTGCTGTACAACGATTGGACATTACTCAATAAATGTAAACACGCTCCTGTGTTTATAAAAGTTGTAAAACATACCCATGAGTCATGCTGGGCAAGATGACCAATTGTGACGTTTGATTTTTTCTCAAAACTGTGAACACTTTTCACTGTGTGGGTCATTTTGAGCACACATTACAATGTGACCAATGATCTCGAGCACATGGAAATGTGATATAGATCATCCCCATTAACAAATGAAAGCAAAGTAAAATTAATATCATTGTAGACATATATATATATATATATATCTATCTATCTATCTCTCTCTCTCTCTCTCTCTCTCTCTCTCTCTCTCTCTCTCTCTCTCTCTCTCTATATATATATATATATATATATATATATATATATATATATATATATATAGAGGTGAATATGTAATAAAAACGAGATGAGAACAAATAAATGAATAATTTGCTAAAGGAAACTGTCGAGCCCTCTGACGTGATTCCAGCTAACTCACTGTCACTTATTTCGTTTTTTCTTTCTTTCTTTCCCCGACAGCACGGCCAAATATAATTTCTTTACATTCCTGCCCAAGTTTCTGTTTGAACAATTCCGCAAGGCTGCAAACATTTTCTTCCTCTTCATATCTCTCATGCAGGTCAGTCTACTACTATACTATTATCACCCTCAATTTAAATCCATCCATCCATCCATCCATTCATACATTCGTTCATTTATCCATTCATCCATCCGTCTATCCGTTCGTTCATTAATTAATTAATTAATTAATTAATTCATTCATTCCATTGATTGATTGATTGATTGATTGATTGATTCATTCATTCATTCATTCATGCCTTCCTTCGTTCCTTCATTCATTCATTCATTCATTCATTGATCCATTCCTTCCTTCATTCATTCATTTATTCATTTCTCCCTTCATTCATTCATTCATTCATTCATTCATTCATTCATTCATTCATTCACTCCTTCCTTCCTTCCTTCATTCATTCATTCCTTCCTTAATTCATTCATTCCTCCCTTCATTCATTCATTCATTCATTCACTCCTTCCTTCCTTCATTCATTCATTCATTCCTTCCTTAATTCATTCATTCCTCCCTTCATTCATTCATTCATTCATTCATTCACTCCTTCCTTCCTTCCTTCCTTCATTCATTCATTCATTCATTCCTTAATTCATTCATTCCTCCCTTCATTCATTCATTCATTCATTCACGTCTGTACATCCAGTCACACTTTTGTTAAGAGATGAAGACCATACCCCTCAGCTATTTTGCAATAAATAGTGGCGCCAATAGTACCAAATAAAAATCGTGATGTCACACCTTATACTTTTCTGGTTCCAAACTCCTTGGAAGTGTGTATGTAACCAGCGCTTCAGAAGACTCACAATAAATAGGTTACATATTGAATCATAAGATGGCATACCTATTTTAAGATATGAAGTGAGTAGAAAAGTGCCAGAAGACAATAGAGAATAAAAAATTTTCGCGGCGGTGGTGGGGTTTGAACCTGCGACCTTATTGGTACGACAACTCCGCCTGGCAGGTGAGAGCGTGGCTCTACCGTGTGAGCTATCCACGAACACAAAAATATTCGTATCAAACCCAAGTCATTTCTAGATCCCTCTCTCACCCACTTCTTGAGACCGCCGATTTGTTCGCACACCACCATCGCGAAGTAATTTTTGACCAGCAGTTAAGCTTAATAGCCAACATTCTCAACACAAACATATAACATAGAGACGATTGAGACATTGAGTATGCTCCGGTGTATGGGGTGAATTTTTAATTCAGAAAAGTGAGTGGAGCAGGCACTTATGTTGGTAACATAACTATTTTAGTAGCAGGATGTATTGGCAGATTATTAGGATTACAGGAGGGTAAAAGAGCTAGGATGGGTGATATTTTCTGACGACCAGCATATAATATTTTGATTAGAAAATAAGATACCATCACTCTGAAACCGGAAAATTAATTACACAAGGTATGTATCCAGTACTCCTTAACTCTCTCCCCACCAGCTATTTTTAGAATTTCCCCCCGAAAATTCACTCCCACTCAACACAGAAATAGACTTCTCTTACTCAAACAAAAAAGTATCAAGTGAGCTCTACAACACAGTGTTTAGTATTTATAATATCTGTAATGAAAACAATTCTTTGAATTTTGTGATGTACAAGAGAAATCAGAATGAGAAAGTTGTCGGTGATTTGCATCGTAACACGAATGTGACGAATTTCCTGTGAGTGGTAAGGAGAGGGTTAAGGGTGGTTTTACACTTCCAATGAGATAAGAACCAGTTTTTTTGACATCACACTTTTTGTTCCCTATCCATGCTCTTGAAGTAATAAACGTTTTTTTGTAGCGGCTTTATCTAACCCTCAGATCTAACAATACCGAATGGTACAATTTGTGGTAACAAATAACAGACAAAAAAATCAAAAAATCTCGCTATTAATTAGCTAGATAAGCCTTGTCACATTGATATCAACAGTGTTATATTTGCTAATGGATTTGTTATGTCATTCACATTGTAACACGTTAGTACTTTGGTCTAATTAAAAAAATGAAAAAAAAACAACCCAAAAAACCAAAAGAAACTTGAGCTTTTATATAGCGCAATATCCACTAAACGTGCTCATCAAAGCTCTTTACAAAGTGTCTCTGACCAACAGCAACACGTAACACGTAGAACGAGACATGACACCATGATTAATACAATTTTTTTTTCTTCTGACAGAGACAGGCCGTTGCCTGGTATTTATTTTACACCTGAGTACGGTGAGAGAATGTGAGTAAAGAGCCTTTTCCAAGGACTCAACTATGCGCCGAGTGAGACTCGAACCTAGAACCTTCCGATCCGAAATCGAGTGCCATACCACAAGACCACATTCAGAGTTGACAAACCCACTTCAGTGAAACTACTGGTTATAATTTATATTTATTAAGTTTCACGGAAAGTTAACCTCATTTATTCCACTCCTCTCCTTAAATAGTAATGCATAATGATATCATGTTTTCAAGAATAATTTGTGACGTCAGATTATAAATCGTTAATTTTCATTAAAAACTTGGTTCTTTAAAAAGAAGTATTATTTTAGTGTTTTTTGAATGCGTCTTTTATTCAAAGATGACGAAATCAGAATCGATTGAGGGGTAGAATAAAAGATTTCATACACCTTTGCTGGTCGGAATTCAAACTTTGGTTCCTACACGCACACGCAAGCTCGTGCAGCGGTTTAGGAACACGTCCGGAATTGCCAAAAGTCATTAACAGCATTGTCTCTGTCAAAAAAAATTGTAATATCACCTAATTGGTGTCATGTTTTGTTCTACATGTTAAGTGTTGCTGTTGGCTAGACTCCTTATAAAGCGCTTTGAGCACATTTAGGGAATATTGCGCTCTATAAAAGTTTTGAATAATTGGAAATGGCCAAATTTATCCAGTCTCAGAGGTGGAGAGAGAAGCACCCAGAATACAACATGAATGACCCAATCAAGCTGCTCGACAGAAAGGAACAGGTCATCATCTTCAGACTGAGAACTGGACACAACCAGTTAAAGGAACATATGTGGAGGATGTCCAGAGCAGGTGCCTCTGGACAATGTGACTGCAGACCTGAAAATGAAAATGGACATCATGTCCTAATGGAATGTCCAAGGTACAACCAGTTGAGAAGGAACTTCTGGCCTGACCCAACCCCACACTCAAAGAAGCTGTACGGCAGTGAGGACGACCTCAGGACCACTGTGGGCTTCATTCACCAGACCGGACTGACCATGTGACGTGACGGGAACGAAGAAGAAGAATAATAATTGGAATGCCAAACGTTATACAACCATTAATAACCTGTCACCTATAACTTTGATAAATTTGAAAGAATGTGACAAATAATCAAATTGTTTTTCTATTTCCTTCCCCAGCAAATCCCTGGTGTCTCTCCTATGGGTCGCTACACAACAGCTCTTCCACTCACATTTATTCTCACAGTATCTGCCATCAAAGAAATCATTGAAGATATCGTAAGTTTTCGTCTCGTAATGGATCAAAGTTAAACGTTCAGAACGACGTCCACTTATTTACAGGTCCTATAACCCAATTTATAATGGGTCTCATTGTTGTAATGAAAATTAAAAAAAAAAACGACACAAAATATTGTCTATTACAACAATTTCAAACTAGGCCCATAATTGCATTCGGATATCAGACCTGCATATTTGTACACATCGGTTCAGAAGCTTTCACATGTGCAAGAAATAAAATCTGGATCAAAGTGCTTTACAAGATTTCACATCCTAATAGGTCTATATATCGAGAACGTCTGACTCTAACCCTGATGTGGGAGAGAGGTGATTTTGAGAAAATATTTTATAAAAACATTGTGACTTCAGAAGGCCACAGGGGAAAATCGATCATAATCCGAAAGACACTTACTGTTCTATGTCACAATAATTTGGTATTAAAATCAACCAAGAGCTTGTTTTTATATGCATCTGACTTGTTGTCAAAATATATACGTTTAGTAATTCACATTCAGTTCAATTCATATTATCATGTGGCGTTTTCAATGGGTTTCAAACTTTAATTTTGATTTTCTCAAAAGCTGAAAAATGTGACTTTGATCGTTTTTCCCCTTTGGTCTTCTTGTTATGTGTGTTTGGATCACAAAAGTATTCCCATGAAATAACGGAATTGTGGATCTTGTGGTTTGTCTTTGTTAGTTACACGGCTATGGGAGGGTTTGGGCTTTGATATAAGCTTTAAAAAAAAATTGTTTTACTGACTTTCACGGCGATCTTCCGTTTTAGAGTCACGGCTACCTTGATATGCATTATTGTCAGTTGTTTGAAGACCGAAGGGTAGAGATCAGGTAGTCGCTGGTTCGGATAAATAAGTAAATAAGTCAGTTGTTTGAAAACAGGAAATGTGGATATAGTGCTTTTCAAACGATAAAGTAATACAGCTTATTTGAAAACAGGAAATGTGGATATAGTGCTTTTCAAACGATAAAGTAATACAGCTTATTTGAAAACAGGAAATGTGGATATAGTGCTTTTCAAACGATAAAGTAATACAGCATATTTGAAAACAGGAAATGTGGATATAGTGCTTTTCAAACGATAAAGTAATACAGCATATTTGAAAACAGGAAATGTGGATATAGTGCTTTTCAAACGATAAAGTAATACAGCTTATTTGAAAACAGGAAATGTGGATATAGTGCTTTTCAAACGATAAAGTAATACAGCTTATTTGAAAACAGGAAATGTGGATATAGTGCTTTTCAAACGATAAAGTAATACAGCATATTTGAAAACAGGAAATGTGGATATAGTGCTTTTCAAACGATAAAGTAATACAGCTTATTTGAAAACAGGAAATGTGGATATAGTGCTTTTCAAACGATAAAGTAATACAGCTTATTTGAAAACAGGAAATGTGGATATAGTGCTTTTCAAACGATAAAGTAATACAGCGTATTTGAAAACAGGAAATGTGGATATAGTGCTTTTCAAACGATAAAGTAATACAGCTTATTTGAAACAGGAAATGTGGATATAGTGCTTTTCAAACGATAAAGTAATACAGCTTATTTGAAAACAGGAAATATGGATATAGTGCTTTTCAAACGATAAAGTAATACAGCATATTTGAAAACAGGAAATGTGGATATAGTGCTTTTCAAACGATAAAGTAATACAGCTGTCGTATAATAATGATAAGGCATTGTTTGTATTGATAGATAGCCCTGGCCTTTGATGTAGGATTCATGATTCATGGAATGCTTCACCTTATCTGACCTGTAACCTCACGTCTATGGTTGTTTATCATAGGAATGAATCAATATTGTATATGTGGCTTGGTAGCTTATAGGGTAGGGGGGTCTCGTCTTGGTTAAAAAAACAGGCAATGTGAAACATGGTCAGCGACCAGTTGGGTGACAGAATTTGTGGAAAATTGTGTCCTTTGGTAAGACACATTACTCACATTACCCCACTCCACTCGGGCATGAATGAGTACCTGGCTATATGCAGTGGTGGGTATTGTAAGAGTGTTAGAACAAAAAGGATGCCTAACAGGCAACTAGAACTGTATAAAATAGATCTAATGGTTCCATATGGCCTGCTGGGGGACATTTGTAGAAATGTGCTATGAAAATGGTCATATTCATTTATTCATTTTAAAAATTTGATATTATCCAACGAAATGATACCATCAAATTGGATTGAGTCACGAATGACTTTAACTATAGGAACACTTGTGCATTGACAAGTTTTACATCATCTTTCCCGATTTGAGTCTTGACCAACAATTCAATAGAGGGAGAAAATGGGATCATGAGAGGCAAATTGTAAGGAGAGATTAAGGAGAGATTTTTTAAAAGTTGGACACATGTGATCCATCTGCTCAAAGTGAATTTATGTCGGGATGAACTGGGTGATGAAAACTGATTTTTTTCCCCATAAATAAAAAACTTGGATCTGATTTCTACAGAGCTGCCTTCTTGACATTTCAAAAGCATGATCTAAAATGCTTTAAATTCATGAATATAGGTTCTAAGTAACTAAACCTTCATTTTCAACAAGATTTACAGAGTCAAAGAGGCTTATGCAGTTCTGTAGCTGGAGCTGAAAAGTCATATTTCTACGAATTTTTCGTAGTACAAGGCAGGTCTGTTTCTATTCTTCAAGGTCAACAAAGAATACAATTTCTTACAATGCAACGGACCCCAAGTTCACACGCCTTATCATTTCTTTGTAAATTCATTTTTTCAGGTTCTTATTCATTTCCGACCTAATACTATTTTCAGTCGATTGGTCATATGTTTAGTATTTAAAGAAAACCATTATTTTTGGACTTTTACAAACCCAGTGGATTGAAATGTTCAGACTACTTTGCCTTCCTATAACCTGAGACAACACACAACAACCTGGGTGGGGTTCCTGACCTCCCATAGTGGACAGGGAGGCACTTACTGTGTCTTCTATCCCCCTATATGTGTTTTACAACATGCTTTCTGTCTTTGTCTTGTAATGAGATTACTTTGTTTTGTCCTGGCCCTGGCCGGATACTCTGTTTGGGAGGGAAACAGTCAGATGTATAGTTAAAAGAGTTTTGGGAGCTGATATATTTTGTCTTGTAAATCATCTCTCTGTTATGTACTGTATAGTATTGTCCCATACAGTATAGGGAATGAGATTAGCGGAAGAGTAGCATCCCTTGATTGGAAGTCACGAGCGGAAAAGTTATTAGAGAGAGAACGTCATGTTGGTTGTGCGACATGAGACACTTCACCGAAAGCGAGTACGAGAGAGACGCATGCGCAAAACCATTTTGACATTCTCTCTGTAAGGTGACATCCAATCAAGGGACTCTACTCTTCCGCTAATCTCATTCCCTATTGAACTAATGGCAAAATCAAACTGTCTAGTTTCTTTTGTAAATGACTATATATGGACTGTTTTGATTCGGTGTTGATAAAAACTTATTTTTATACCTCTTCAACATTAGCAGATATTAAGAGAATGTATTTAATCTTTTTTTTTTATTACTCTTTTACTTCCAGAAACGACACAGAGCCGATGGTTTAGTCAATAGTAGAAAGGTTCATGGTGAGATTTACTTGATTAGTTTGTTCTTTTTAACGAATGCCGTTAATTTTAAATCTGTAAATCTAGGATTTGTATTGAATCCTTTGAATTATAAATAAAATCTTGATAACTAATAAAATTATAGTCTATGACATATTTATTATGTTAGGGCTATCACGAATATTATTGTCTTCCCAGCAAAACTCAATTTTAAAAAATGTTATTAATTTTTTTTTTTTTGTGAGCATATGATATGAAAAAAAAGAGAGAAAAAGCCAAGGCAAAAATGAAAGAGAAGGAAATAATAGGGGAAAAAAAAGGAAAAGGAGAAAAAGAACAACTCGAGACGATTGTTGTTGTTTTTTTTTTTTAATGAAAAGAATGTTATTTCGTGAGAACAATAAATCCACCTCATCAGGTCAACTAAATTAAACTGAATGATTAGAAATGATATTCAATTTCTGAAGCTTTAGTTCCAACAAATATGTGTCTATTTTGGTCCAACATAGGATTGAAAACTTGGTTGATTTTGTGATGATTGTTTTTTTTAAAGGGATTGTTTGATATTTTATCTGTAATATACGCTTTTATTCAACCATAACATTTTCTTTTTTTTCCTCTTTATTTTGCTTAACAGCATTTTTCTAATCTTTAAGGAAATTTTAAAAAACTAAAAAAAAACAATACATTTTTTATTAAGTTTTTGAATGATTTATATTGTGTGAAATAAACCACTTGTTTTATCTTTTTCTAGACTCCACTGATGAAGATGAATTGTAAAAAAAACAAACAAACCCAAAACAAACACACAAGTAAATAAAACAATGCACAAAATGCGAGATGTTTTCCTGGAATTAAGATTGTATTGAATTTTGTTTTCCAGTGCATAGACATAATAAATGGAATCAAGTGTTATGGAAGGAGGTGGTGGTCGGAGACATCGTTAAAATCTTGGATGGTTCTCAGTTTCCTGCTGATCTTGTCCTCTTGTCTTCCAGGTGAGTGGCCATACGGTTTACCTGCTGTCTAGAAACGATCACAAAGATGTGTAGGGTAAGCGTGTACCAATGGTAGCTAGAAGTTTTGGAAAGTCTTTTATGTGGCTATGTGGTCTAGTGGTATGACACTCGCTTTCGGATCAGAAGGTCCTGCTCGGTGCATAATTGAGTCCTTGGAAAAGGCTCTTTACTCACATTCTCTCACCGTACTCGGGTGTAAAATGAGTACCAAGCCGTTAACAGCGTTGTCCCTGTCAGAAAATAATATTGTAATATGTAATGTAATATCGCCTAACAGGCGTCAAGTCTAGTTCTACATGCTAAGTGTTGCTGTTGGTCAGTGACCATTTGTAAAGTGCTTTGAGCATGTTTAGTGGATATTGCGCTATATATAAGCTCAAGTTTTTATTAGATGAACCGTATAGAAAATAGGGAAAACTCAGAGCTGCCTACTTGAAATTACAAAAATTCGTAGTTTCCAAGAGAATAAAGAAAAAGTCACTTAAGAAAATACCTTTAAAAATAAATAATTTGCCCCTAGCATGTTCCATAAAATACTCAGATGGCCTGAATATATGTTCTGAGGAACTAAACTTTCCTCTTCAATAAGATTTATTGAATCAAAGAAACGAATGTTGTTCTGTAACTGGAGCCAAAAATTCGTATTTCTACGAATTTTTCGTTTGACTAGGCAGGTCTGGAAACTGTAGTGTAAAAAATGGAATAAATTAATCTTTTAGATTTTGAAATGCAGAGACATAGTAATACATTTTCAGCCTTTTTTTTTTCTAATTTGTCTCTAAAATGTGTGTGTTGTTTAGAAGTACAGTTTTAGCTGTTGTTCATGATGTCCTCCTTTTCCTTGTGTCTTTTCCCAGTGAGCCCCAGGCCATGTGTTATATCGAAACGTCCAATTTGGATGGAGAGACCAATCTCAAACTCAGACAGGTAAACAAACCCTGGGAGGGGGGGGGGGGGGGGTAAAATGCTATGATCGTAGCCGTTGTAAACTCATAGTCTGACATTTCCTTAACAATAACAAAAAAATTAAAATGTGAAATTGAATATAAGCTTCAATTTAATATACGAAAACAGATAAAATGGATGTTTCGGGATTCCCCCTTTTTCAACAAAACAGGATGAATGAAACACTACAGATGAATGAGATAATGTGGTACCTTAACAATAACATGACAGTGGACAGTACAAGGTGGTGAACACCAAAAGAAAGTGAAATGTGATTTGTCAAGGAAACAATTGATCCCTCTGATCGAACTATTGAGCACAACTCCCTGTTCTCTTTTTTTTGGTGGTCAGCACCTTGTTCGTGCGGCTATGTGATCTTGTGGTATGACACTTGTGTTCAGATTGGAAGGTCCTGGGTTCAAGCCTTGCTCGGCGCTTAGTTGAGTCCTTGGAAAAGGCTCTTTACTCACATTCTCTCAACGTACTCGGGTGTAAAATGAGTACCTAGCCACTAACAAAAAGTTAAGTGTTGCTGTTGGTCAGGAACCCTTTGTAAAGTACTTTGATCACGTTTAGTGGATATTGCGCTATATAAAAGCTCAACTTTTTTTTGTATCTTGAGGTCAAGGCTACAATCATACACAGCTTTTCTCTCTCTTAACAACATCATTAACTCGCATACTCTATCATATTTTATGTCTTGTCTATCATCTACTTTGTTTATAAAGGGCAGAACAGGAAATGCCAGCATCTCTTGTTATCGTCAGTTAGATTTAAAGCTTTTTTTCAAATTTGCATTTTTTTGGCAACTTTTCTGAGCATCACGGCCCTGTTTTCCATGGGGGGAGATGGGAATAAGTAAGTGCGGCTATGTGGTTTAGTGGAGTGGCATAACACTCGCTTTCGGATTGGAAGGTCCTGGGTTCGACCCTTGCTTGGCACGTAGTTGAGTCCTTGGAAAAGGCTCTTTACTGATATTCTCTCACCGTACTCAGGTGTAATACGAGTACCTGGCTGTTAACAGCGTTGTCTTTGTCAGAAAAAAATGGTGTCCCGTCCTACATGTTAAATGTTGTCATTGGCCAGGGATCCCTTTAAAGTGCTTTGAGCATGTTTAGTGGATATTGCACTACATAGAAGCTCTATTAAATATTTTAAAAAAATAATTTTTGAGCTTGAAGCCACAACATTTGTATTGCGCATAACTTGACATTCTTTTGCTTATATGACACGATCGTTTATAAATTTTTTTTTCTTCTTCTATATTTTTAATTCAGGGTTGTCCTGTGACAAGTCAAATGGTAACAGGTGAATCTCTGAACGAACTGAGAGGCCTGGTGGATTGTGAACAGCCTAACAAGTTCTTATACGAATTCGTTGGAAACATACGGCTAAGCGGAAAAAAGTAAGACGGGATTATTGGGAATCTGGGTCGTATTCAGATATTTTTGAAAGTAATTTGTGATGGACTTTGCCCTGTGAAGAGTGTGCTATATAATTGTTATTGATTGTTTCAGGTCTTAGAGCCTAGGGCTCTGGGTGGGGTTCCTGACCTCCCATAGTAGGCAGGGAGGCACTCACTGTGCCTTCTATACCCTTATATCTGTTTTCCAAATTGCTTTCTGTCTTTGTCTTGGAATGAGATTACTTGGTTTTGTCCAGGCCCTGGCGGAGAGGAAAACAGTTATGTGTATAGTTATAGTTTTGTGAGATGATATTTTTTTCCTTGTAAATCATCCGTCTGTTATGTATTGTTATTTTTATATTTTTAACATATGATTTGTAAACATCTCAGTGCATACCTCTTAGTGGGATTTTGTGCTGGTGTTTGGGTGAGACTTTTAGGTGATCTCAAACTTAGTACATTGATAGAGTGCTTTTGGAATCTACATCTGTTCCCTATTTGAACCATTTCCCTTTGTCTTACTTTTTTCTCAAGTCCTTTTAATTATACATCTAGAATTTTTTCACCATCCCATTTTCTTCCTTTTTTACTGGCGCTGATATGACTTGAATGTGTTTCAAGCGCCGTAAAACCCTTTAAAACAAACAAACAAACAGACAGACAGACAGACAGAGCCCAGGGCTAATTCTGGCCCTATGTTCCCCATGGATACTTTGACTGAAATAAATAATAACGTGAAGTTGAATGTAAGCTTCAATTTAATTACAAAAACAGATCAAATTAACGTTTCGGGTTTCCTCTTTATCAACAAAACAGGATGAATGAAGCACCGCAGATGAATGAGATGATGTGGTAGTGGCGTAGTTAAGATGAATGGATCTTATTCATCTTAACTACGCCACTACCACATCATTTCATTCATATTCATCTTAACTACGCCACTACCACATCATCTCATTCATCGGTGGCGTTTCATTCATCCCGTTATGTTTATAAAGGGGAAACCCGAAACGTTCATTTGATCTGTTTTTGTAATTAAATTGAAGCTTCCATTCACCTTCACATTATTATTTATTTCTTCGAGCTTCAAGCAGCAACATTGACAACACTTTGACTGAGGCAATCGAAGCAGGCTCATATTTTGGGATGTTTTTTTTTTCCTTGTATTTTTTTTCTTTCTGCCTTGTCTGGTACTGTTTCATACACACTTTTTCATATCTTTTATCTTATACCAGTGCCCACTTCTTAATTTATCATGTTAAGTAAAATGCTCACCAGCTCTGTCCACCAAAGCAATAGTAGCAAGCAGACAAAACTACATGTAACTTGTAATGTTTATAGTCTGTTAAAATTACAAATTGGCAGATTGGAGCGGTTCAGGTCTGATCCTTCATCACTTTCACATTTTTGTTACAAAATTGTTAATTTCGTAGTGACCTGAAATATATATGTAAACAAAGTAACCAAAATTAATTGGAATTCAGACTGTTGAACCCGTGACCTCAAGAAGTCGGGGAGAGAGGCTATAGTTAGACTAAGGTTTGAAGCAACATTTTTTTTGGGGGTCGTGGATAGCTCATGCGTTAGAGTCACGATCTCCCCGGCCAGTTGTCGTATCTGTAAGGTCGTGGGTTTGAGACCCCATTTTTATTCTCTGTTGTCTTCTGGTACTTTCCTACTTCATTTCTGGTTAAAATTGAGATTAATGAATAAAAAAAGTAGTTTTTAGAGCCATTGGGCCCACGGAGCTGGAGTTTATCCTGGTTTCTATAGTGTGAAATGGACAATAGCAATTGCTTGCTAACCTTTGGATAGGATGCTAGTCTATCGCAAAGTACTCTCCACCAGACCTAAGACCCAGCTACTCAATCACTGCTGGGTGGACAGGGGGGGGGGGGGGGGGGGGGCAGAAAAAAAAATAATCTGGACTTCACCGGGGTCGAACTTGGTCCCTTTGCATGTTAAGCGAGTGCTCTACCGTCTGAGCTAACAGGACTCCCCCCCCCCCCCTTTAGAGAAGCCCAATTTTATATTTCAGGTTTTTTTAAAATGCTTATTTGGCAGAAACATTTTTTAAAAATGATTTTTATCTATAGGGGCAAAATGATCCTGTAAGTCTTAAAATTTTTTTGTTTGTGTTTGTTTTGATTCCATGTTTAAAAAAACAGTTTGCTATTGATATTTTTTAAAGTTCAAGTTTGTTTTAACAACAAAAATCAGCATAACACAATGTTATTGTTTGATTGTATGAAGTTGAAGATGATTCTTAAATACATGAGTATTGACACTTGGTCAGTCTTTGTAATGGTGGAAGTGAGGTCGTGCCAAAACTTATTTTTGTAATATTTTGATCCGATGAGACATCCAAATTAAGTCATCTAATGTTACATAGAAATGACAAGTAATCATCCCCCCCCCCCCTACCAAAAAACCCAACAAATAAGATCCAACCCCTCCCTTTCTCAAAAAAAAAAAACAAACAAACAAACAAACAAAGCAAAACAGGAAACAGAAAACAAAACAAACATGAAAAGAATAAAAAGAATAGTCTCTGAGTCTCTGTCTACACATTTTTCAATTCTGTGAAAAGCAATTTCAATTAAAAAATTATTTTTTTATGATAGACCCTCAGATTTTAAATTCCTATTTTTCTCCCCTCCCAAAGAAACTAATGACAACTCAAAGCTTTCCATAGTTTTTGAAAATAATTTAATATCCATGTCTTTTTGTGGCTAAACATGTCAAAATTGACATTTCTGGCACAGCCTTTGACAAATGGCAGTCCGAAGTTGTGGATGCATACGAAAAAATTAATTCAACTGGACTGAATGTAATGGCTTCGTAAAAAAAACAACAAAATATGTCATCTGCAACATTTCAGGTTCCTATATCAAACATTGCTTTGTCTTTATGGACTTGTGCATTGGTTTGTGTTTTGTTGTTGTCTTAATAGGGTTTTGAGCCTAAAACGTTTCTATTTATGAATTTAGTTCATCTTTTAAAGCTTTTATTTTCCTTTTGGTTGAATACGGAAGCATGGAATTCTTTTGGAGGTTGTTGACCGTCACGTAACCAGTATTGAACTGAAACTGCATACAGCTTAATCCTTTTCTACTTATGACGTCATAACTCAGCTACCAATTTTCGCTCAGTATTAAAACTTGTATCAATCAAAACTTTAATACATTTTGCACCTATGGCAAATAACCGTTTGATGAAATCTTACATAGCCTTGAAGTTATTTAAACCTGAAATATGTCAATAATGAATAAACACACTGGATATGATCTAAATTTCTTCAACATACAAGCACAATCCTAAAAGTAATGACGACCCAAAGAACACTTGGGTTGCTCTGCTTCGGAGGAAAAATTTGATGCAACAAAGTCAGGACTGCATATGGCCACAACGATTTCTAATCACTGCTCGGACAAGTCCCCTAACAGAGTTTATCATAGGGTTTATGTCATTTGCCGTGCTGTCATTCCATTCTGTTTCAACAATGTTCCAAAGCTCGTAAGCATTCCTTGCTTGGCACTGATGTTCCCTTGCAGTTATTTTTAGGAGATCTCAGAAGTGCTGAAAAAGTTTGGGGTCTGGATTTACAGATGGCCACTCGTGCACCAAGGTCTTGCTCTCAGTTAGTTGAGGCTGCACAGAAAGCCTTCTCGCTCTTGAGTCCAGCAGTTGCAAGTCTTGCCAACATTGTGCAACTCGAAATGTAGTTTTCCACAGCGATGTTAGAGGCATAAGAGAGGGGTTGGTTGTGAGTCGAGTAAATGTCCGATCATCACTGGCCGTTGTTACTCGGGGTTTGTCTGTCCATCTTTGATCCCTCACAAGCCCTTTCATTGTTAAACTTTGCAATAATAGAATAACAGGTAGCCATAACATTGAAAAGCTGTGCAACCACAACTGCTGGCCGTTTAACATAAATATGGCCAAGTAGTCGAGCTCTCTCTTCGATGCTCAGTTTCGGTATGTTTTCGAGAATAAGATAATTGAAATAAAACTAATTACAAAATTATTTCACAAAAATAATATTTTTGTCTTTGGCTTAAAACGGCAGATAACTTGTTCACAGTAGAAGATAACATGGCGATTTCAATCAGGGCACATTGATGCGAAAGAGTTCTTTCGAGAATTTAAGAACTTGTATTTTCACGATTGTCCCTGCAACTTTCTTTATAATTCCTGAAGACGAAATATCAAGGTTTCTTACACGCATATTAACCATCCCCGCTATGATTGACAGATTGCACTATAACTAAGCATGCATGTAGTTTAAAATTGCTCTTTTAGGTGATATAAAATTCTTGATTCCAACACAAAATTAAACAATAGTAATTTAGTGAATAAAAATGTTAAGTTATTTTTGCACATGTGTGTGTATAATTATATATATATATATATATATATATATATATATATATATATATATATATATATATATATATATATATATATATATATATATTATCATCCTTTGTCTACTTCTACTTCTCCTCTTGTCTTTGCTATTATATTTTTGCTTCTATTTCCAGTAATATATAATATAATGTAAAATAATAATGACCTACTCAATGCTCTCTTTTTAACTAGAGAATGTGCCATCAGGTATGTTTGTAGCTCTTTTGTTTTCAAACTCAGAAGCAATAACTGCCAAGTCCTTTTAAAAAATGCTGTTATTTCTTCTTTTTTTTTTTTTTCTTTTTCTTTCTATCTTAATTAATTTTATTTGGAATAAGGCACAATAACTCATGGACACTAACATGTTTTACCATCTTGGTGAAGGAACTGGGTGTTGGTGCATTGGATTCCGTATTGAAACACACCAACATGATATATTGATATTTCAATTTTGATGGTTATAAACAGAACATCACACTTTCTTCAAAACGTTTATGAGAAACTGATTAATATCTAAAAAGTTTGAGCAGAACATAGTTCAGATTCTGATTCTGCTGATATTGGATTTTTCAGGTTTCACCTTTTATCAATTTACAATTTACAATTTAAAGGGCAGCATGGCTCAGAGGTATATGGATATCTGCTGAGCAAGTCACCTCGCACTAGCTCAGTTTATGATGCTGCACTGTGGCTGAGGCCTGGGTTATTCCAGTCTTCCTTTGGAATAGACCCTAAAGACAAATTTCCCCTAAGGGATGAATACAGGAAATTTTAAAAAATTAAAAAATGAAACGTTTAACAAAATGAACAAACTGATTTTTGAATTTTCTGTTCATAAAAATAAAGAAAAAAAAACCAAACCTCCTTTCTAGTAAAGAGGTCTAACCAACTGGGTGAAATGGTTTACGGAATGTGATATTTTTGAAAATTAATTTCTTGGTTATGATGGAAAATTGTTAAAATGTTATGTTTTATTAGTCAGTTACATGTTTAAAATGAATCAATAGGTCTGTAACTCAATCTGAGGGATACTGAGTGGTACTGCTAGAAGCCGTGGACTGGAAAAAGTAATAAACAAAAATAAATATATATATAACAGCTTCCAAAAAAAGAACAAAATAACAAACAGGGAACGTTTCGGGCTCAAAACCCTTCTTCATCCAACCAAAAAAAAACAAAAAAAAACCCAATTAAAACATAAATACATTACTAAAAAAACAGATCAACAACTAAATGTTTCGTACGTCCTCTCCGTCGAAGAAAAATCTTGGAATGTAAACAAAAAAGAAAATGTTAGTGTCCGGAGAGGATGAACTGAATATTTCTCTGTCGTCGATCTGTTTTTTTAAAATAATGTATTTATGTTTTTATTATATTGTTGTTGTTGGCTGAAGAAGGGTTTTGAGCCCAAAACATTTTGTCTTTGGTATTTTGTTCTTTTTTTTTGAAGCTGTTATATTCCTTTTTGTTTTACTAATTCAATACAAGCATTCTTCAAGAAATCTATAATGAGGAATTTAGAAAATATTTGCTTCTTCATCATCAAAACTGATCTCTTGGAATTCCTCATTTTGACATTGGATTCGTTTCCACGCACACCAAAAGGATTCTTTCAGATGACCGCCAATCAGCTGTCTTTTTCACCTCTATTTTAGCCTATAAAATGATAGCAAATAATGTGCAATCGTTGAATACAATTTTTAATTCAACGGATTCCAAACAGTATTCAACAATTATGTTTTTTTACTAAGAAACAATAGGGTTTTCCAAGAATAGGGTTGGAATGCAGCCATTTCATCATAGGACATACAACATGGTAGCGGTATTCACGATAGTCCTATCTACGTCAAAGACAAATCAATAGTGACATACAGCCAGGTCGTGACAGTAAGTGAGGTGGAGATTCTCAGTATTGAAAGCAGACACTTCAATGTAATATCTGCCATCATAGGACAATATTGAGTGAATGCATTTTCTACCAAATTCAGTCCCTTAGTTTGTGAACAAAGGACAAAATGACAATGACCTCTCCACACAGGACTGGTATCTCGGTGTTAAGGCTTGTTTTTAATATGATTTGTGTGTGATTTTGTGAGTTTCGTTCACTCATAGAAATCATGAGCCCTAAAAACAGTGTTTACATGTGTGCTGTGATCTTAAAAGTAATCACTGTGTTGGTTACAACTAAGGGGCAGAATCTGTGATAACGGCATTCACGTAATATAAAATAGGAGACACCAGAGCTTGGACTCTTGAGTTTGAAATGTACATTTTTACTTTGTTCTTTACTTTTTATTTAAGATGGGTTTTTTTTTGGCTTCGCTTTTTTAAAACATTTTTATTTTTTCTTTCTCAAAGTTTTTTTTTGTAAGTCAATTAAAAATTAAAAATGGTTCCCAGATTCAAGTCTTATTTACATGTGGTAATCGGAGAGGGAAAAAAATTGTTAACATCTCTATTCTAAATCTTTCAATCCTGGTGCACATATTAGCAGGTCTGATTGCCGAACGCAATTATGGACTTGAATTAACATTGTTGTAATGGACAGTTTTTTTTTTGGCGTTGGTTTGAAAGTATTTCTATTACAACAAAGAACTCGTAACAAGTTGGGTTATCAGACCTGCATAAAGGTACACTTCGGTTCCAACCGTTGAATGTATTTTGGTGATTGTTGATTTTACTTTTTAATATTTGTTTTCCTCAGAGCCCAACCACTTGGCCCAGACCAGGTTTTGCTCAGGGGAGCCTGTTTGAAAAACACCAGTTGGATTTATGGTAATGTTTTTAATTGAGCTTTATATAGCGCAATATCCACAAATGTGCTCAAAGCGCTTTACAAGGGGTCCCTGGTCAACAGCAATATTTAACATGTAGGACGGGACATGATGCCTGTTAGGCGATATTACAATTTCTAGGACAAAGACAACGCTGTTAACGACCAAGTACTCATTTTACACCTGAGTACGGTGAGAGAATGTGAGTAAAGAGCCTTTTCCAAGGACTCAACTATGCGCCGAGTGCGAGGCTCAAACTCATGACCTTCCGATCCGAAAGCGAGTGTCATACCACTAGACCACATAGCCGCACAATGATAATGTTGGGGTTCAACTGTGAAATTATTCTTCTCTTAGGCTGCAATTGAAGAGAGTGGTTTTCGAAAATTGTTATTTCAGTTTTTTCCTGATTTTGAGATATTGAAGCTTGTTTCCCCTAGAATCTCTCTTTGGATTGATTGTTTTATTGTAAATAGACGTCAAACTTCGGGGGTCCTGATAGCTCAGTTGATAGAGCACTCGCTTCACAATAGTTCAAATAGTTCAAAAACGTTTATTTTAGGCAATTGCCAATGTAACTCATACAAGAATATTTTATATTTTCATCAACAAATCAAATAAGTAGAATCAATAATAAAGCAAGGCAAACAACGAAAATAATAATAATAATAATAATAATAATAATAATAATAATAATAATAATAATAATAATAATAATAATAATAATAATAATAATAACAATGACAATAATAATAATAATAATAATAATAATAATAATAATAATAATAATAATAATAATAATAATAATAATAATATAATAATAATAATAATAATAATAATAAAAAAAAATAATAATAAATATTTATTGTCCTAAAAAAAGTGGCAATTTGTCATTTGGTTACACGTTTATAACAATACAATATTGACATAGACACACTCACACAGATGCACACTAGTAACATAGTAGTTATCGTAAAAAAAAAAAGACGTCAAACTTGTATTGATTTTAAGGAAATTCTTGTGTCAATTGATTTTTAAAATAAAAGTTTAGGTTTCAATTTAGCTCATGGAGGCAAAATCTGGAAAAGTGGAAAAATTGATGGAACTTGTTTTGGAAAACCACTATTCAATTTATTTGTGGTTATTTTTTAACCCTCTCCTTACCATCCATTGGAAAATCGTCACATTCTTTAAAGAAATGCTTTGATTACAGCTATAAATACTAAACACTGTGATGTAGATCACTTTTTGCTGAACAACATTCTGTATAGAATGCACTTGTTACTTTTTTGTTTGAATAAGAAAAGTATTTTTGTGTCGAGTGGGTGTGCAGTTTCGGGGGAAATTCTAAAAATGGCTGGTAAGGCGAGAGTTAAACTAGAAAGACTGGGGAATGGGAATCAACTGATGGAACCAGTTCATTGGCTTGTCTGTTTTTTTTAAAATTTCTTTTTTTTTCTTCTGTGGCTATGTGGTCTTGTGGTATGACATTTGCTTTTGGATCGGAAGGGCCTGGGTATGAGCCTCGCTCAGTGCATAGTTGAGTCCTTGGAAAAGGCTCTTTACTCACATTCTCTCACGGGACTCTGGTATAAAATGAGTACCAAACCATTAACAGTGTTGTGTCTGTTGAAAATTTTTTATTTTCGCTTAACAGGCATCATATCTCGTCCTACAAGTTAAGTTTTGTTGTTGACTTTAAAGTGCTTTGTGCTTTTCATTACCAGAAGTGTGGGTCAGGAAAAGGCAAGTCTTGTCTGAACGCCGGGTTGGATCATCCTTCGTCTGGTCCCTATCCTGTTGCTGTTCAAGTACAATTGCATCCAAGCTGGTATCACCTTCAGGGTCATTGGGGCATGCAAGCTCCTGCACGACGGCAATGTGCTGATCCGGTAGCAGGAGCACAGGCACAGTGTTTATTGATCTCTCTGCTGCGTATGACACAGTGTGGACTGGTGGCTTGATGCTGAGACTTGCAAAAATAATTCCATGCAGAAAAATCTTGAAACTGCTCTCATACATGACAGGACCTAGAAATTTCCATGTGGTACTTGGTGGCAACACCAGCAAACTCAGATGAATAGAAAATGGAGTACCACAAGGCTCAGTCTTAGCACCAGCATTGTTTAACGTCTACATAAGCGACATTCCTCAAACAACTTCCACAAAACTAGGACATGCAGATGACTGGGCCTTAGCATACCAATCAAGAAACTGGGAAGACATAGAAACAACGCTTAGCAAAGACACCACGGCCATGAAAAGGTATTTTGACAGATGGTATTTAAAAATGAATACGACAAAAACAGTTGCAACTGCATTTCATCTTGACAACAGGGAATCAAAACGAAAACTGATGATCAAGATTGACACAACACTACCAACTGATCAAAATCCAAAATACCTCGGAGTGACACTGGATAGATGGCTGACCTATAGAACCCATCTTGATGGTACAGCAAGAAAGATAGGGAAACGAAATTGTCTACTCAGAAAACTGGCAGGAACAACAGGGGGAGCATCGCAAACTCTTCTCAGAACATCAACCCTGGCCCTTTGCTACAGTGTGGCAGAATATTGTGCTCCTGTTTGGACGAGAAGTGCCCATACAAACCTTGTTGATGCGAAACTAAGAGACTCGATGCGAATAGTAACTGGATGCCTGAAATCAACTTCAACACAATGGCTGCTAGTCATGAGCGCTATAGCACCACCCCACTTGAGGAGAGAGGTGCAACACAGAAATGGATATCCAGAGCTGAATAAGATAGTGGAACTCCCCTGCAAACCATATACAAAACTGCGCCCCCAACATCAAGACTAAAATCTCGTTCACCTTTCTACCTATCAAAGAAAGAAAACTACAACACGCAAGAAGCCTGGTGCGAGGAATGGAAAAGGAATAAACCAACAGGAGGGGAACTAATTGAAGATCCCTGTAAAAGTCTCCCAGGTCTACAGGATCAACCAAGAAAATACTGGGTAGCTGCAAATAGACTACGGTCAAAACATACAAGAACAGCTGCCAACATGCACAAATGGGGGCTCCAAGAATCACCAACATGCCCAAAGTGCAACCAAGCACCACAAGTTGCAAACCACCTCGTACTAGATTGCACAGAGACAAAACTGGAAGGGGGATTTGAAACCATCAACAAATGTGGTGATGACTTCAGAACCTGGATTGATACCTTGAACATAGAAGTGTAGCCGAACGATACTACTAGTGCTTTGTGCACCTTTAGTGGATATTACGCTATATAAAATCTCTATATTTAAAAATATTTTTTTGTTTGTTTTAAAAATCTTTTTTATGTCAGAACCTACAACTTGATGTTCGAAATAATTGGTTAATTAATGCTGATGTTGTTTTCGTCTCCCCTTGCAGGCCTGGTCATTTACACTGGTCACCAGTCTAAGCTGATGCTCAACTCAACCTCCACTCCTCTCAAACGGTCCAATGTGGAGATCATGACTAACACACAGGTAAATGGGGGGGTCTAGTGTGGTATGACACTTCACTTGTGACTTGAAAGATTCCGGGTTCAAGTCCTGTTGTGGTTTGAGTAAGATTGAATCCTCGGAAATGGCTCTTCATTCACAATACTCTTGTGCGGCTATGTGGTCTAGTGGTATGACACTCGGCTTCGGACCGGAAGCTCCTGGGTTTGAGTCCCGCTCTGAGGGCATCGGTAATACACTGTATAGTCGTCACCTGGAACAACTGCAAAAGACGTCTAACTTCTACGTCATGGCACAAGACCGAAGGGCTAGAGCTCAGATGGTCATTGGTTCGGATAAGTAAGTAAGTAAGTTAAGTCTTTGGAATAGCGATGAAGGATTATTACAAATGTTATACCCTGAATGCCTAGTTTGTATTTTGCTTCATTTGATCTTGATTTAATATTATCTCAATAAGGCCAGTGTTGTACAGTGATGCTATTTTATTGGATATCTCATACAGTTGAACCACATTATTCCCCGGCCAGGTGGAGTTGTCGTACCAGTAAGGTCGTGGGTTCGAGCCCCCATCTTTGCCGCAAATTTTTTATTCTCTTTTGTCTTCTGGCACTTTCCTACTCACTTCATTTCTTGTTATTATCAACATGAGTACCTGCTCCACTCACTTTTCTGAATTGTTTCATGTGTGCTGTATTCCCTCTTTATGAATGAGTAGTCATTTGTTACCTAACCTGATAAATTTGTGGACTTGTTTGAATATCTCTCCTCGGTCATTCCACTCTCCACCAGATTCTCTTGCTGGGCCTGATGTTGATGGTGATCTCCCTGTTCTGTGCCATTGCCAGCTATCTGTGGGTGGACACCAAGGGCTACGACCATTGGTACCTCTTCTATAAAGGTGGGTGTCAATGATGCCAGGGTTCTTTATCTCTCCCTTTGATTTGATGACAGATGGAAGGTAAACATTGTGGGTTGCATGGACGCCAAATCGCCGACAATGGCTGGTATTTTTCCAAAGTTCCAAATAATGATGTGTTGATATTTTTCAAAATTATATTTGTGTGTGTGTGTGTGTGTGTGTGTGTGTGTGTGTTTTAAATTTTTTATTGCAAGGCTAGTTAACAGGCTTGAATAGCACGTAGGGATTAGTGTGAAATCTGCAGGTTTATAAAGAAATTTATTTTGCTGGAGACTTATAGGTATTCAGAGTTTAATTACTGGCACCGTCCATATCTTTTAAGAATACTGAGTCATATTTTAAATAATTGAATACAAACAACAGAGTTTATGGATTAGACAGATTTCAAAGGACAATATAACACTAAGGGTGGGAACAGGATATAGAATAAGATAATTGTCAGACTGAATAGATTTATAACTCATATCAAAACACAAGCACACATGATATTAGAATAAGTTAATAAGGTTATGCTTTGATTCATGGTAATTGAGAGCAAAGTGATTTGTTTCAAAATAATTGATGAAATGGCAAAAAAATGTAATCATGACGTAATTGAATTACACATCTATGATGTTCAATAACAAAAAAAAAAAAAAAGAAGAAAAGAACTCATACTTTATGTATGTATGTTCTCGAAGTAAGCAATGGCAATAAAGACAGTATTGTAGTTATTCCTATCTTTCTGTAAAGCCATAGAGGTCTGAAGCTACAAATGTATAAAACAATACTTGAAAAGATTTGGACCCGAAAGACTCTTTGATCCTTTTAACGATGAGACTAAGTTAATAATGGCTCAGAAAAACCTGTATCTCTCAGTTACAAGACAGCTAGGGGTTGTGACTCCATTGTTTGAAGCTATAATTAATATGAATTTCAAATTAACCAGTAGATTTTGGACAAATCAAAACATGGAATTTCTGACACACCTTCACACGTGCTTGGACAAACATAGTTGGTTGTTTATTTTATACCTCCAAATGGGTGACTGGTTATCATACAATTTTCTTGAACATATTATACAGAGTTTTCTGTGTGTTGGTTCTATTGATCAAATGGTAGAACAGCAGGTATTTTACTTAGACACATACCATCGATAGTAAAACCTGTGTAGTTTGCTATGTTTACCAATCACTACCAATGTATACAAAATGACAATTGTCCGAGAGGCTTAGTTATCTAAGGGTCTATACAATTGACATGACTAAAAATAGTTAGGTTTTGAAACAAAATATATGCAATCCTATTATCTTTTATATGTCAGTAATCGTCAGACAGTTGATGGGGGTTGTCTTCAATTTGACTGGGGTTGTCTGGTATAGAAGCAGAAGAAGAAATGCTGCATGCCTTTGCTGGTTTATGCTATAATAGTGGAAGTAAATTAAAAACCCAACAAAACAGCAAACAAACAAACAAACAAACAAAAAATTCTCAAAGTTTGAATTCTTTTAGAATTCTGTGTTGTCACAACGTGAGATTATCATGGCATGCCAAAATAGTCGTTTTGAGTTTCAAATAAGTTTTTTATTGTTGTGTATAAGGATTGTTATTAGTTTGTTGTTTGGATAGGTCTTGTTATATATAGATTAATGCACCCTTCTTTTTATTTGCCTTATCATTCAATGTTTTCTCATTGTCTTTTTTGTTTTATAGCCAGCTGTTTTGTCCTTTGTTAATAGAATTTTAATGAGCCCTACATAAGCATGTTGTGAAATTTCAATGATTTTACTGATGTGCTAGCTATTTAAAAGTGGTGGCCAACAGGCCTGATAAAACTGTGTAATGTAAATGTTGCTACCCGAAGCTCGAAGAAATAAATAACAATGTGAAATTGAATGTAATTTAATATAGGAAAACAGATAGAATTGACGTTTCAGGTTTCCCATTTATTAACAAAACAAGATGAATGAAACGCTACAGACGAATGAGATAATGTGGAAGTGGCATTGTTAAAAACTTGTAGTTTTAGCCAAATTTATTTTAACGATTATTTGGGATTAATTTTTGTGGGTGTGCCTTCTTTATTGAATTTTAATTTCACATGATTTTATTTTTCCTCTGGTGGGCTTTTGGATTTTCTACCAATACTTGATTTGTTTTGGTGTTGCTTTAATTTCTACCTCATACCCGTTAATATGGTAATGAAAACAAATCCTTTTTTTTTTGGGTTGCTTTAATCTCTACTTCATACCCGTTAATATGGTAATGAAAACAAACAATTTTTTTGGTGTTGCCCTAATCTCTACTTCTTACCCGTTAATATGGTAACGAAAACAAACGATTTTTTTGGTGTTGCCCTAATCTCTACTTCCTACCTGTAAATATGGTTTTTAAAAAACAAACGTAATAAAATAATAAATGAAACAGTACGGTACAGTATTGCATTCTACTGTGATAGTAGGGCATTTACAAGGTGTGATTCTACACACACAATTTGTTATGATAAGCGGATTAGGACCTCAACTAATTATGTCCAGGCGCCTTTTGTGTTTGACCAAGCGTCCAAGTTTCAAATCAAACAAAAGATAAGAAACAGAAACTGGAGACAAAAGAAAATTCAAAACAAAACAAAACAAAACAAAACAAAACAAAACAAAACAAAACAAAACAGAAAACAACTAGAAACTGTGCTAATGTTAGCTCCATTTTAATCAGCAAGAGAAAAGATATATCTATCTATAATAAATTAACTGGTTCTTATATTCAACTTCGTTATCGTTTTATTTTTTTTTCCATCTTTTTTTATTTATTTTTCCGAGGCACACGCTGTAATGTCTGTATTTATTATTTTTTACTTTGCTACTATTAAATATACTGATCTACTTGTGTGATTTTTGTTGTTTTTTATCAAGCCTCAAGCTGTAACATCTATTAACATCTATATTTATTATTTTCTTTTACTTTGCTACTATTAAACATACTGATCTACTTGTGTGTTTTTTGTTTTGTTTTTATCAAGCCTCAAGCTGTAACGTCTATTAACATCTATATTTATTATTTTCTTTTACTTTGCTACTATTAAATATAATGATCTACTTGTGTGATTTTTGTTTGTTTTGTTTTTATTTTTTTGTTTGAGCAGACTTCTCAGGTTATTCTGAACGTAGGTAAAATATTTCCTCTTCCAAAATGCTTCAATGCATGATGTTCTTCAGCTGGAATGAATTCAAATTATTCTCTTGTTCATGTTTATAATGATTGAGTTCGTTATTACTCTTGTTTTTGTTATCATCGCCACCATCATAGATATCATCGTCGTCATCATCATCATCATTATCATCATTAATGTTTTTTTTTTTTTTAATTAATCGATTTATTTTAAAGAAATAAAAAAAACTTTTTAAATTATTATTATTATTTTTTTTTAATATTCATTTTATTATTTATTTAGTTTTTGATAACATTAATTTTTTTCATTTATTTTTATTACAACAATTTTATCTTCTTGTTACCTTTGGATTGTTTGAAGAACTTTCTGTTCTTATTTGGTTTTTCTTTTACCTTTATGTCCATTTACCCCCCATCTCCCACCCCCCACCATAGTTATGAATAATTTAATGAAGAAGGAACTTCATATAGAATCTTGTCCCAGCTGCTAAAGCTTGTCCCTCCATCTGTGCATCAGAACCGTCAAGATAATGCTGTTTTAAGACGTTGAAGTGACAGCATCAAGTCATGAGTAATTCCTGGCCGTTCTGATGAAATGCAACATGGCACAGCACTTTGTCGCCAGCATGATGGCCTTGGTGGCCTCATTATTAAGAAGATGGAGGAGGAGGAGGAGGAAGAAGAGGAGGAGGCGGAAGAAGAAGAAGAAGAAGAAGAAGAAGAAGAAGAAGAAGAAGAAGAAGAAGAAGAAGAAGAAGAAGAAGAAGAAGAAGAAGAAGAAGAAGAAGAAGAAGAAGAAGAAGAAGAAGAAGAAGAAGAAGAAAGAAGAAAGAAGAAAGAAGAAAGAAGAAAGAAGGAAGAAGGAAGAAGGAAGAAGGAAGAAGAAGAAGGAGGAGGAGGAGGAGGAGGAGGAGGAAGTAGTAGTAGTTGTAGTAGCTAATTAAATTTGAATTTGGTTCTGTTTACTTACTTGTAAGGGGTGAAATATTATTTGCCTTTGGCACGTTATTGCCAGGTATGTTTTTCATATGAGGGCATTTAACCCCGGAGATCGAAGTGTGTATAGAATTTCAATATGGAAATAGTCACAAGACTTATCTTGAAGTAGGTTTGTAGAGACCCCCCCCCACCCCCCCCAAAAAAAAAAAAAAAAGAAAAAAAACAACCTCAAACAAAACCCCAAACCCCAAACACTTTCTTGAAATGTCACACTGAAAATAATCTGAGTCTTGATATATACAAACCTACTTCAAGATAAGTCTTGTGACTATTTCCATATTGAAATTCTATACACACTTCGATCTCCGGGGTTAAATGCCCTCATATGAAAAACATACCTGGCAATAACGTGCCAAAGGCAAATAATATTTCACCCCTTACATACATACATACACACATACAATACTTTTAATGTTAAAAGCTGTAAAGGTTATTGGATATATATGTAGCTGTGGAATATTGGAATTCAATGCATTTCTACCAATTCATTCTTTAACATCAGGGAAATCTAGTTGCCCAGTGAGTAGATTGCTGAGTCTGCTTGCATGTACAGCGCATTCCAATTTTTTTCCCAGGTCTTTCAACTGCTGATGCACTCATTGGGTCTATTTAAATACGGCTGAAAGAACTTCACGATAAACCTACCACTTCTGTTGTATCAAAGGATAACAAACAGTTAACATAGTTGAGTCCTTAGACGAAGCTCTTTACTCACAGTATATCACTGTAGTAAGGTGTAAAATGAGTACCTTGCCATTAACAACATTGTCTCATGTCAGATTGTGTTTAATTTAGGGAATATCGCCTTATAGGCGTCGTGTCTTGTCCTACATGTTAAGTGTTACCGTTGGCTAGGGACCACCTGTAAAAGTCCTTTGACCATGTTTCTGTGGATTATGCTCTGTATAAAAGCTCAAAGTTGTTGTTTTTTTTCCGATTTTTCATTTCACATCACGGAGGCTGCTTTCATTCAAACTGTTTCTATTCATTTATTTGTAAGGATGAGCATTGCTCATGACCTTTATTTACTGTAAATAAATTACTTTACGTTCCATTAGGGGCAGTGTGGCTCAGCAGTTCAGTCTTTACTTCGTACCCGAAAGGTACCGAATTCGATCCATTCTCTCCCCCCCCCCCCCCCCCTTGCGCTGTGTGGTCACCTTGCCCTAGCTCAATTGGCGGCGCTGCACTGCAGCTGACACCTGGGTTATTCCAGTCTTCCTCTGGGACAGACCCTAAAGACAAAGTTCCCCTATGGGATGAATAAAGGGAATTTAATTTTTCAAAGTTTTAATTAATGATCAAAAATAAATATTTTTAAAAATGCTACAAACAATAGGGAACAAAAGTGTGATGTAAAAAAACAAACTGGTTCCAATCTCATTGGAAGAAATTAAAAACACTCTTTTGGAGGACTAGATACATACCTTGTGGTGTGTCATTGATCTTCTGGTTTCAGAGTGATGGAATCTTCTGTTCTAGTCTAAATGTATGTTGGTGGTCAATTAAGGTCATCTATCCTCGTCCTGTTACATCTCTGTAATCCTTAGAATCTGCCTATACGTCCTGCTACTGAAATAGTTATGCCACCTTATGATTCAATATGTAACCCCCATTCATTATTAGTCTTCCTTCCGAAGGGCTGGTTACATACACACTTCCAAGGAGGTTGGAACCAGAAGAGTAGAAGGTGTGATGTCATAACTTCTCTGCCAGATTGTAAATTTGAAAAGTGTATGGGATTTTTAAAAATTTTTTATTAATGTTATGAAGCTAAGAATGTAGATGCATGAAATCAAAATTTAATGCTTGCTTGAGTATGGAACAGTCATTCTTCCCCTCTTCTATACGCATGTGGAACAACCTACCACCTATTGTTGTAAATTCAAACACTACGGAACAGTTTAGAGACGGGCTAATTCACTACTATAGCTTTCAAATGTGAGGCTGGCTGAGGAAACCTGGGAAGATGCGGCAAGCTTCGATTTGAGATATAAACCAAAATCTCATAGCAACAAATTTCATTCAGAAAAAAAAATCATAATTTGGGTTCTAATAGACATAGAAATAAAATTTAAAGTGGTAAATGATCAGAAAGATGTGGTCTACACCACTGCATACATAACTAACTCAATTTATGAAATTTGCGCATCTTTCCGGGTTTTCTCAGCCAGCCACACAAATACATCCTGAAATGTAATACATCAAGACGCCTTCCTACATTTGCGACAATACACCAGATGTGGTTTACAAATTAAGAGAAGAAGAAAGAGAGTAGTGATCGTAGAAAATCATCCCAGATACAGCGTTGTGCTTGCCACTTAGACATGAATTTAATGGCACCGCATCTCGTACAGGAAATGAATGACATCTTGTTTGACTGTTTTTCTTTCTTTTTTTTTTTTTTTTTTTCTCCTGGCTTATCCTTTCATGATTGATGAATGATGAATGACTTTACGATATTATAAAGTTTAACAGTCAAATATTTTGCTTTCGAGCAGCATCAAATTTTAAATCGTTCATGACTATTTATTTCTCATTTTCCTTCCTGTTTTTTGTATTGTTTACAGTATTGCTTCAGTTTTGTTTTGTTTTTGTTTGGATTTTGCGTTTAAAAAATCCTTTAAAAAATTTTTTCAATTCGAATTTTCCGACTACTATACTTCCGTCCTATGAAAATACAATTTTGGCCTGAAAACTCGTCCCTCATATATCAATTGAACGCTGGTTTTCCAAAACTCGCTAATTCTATTTTAAAAACTTTTTGAGATTTTCCAGCCATGAGATAAATTGAAATGTAAATTTTATTTTAAGTGTCATTTGGTAAAAAAAAAAATGTCCCTAAATTTGTGTGAATTTGAAGTTTAAATATGATAAAATAATAGACCGATTGAGAAATTGTAGGGGAAATAATCCTCAATATCTCAAAATGGGAAAAACCAAGTTAGGGAGTTTTGGAAAATCTCTCTTCAATTGATTAAAATGATCTGTTGACCTTATGTTGGCAAAAGCTCTGAAACCTGAGACTTGCATTATCCGAGGTATGGGAAGTTTGTTTTTTTTTTTTTTCAAGTTGAGGGTCATTTTAATTGATTGATATTTGAAGGATGAGTTTTCTGGCCTAAAGTTTAGATATTGTTTTTTTTTTTTCAAAGTATAGCAGTTTGGATAAAATAACAAGAAATGAAGGGAGTCGAAAAGTGCCAGAAGACAATAGAGAATAAAATAACTTCGTGCAATGGAGGCTCGAACCCCTTTCCTTATTGTTATGACAACTCCGCCAGGAGAAGGTAGTGGATGGCTTCGACTGAAGAGCTACCCTCTCCCGGCCAGGCGAAGTTGTTGTCGTACCAGTAAGGTCGTAGGTTCAAACCCCCGTTGCTGCAAAAGTTTTAAAATTCTCTATTGCCTTTTAGCACTTTTCTACTCACTTCATTTCTTGTTATTATCAACATAAGTGCCTGCTCCACTCACTTTTCTAAGTATAGACAGTAGTTAGTGCGGTGTCAGTGCCAGAAAAATTACATTTTTTAATAAAGTGTAAGGTAAATTGGTGGGCAAGGTGGCCGATTGGTTAAAGCAAGCATTGTGACCTGGAAGGTCCCTAAGTTCGAGCCCCGCTTCAGGCACTTTCGATTTTTTTTACCTTGGGTAAGATTATCAACCCCCCTATTTTCTCACTTTGGACAACATGGATGATTGCTGTTGATATCTGACATTTGTTTGGTAGATTATTTATATTCTTTCATGGATTGCTCAGGCTTCTGCATCTGACCATGATGCTGTACGGAAGGGTGTACTTTATTTTTAAAAAGTAAGGTAAATTGTGAGGATGGAGAGAAAGTTAAAGGGAGTATATGTGACTCATATATAAGAGAACAACACAAAACAAACGACGTTTCGGCCTTTGGCCTTTCTCAAGAAAATACGAAATATATATAAATATTCCCTTATATATGAGTCACATTTACTCCCTTTATCTTTCTCTCCATCCAATTGGTTCATTTAGGCACCTCTAGTTAATAAATTGTGAGGCGATGTTGCAGCAAAACTTTACACAATGTTCATATCAATGTTTGGCAATGGTGCATGGAAGTTTTTAGTGGTTAAATGATTTATGGTTAGTGTTAAGCATGTTTTTAAAAAATTAAGCAATAGATTGATAAATATGAACATTTATCAAATGTATTTCAATTAATTTACCTTGCTTTATGCGCTTCACATTGTTTCTTTTATTCCCCCAGCAGGCCATTCGGGAACTGTGTTATCATTTCATACAGTACCAGTTGTCTGTTAGGCGTCCTTTTTGTACTAACACTCTAAACAATATCCATCTTTGCCAACAGCCAGGTACTCAATCACACCTGAGTTGAATGTGACATAAGTGGAAATATTGATGTGGTGGAAAAAAAGATCAGATTTTTGTACACAAAATTAAGAATAAAAACTTTACTAAAGAAAGTCACATAATTGGTTAAGTCTTGAAAGGCATACGTTTAATCTTCTTTGACTAATTTGATTAAAACATTGCCTTGTGTTTTTTTTTTATAGATTTGATGAATGTGTTGTCATTTAGAATCTTGTTTTGATCTCGGCTGCAGAGCAGTTTTGTTTGTTCTAATATTCTATGCTTCGTATTGAATTTTATTTTTATTTTTGTCCAGTCTATTTACTTTCCTATTTCCTTTTTCTTTGTCTTTGTTTAACATATTTATATGAAGAAGAAAAAAAGCTCAATGCTCAAGTTTTAATGAATGATGATATCTGGCTTTATTGATGTTTGTTTATACCATGTTTTGTGAGGCGATCGAGTGGTTAAGGCATTGTACTGTCATCTGCAAGGTCCCAGGTTTGAGTCATGCTATAGACACTTTTGTTTTTTGTTTTCCCTTGGTCAAGATGATTAACCTTCAATTTGCTCACTTTGGAAATGTGTGTGATTACCATTGACATCAGATGTTTGTTTGATGGATTCTCCATATTCCTTCAAGGAATGCCTAGGCGACGGTATCTTAAGATGCCTAGGCATTCCTTGAAGGGTTATGGAGAATCCATCAAACAAACGCCTGATGTCAATGGGAATCACACACGTTTCCAAAGTGAGCAAATTGAGGGCTAATTATCTTGACCAAGGGGAAAAAAAAACAAAAGTGCCTATCGCGTGGAAGGGCGTAATTTTTCTTTTTTTTTCCTGGATGTTCATAATATTTTATTCGTTTTTTTTTCTTTCTATTTTTCTATTTCCAGAGATGAAAGAGAGTAATTTTTTCTACAACATCCTGACGTTTATCATCTTGTACAACAACCTCATTCCCATCAGTCTACAGGTCACTCTGGAAATGGTCAAATTCACACAGGCTATCTTTATTAACTGGGTAAATTATTCTTTTCAATGTTGTTTTTTTTCTCTTTCTACTAGATAAGAAAGATAAGAAAGGTGATAAACAATTTTGTATTCAAAACATAGGTTAAGAGAAGGGTGGCTGGTTTGGCTGTCAGTTCTCATATTTGTCCAGTGGATTTTTAATTAAAAAATTGGATAAAGATTTATTTTTTTCTGATTTTAAACAAATTATCTGTCCCAGCACTTCAATCTGGTATCATGTTTAGGAAAACAAAAAGCTGGAAAAATGGAATTTTCTAGTTTTAAGCATTAAAATTTGTTTTGAATTTAAGCGTTAATGAAAGTATATCATTCACTTCAACATTACTCAAGTAGTGTGTGTCTATTATTTTGATTTTAAGTGCTTTACCCTGGCATAAACCCGAGTGAGTTATACCGGAATCGCCATGTAGGCTTTATTGATTAATAGGGACAGTCAATAATTATAGTTGACATGTATATCTGATGAGATTATAAAAGCTAAGTGCATTGCATTTTTCCATTTAGATAGAAATAAAGAAAAATAAATAAAAAAATTCCCTTGATTCATCCCATAGGGGAAATTTGTCTCTAGGGTCTATTCCAAGGGAAGACTGGAATAACTCAGGCGTCAGCCGCAGTGCAGCACCACAAATTGAGCTACGGCGAAGTGACTTGCTCAAGGCCACACAGCTCAGCTGATCGAACTCGGTACCTTTTGGATACAAATAAAAGACCGTACAGCTGAGCCATGCTGCCTCCTAGCCAGGCTGTTGCTCATCAATTTCAATGATTAGAATTGAAGAAAATGATCCTCTATTTGATTGACAGAACCACCACCCTTCCTTGTTCGTAGCTTGAGTCTTGTGTTTGTATTTGGATGAGACTTTTGGCATTCTCACACTAGATACATTTGTTTTTGGTCTTGGAATTGAATTCTGTCCTCCAGTTTAAGCGCCACCACCCTACCTTGTTTATAGCTTGAGTCTTGTGTTTGTATTTGGATGGGACTTTTGGCATTCTCACACTAGATACATTTGTTTTTGGTCTTGGAATTGAATTCTGTCCTCCAGTTTAAGCACCACCACCCTTCCTTGTTCATAGCTTGAGTCTTGTGTTTGTATTTGGATGAGACTTTTGGCATTCTCACACTAGATACATTTGTTTTTGGTCTTGGAATTGAATTCTGTCCTCTAGTTTAAGCACCCCCACCCTACCTTGTTCATAGCTTGAGTCTTGTGTTTGTATTTGGATGAGACTTTTGGCATTCTCACACTAGATACATTTGTTTTTGGTCTTGGAATTGAATTCTGTCCTCCAGTTTAACCAACTGGCTGGTTCCCTTTTCCCGGCATCAGGTGCTATTTTATAGGACTCTCATCTTTTCATAGTAAATGTATCTAGTTTTATTTCCCAATACAAAATTGTCATAAGGGTTATGAGACTCAAAAAAAAGAAAAAAAAAAAGAACAGAAACGAAACTCATGCTAATATAGTTTTCTGCTCATCTCACGTCATTTGACAGTCATTTGATTATTTATCCATGTAATAAATTAAAACGGTATTGATACTCTATAAACAAAGAAAACTTTTGATAATTTTTTTTAATGATATTGTGATATAGAATCTACACTTGTTCTCTCGAATCTCGTCATAGGATAATGACATGTATCATGAGAAGACAAACACATTTGCCAGTGCCAGGACCTCCAACTTGAATGAAGAACTCGGGCAGGTGAGATTTGATTCATATCTTTACTTTCAAATATCAGATGCATTAGATATGAAGAAGGAAGATAGTTTGTGTATGTGTGTGTATTTTTATATTTTTAAATGTTTTATTTAAAATCGTTTTTATTAAAAACCAATGATATTTATAATTTAAGTGCTGAGAGTGTGATATTTAAAGTTACAGCGCCAAATAAGATTTCTTCATCATTATTATTAAACAGTTAGCTCAGGAAAGAGAAGGATGGAAACTGTTTGTCTGTGGCCTCTATCCTGGCCCAAGGTGACAAAGGCAATGATGATGATGATGATTATTATTAAACAGATAGGGGCAATTGATTGCTTCCCTCTATCACGAAGTTGTTTTTTTTCCCCACCAGATCTAAGAAACTCAGCTACCCAATCACAATGGGTAGACAATGGAAGCTGTGAAAAATGTCTATCCTAAAGGTGGACTGCCCAAGTAGTGCCTAATTGCAGGTTCAAACCAGCAAATGAAAAATTTATGTCATGACGCCAGGACTGTAACTCCCAAAAATCATGACACACTCACAAACCTATGTGGTCTTGTGGTATGACACTCGCCTTCAGATCGGAAGGTTCTGGGTTCGAGCCTCGCTCGGCGCATAGTTGAGTCCTTGGAAAAGGCTCTTTTCTCACATTCTCTCACTGTACTCAGGTGTAAAATGAGTACCTGGCCGTTCACAGCGTTGTCTCTGTCGGAAAAAAAATTGTAATGTCGCTTAACAGGCGTCATATCTCGTTCTATATGTTACGTGTTGCTGTTGGTCAGGGACCCGTAATAAAGCGCTTTGAGCACTTTTAGTGGATATTACGCTATATAAAAACTCAAACTTGAAAGCTCAAACTTGAAACCTTAGACTGATTAAAATTTTTTTTTAAATTTTAAACTCTTAAAAATAGAAAATTGAAATTTGTCCTTGTCATTTATAAACAGATGATACCATGATTTTTATGTCAGAGTTTTTTTTATATTTTGATTTACAGATCAAGTTTATTTTTTCTGACAAGACTGGAACTCTCACCCAAAATATAATGAAGTTTAACAGATGTACAATCGCTGGCATATCCTATGGGTGAGTTGAACTTTAGGCTTTGTCTACTTGTGTGAAAATGGGCAGAAGCCCTCATTGTATCCTACGATTAAACACAATTATTTATCATTTAACTTCAAATACTGATTGATTAAAAAGTAGTCCTTCAGAGAGAAATTGCGCAATTGCTTGCCACCCTTTGGATAGGACGATGGTCTATTGCAAAGTACTCCCCCCCCCCCTCAGATCTAATTTAACCAGCTTCCAAATCACTGCTGTGTGGACAGGGAGGGCCTTCACCCGGGATCGATCTCGGTCCCTTTGGGTGTGAAGCGAGTGCTCAACCACTACTATGCACCACTCAACAAAGCGGGACTCGAACCCAGGCCCTTCCGATCTGAAGGCGAGTGTCATACCACCACAAGACCACATAGCTGCTGTTTCTCTTTAGCCTTTAGGTCTATAACATTTTTGGAGGGTCCAGATAGCTTTGTTGATAGAGCACTTGCTTCACATCAGATTTAGAAATTAAGGAGCAGACACTGTTGTAAGATAAAGATCTGAACAAGTTTGTATCAAAAGTGCCAGACAAAGCAAGAAAGAAAAATACAAGAAAAAACCATCCTCAAAAATTAGTTGACCTCGACTAGGGAACAAACCTTAGACCTTCTGATTACCAGTTAGATGTGCTACCATTACACCACGGAGGGTAAATTGTTAATTTTAAAAGTTAACTATAGCTACTACAATTTTTATCTCCCAAAATTTACGAATTTTTAGATTTTCCAGTAGTCAGGTCTGTCGCATGCAAGGAGACAAAGATCGTCAAATGTATTCGGTGTATTTGTATGATGGTAACACGAAGAGTGCATGGAGCATTGTGTTGAATGCATAGAAAGTTTGGAAATGTACTATGGACTCAATACTTGTTACAGGAAAATAATATGATATGGAGTATGATGAAGATGGTGATGGTGTTATAGGGGAATGGTGAAAGAGAACGATGGTAACGGAAATATTTGGGAGGTTGTTGTGATGATGATGCTGATGATGATGATGATGATGATGATGATGATGATGATGATGATGATGATGTTGATGACGATGATGGTGATGATGACTACGATGTTACTAGTATGCATATGTGTGAGTGTGTATATATGTCTATATATTATGTTATGTATGTTCTCTATAATATTGTATTGTTATAAATGACAAATTACCACTATTTTGAGGACAATAAAGACATTATTATTACTAGCGTTTTCTCTTTGTTGTTCTTAAATGGAGAACGTTATGAAGGATGGCGATCAACCCCTTCACAAATATATTAAGTTCTCCATGAGGAGCCGTCGCCTTATATCTATAAAAACAGACAACACGTCACCTTAATTCATTTTGCCACATGGTGTTCGAATTTTTAACACGCAACTGTGATTTGAATTAAATATTTAAATTAAATATATATATATATTAAATTTTAAATATACACACACAAGTTTGACTAAAGGCCAGAGGTATGGCCTATCTCAATTTATCTAATTAATATATAAGGTGTTGCTATTGGTTCTTGGTTGTATATTTTTACATTTTTGTGCATTTACATTTATATATATGTATACTTTGTCGCCATAGATTCTCAACTTTGTGTTTATACATTTTCATGCATGACACGTCTGCAAACGAATTTCCATTTTTTTTTTTAATGAATATAGTATATATTATTATTATTATTATTATTATTATTATTATTATTATTATTATTATTATTATTATTATTATTATTATT